>NC_081840.1:94845586-95166419 GCF_963259705.1 Myotis daubentonii
TTCATAACCTCCACTAGAGGCCCGATGATGAAAATTTGTACACTCGGGGTGGGGGGGGGGGGTGGGTCCCTCAGCCTGGCCTACGCTCTCTTGCAGTCTGGGATCCCTCGGGGGATGTCTGCCTGCTGGCTTGCAGTCTGGGAACCCTCGCTCCTTACTGCCCACCTGCTCGCTGCTCCTTACTGCTTGGCTTGCTGCTCCTTAATACTGCCTTGGATGCAGGAGAGGCTCCCTCCACCGCCGCTGCACTTGCCAGCCATGAGCCTGGCTTCTGGCTGAGCGGCACTCCCTCTGTGGGAGCGCACCGACCACCAGGGGGCAGCTCTTGTGTTGAGCATCTGCCCTCTGGTGCTCAGTGTGCTTTATAGTGACCAGTTGTTCTGCTATTCGGTTAAATTGCATATTAGGCTTTTATTATATAGGATGGTAGCAGGAATCAAATCAAGTGCCATGGATATGGTACATAACTAACAAGTATGCTATACTGAATAGAATTTTCATAAAAATTGACCTGTATGATATCAAGAGTTAAATAAAACATACAATCTTTCTCTTTCTGGCGCTGGCCGAGTAGCTGAGTTGGTTAGAGAATCATCCCAATTCACCAAAGTTGCAAGTTCAATGCCCAGTCAGGGCACATACAAGAATCAACCAATGAATACTTAAAGGAGAACAATAAATTGATATTTTCCCCTTTACCCTTCTCTCTCCATAAAATCAGTAAATTAAAAAATAAATCTTTCCCTTTATGAATATGTTGGCATGGTCTTTATAACTAAGGAAATATAGCACTTTAGGCACCTCTACTTTTTTTCTTGGATGCTAGAAATATTTCTTTCATTAAACAAAAGTATCTTATTTAGAGTTATATAACACACTCTCCCCCCTAAAACTAGTTTTCTTTATTGTGCCTTTACATTTATTTTTAGGGTATTTCATAAAATCATTCTCTATTATCTCAAGACATGAGAAGTTTCATTCATATTCTCAGAGATATATTTTTTACTCCACTCATTCCTGTAAATATAGTTTTTAAAAACTGATTTCAAACAAGGAGAGGGAGAGATAGAAAAGTCAATGATAACAAGGAACCATTGATAGGTCATCTTCCGTGAACCCGACATTGGGGATCAAGCCTGCAACTCAGGCATGTGCCATGACCAGGAATTGAACCATAGCCTCCTGGTTCATAGGTGGACCCTCAACCACTGAGCCATGCAGGCAGAGCTAAATATACTTTTATTAAAAAATATATTATAGAAAAATGTAACTCCCAAATGATAGAACAAGAGAATTCTCCAGAAGAGGAGCTAATGAAATGGAAATAAGAAACTTATCCAACATAGAGTTCAGAATAATGATGGCAAAGATACTAAACAGAATGAGAAAAGATACAGTATCTATGAAGAATGACATAGCATTAATAAAGAATACAGTAGAAGGAATATACAGCAGATTAGGGGAGGCCAAGAATCAATCAGTGAAGTATTTGATAGGGTAGAAAAAGTCATACAATCAGAGAACAACAACAAAAAAATTAAAAAATAGGACAGCATAAGGGATGTGTGGAACAATATGAAAAGTAACAATATTCGCATAATAGGTGTCCCATAAGGAGAAGAAAGTGAGCAAGGGATAGAGAACAAGGTTGAAGAAATAATGGCAGAAAACTTCCCTAACCTGCTGACAGAAAAAGTCACACAGGTTCAGGAGGCACAGAAAGTCCTAAGAAAGAAGAACCCAAACAGGCCCACACCCAGATACATCATAATTAAAATGTCAAAACTTAAAGACAAAGAGAGAATCTTAAAGGCAACAAGAGAAAAGCAATGTGTTACCTACAAAGGAGCTCCCATAAGGCTGTCAACTGATTTCTCATCAGAAACTCTCTGGGCCAGAAGGGACTGGAATGAAGTATTCAAGATATTGGAAAGCAAGGATGTGAAACCAAGATTATTATATCCAGGAAGGCTATCATTCAAAATAGATGGTAAAAGAAAGAGCTTCCCAGACCAAAAAAAAGGCTAAAGGAGTTTATCACCAACCAACCAGCACTAAAAGAAATGCTAAGGGATCTGCTGCAATGAGGAAAAAAATAGAGAGAGGGCATATAAGCATACAGGATTAAAATGGCAATACATAAGTACCTATCAATAATAACCTTAAATGTAAATGGATTAAATGCTCCAATCAAAAGACACAGGGTAGCTGAATAGATAATAAAACATCAACAAAATACATGCTGTCTACCAGAGACCCAGCTCAGAACAAAAGACACACATGATGAGTGAAGGGACAAAAAAAATGTTTCCATACACATGGAAATGAAAAAAAAGCTGGGGTAGCAATACTCATATCTGACAAAATAGACTTCAAAATGAAGGCCATAAGAAGAGGCAACAAAGGACACTACATAATACTAAAGGGATCGATCCAACAAGAGGATATAACTGGTAAACATATATACACCCGATCTGGGAGCACCTAGATATATTTTTAAAACTTCTAGAGGACTTTAAGGGAGAGATTGACAATGATACAGTCATAGTAGAGGACTTTAACACCCCACTGACTTCACTGGATAGATCTTCCAGAAAAAAATTAACAAGGAAATACTGACTCTATAAGACACACTGAATCCAGCTGGATTTAATTGACATTTTAGAACATTTCACTCCAAAGCTGCAGAATACACATTCTTCTCAAGTGCACATGGGTCATTCCCAAAGACAGACCACAAGTATCTACAAGTTCAAGAAGATTGGAAATCATATAAAACATCTCAGATCACAATGGAATGAAATTAGAAATCAACTACAGTAAAAACACTCAAAAACATTTAAACACATGGAGGCTAAATAGCATGTTAATAAACAATGAATGGGTTACCAATGAGATAAAGACAGAAATCAAAAACTTCCTGAAAACAAATGAAAATGAATACACAACAACAAAACCAGTACTGAGAGAGAAGCTCACAGCACTACAGGCCTACCTCAAAAAACAAGAAAAATTAATAATAAATTATTTAACTCTGCAACTTAAATAATTAGAGAAGAATAAGAAAACACAAGAGCAAGTAGAAGGAAGAAAATAATAAAGATTAGACCATAAATAAATGACTTAGAGACTAAAAAACAATACAAAAAAAATCAATGAAACCAAGAGTGGTTCTTTGAAAATATAAACAAGATTGATGAATCATTAGTCAGATTAATCAAGAAACAAGGAGAGAGGACCCAAATAAATAAAATCAGAAATGAAAGCAGAGACACAACAACTGAACACCACAGGAATACAAAGGATTGTAAGAAAATACTATGAACAACGATATGCCAACAAGCTGGACAATGTGGATGAAATGGACAAATTCCTAGAAAAAGTACAATCTCTCAAAACTGAATTAGGAAGAAACAGAAAATCTGAATAAGCCAATAACAATTGAGGAAATAGAAGCAGTAATCAAATCACTCCTAGCAAACAAAAGCTCTGCTGACAAAGTTGGAGGGATCACAATACCAGATTTGAAGTTATACTACAAAGCCACTGAATTCAAAACAACCTTGTACTGGCACAAGAACAGGTATATAGATCAATGGAAGAGAACAGAGATCCCAGAAATTGAACCAAGCCATTACGCTCAATTAATATTTGACAAAGGAGGCAAGAGCATACAATGGAGTCAAGACATTCTCTTCAATAAATGATGCTGGGAAAATTGCAAAAAAAAAACATGAAACTAGACCACAAAATTACATCATACACAAGAATAAACTCAAAATGGATAAAAGACTTAAATATAAATTGTGAAACCATACAAATTCTAGAAGAAACCATAGGCAGAAAAATCTCAGACATCTCTAATGGCAATATGTTTATGAATACATCTCCTAGGGCAGAGGACTAAGGAGAAAATAAACAAATGGGACTACATCAAAATAAAAAGCTTCTGCACAGCAAAAGAAATCATCAACAAATGAAAAGGGAGACCACTGTATGGGAGAACATATTTGGCAATGATACATCTGATAAAGGGGTAATACCCAAAATATATAAGGAACTCATACAACTTAACAAAAGGAAGACAAACAATCCAATTAAAAAATGGGCAAAGAACCTAAATAGACACTTCTCCAAAGGGGACATACAGAAAACCAAGAGACATGAGAAAATGCACAAAGTCACTGATCATCAGAGAGATGCAAATTAAAACAATGAGGTATCACCTCACACCTGTCAGAATAGCTATCATCAAAAAAAGAAAAAGAAAAAAAGAATAGTTACCATTAACAAATCAACAAATGACAAGTGCTAGTGAGGATGTAGAGAAAAGGGAATCCTAGTACACTGCTGGTGGGAATGCAGACTGGTGCAGCCATTATGGAAAATAGTATGAGTTTCCTCAAGAAATTAAATATGGACCTGCTATTTGACCCAGTAATCCCACTTCTAAGAATATATCCTAAGAGACCTGAAACACCAATCAGAAAGAATGTATATACCCCTGTTTATAGCAGCACAATTTACAATAGCTAATATCTTGAAACAGCCCAAGGGCCCATCAGTAGATGTGTGGATAAAAAAGCTGTGGTACATTTACACCATGGAACACGATGCAGCAGTAAAAAAGAAGGTTCTCCTACCCTGTGAGATAGCATGGAGGGACCTATAGAGTATTATGCTAAGTGAAATAAACCAGTCAGAGAAAGACAAGTATCCCATGATCTCACTCATATGTGCAATATAATGAACAAAATAAACTGATGATCAAAAGAGATCCAGAGTCATAGAAGCTTAGAATATACTGCGGAATCTCAGAGGGAAGGCGGGGGGACAGTGGGTGGGTAGGAAAAGATCAACCAAAGAATCTTTAATGCATATATGCATAACCCATGGATACAGATAATAGGGTGGTGAAAGCCTGAGCTGGAGAGTGGAGGTGGGTTAAAAGTGGTCAATGGAGGGAAAAAGAGGACATATGTAATACTTTCACCAATAAAAATTTTTAAATATATATATACATTAGGCTCTGACCAGGTAGCAAAGTTGGTTAGAGCATTGTCCCAATACTAGTACATGAAGGTTGTGGGCTCCATCCATGGTCAGGGCACATACAAGAATACATGGATAAGTGAAACAACAAATTGATGCCTCTCTCTCTCTCTCCTTTTCCCTCTCTCTCTCCTCTCCTCTCTTCTTCTCTCTCTCCACACCCTCTTCCTCTGTCTATAAAATCAATTAAAAAATATTTTATGTTACACTTGACAATAATACTCTTACTCTGAAAAATTATAAGCTTAATCAACTTTTACATTTTTACACAAGCTACTGATTAATGTCATAAAGTCCTCTACTCTCACTTAAAAGAAATTGTAATGTTTTATGATATTTAAATATATGTGAGTAAGTGAATATAGATTTTCACTTTAATTTAGCTCCCATAGATCTAGACTTGATTCCTTCTTTTAGAACTTACGAGAAACAAGTCAAAGCATCAATTATGAACGTAAAATATTTCCTTTGTAATCAAAGGGGGAAAGAGCAGGCCATGTTTGCCTATAAGGAGTGATTCAAGTTATTTTTCAAAATAATACATAATAGCCCTGGCCAGTGTGGCTCAGTTGGTTGCAGCGTAGTCCCATGCATTGAAGGGCTGCAAGTTCGGTTCCCAGTCAGAGCACATACCTGGTTTGCGGGCTCAATCCCTAGTTGGGGCCCTACGGGAAGCAACCAATCAATGTTTCTCTCTCACATCAATGTTTCCCTCTCTTTCTCTCCTTCTCCCTCCCTTTTGCTCTAAAATCAATTTTAAAGAATTTTAATAGCCGGACTGGCATGGGTCAGTGGGTGAGCGTCTACCTATGAATCAGGAGGTCACAGTTCAATTCCTGGTAGAGGTACATGGCTAGGTTGCGGTCTCAGTCCCCAGTGGGGTGCATGCTGGAGGCAGCCAATCAATGATTCTCTCTCATCATTGATGTTTCTCTCTCTCTCCCTCTCCTTTCCTCTCTGAAATCAATAAAAATATATTTTAAAAAACTTTAACACTAAATTTAAAAAATGATAGTAATACATAATAGCCAACAGAAAAACATGACATTTGAAAGGGTGAGTAGATGGGAATTCAGAGGCATGCACTGAAGCCTGAAGCAGCTGTGTGATAGTGTGAGGCTGTCCCTAGGCTGGCGCTCTGCTCTTACCGTTAGTGTGGCTGTGTTCTCATCATCTGACCACTGCATGAAGAAGAGAATAGAAAAAAACATTAAATGTAGATAATGTACTGGGCTTCCAAAAAAGCAGTACTCCATGTAAAATTTATACATAAACAGATGACATGTTTTCCTGAACACAAAGTATCTATATATATATAAAAAGCCAGCGACCGGAACACTGTAATGACTGGAACAACTGGTTGCTATGACACCCACTGCAGCCAGCAAACCGGCCCGATCTGGGGTGGGGCTGGCCAGCCAACCTCCTGTGGCCCCTCCCCCCGGCCGGCCCCACCCCCAAATTGCCCCCCCACCCCAATCGGGGGCAAGGCCCGCCAGCAAATAGCCCACGGCCCCTCCTGTCCGGCCCTGATTGGGCCCCGATCAGGGTCAGGTTGGCCAGACCCCAGCCATGCACAAATTCGTGCACTGGGCCTCTAGTATGTAAATAAAGGTATACATCAAAGTGAGATTTTCATGTAATTTCTCACTTCAATGAATATATGCTAAGAACTAAAGGTCAGAACTATCTCAGAGATCATTGAAATTAGAACAATCTACAGAATAGAGTAGAACCAACCTGTATTTCTTCTGCCTCATCATCACTGTCTGGCTGAGAACATGTTGGAGGATCTTCCCTAGAAGGACATGAAGCAAAAATTAAGAAAGAAAAAGGCTGTGTACCATGTAGTCAGAATTTCAGGTGAGTATGTAAAAAGCCTTTCAATTGAAGCATAATATTAGGAAAAGTCCACTTTTTGAGACAGAAACTAATAAAAACTAATATAAAATTAATGAGAGTACAACAAAGATGGCAGAATAAAAACTTTCTGCCCACTTTCACAAATCACTTAGAAATAAGGGAAAGAAAGCTCAAAGTCCTCCTCTGGTAACACCAAGAATCATCCACAACTCTTGAGGCCAGTCATGAGAAAGTGCTGCCAGAGACCAGGAAGGTCAAACGGGATGAAGGAAGACCCAGAGGAAACAAGTGAAGAGCTGTTCTGAACAGCTGAGGGAACACCCCTGAGGGCAAGACTCCTTAGTTTATACAGTGAAAACAGCGTGTGGACTGGTGTCCAGAATTACCTGAGTCTGGACTGGCAACACAGAGAGGTATGGGGAAGAGAGTGAGAAAGAAATACTCAGACACACTCTCTTTGAAGAAGCAGGTATGGAAAGGAGGCATCTGTCCTTGCTTCCCCAGTCCCCTTCTCCAGCTTAACCCAGAGATGGAGGAAGCAGAGCAGAAAAGCAGGTAGCATGAAAGCCCACACCCCACCCATATTAACTGAGCACCTACTATGCCAGGTACTGTGCTGGGTGCTGAGGAAACAATGACTTAGTACAGGCCACCATGGAAAAGAGTTAAGTAACCACATTCGTTCATTCATTCACTCACTCAACAAATATTTGCTGAACACAGACTGTGCTGAGTTATAAATGTAAACAAAACACGCTGAAGAGCGTTCAGCCAGGGGTGAAAGGAATGTCCTGTATTCGGAGGTGATGGGACAGGAAGCATGAAGAATCAGGAGCTAAAGCAGCCAACAACCATTTCCTCACTTCTCTGCTAAGAAAAACTCCAACTTGTTCAGATATTAAGTGCCTCTGTGCCTCATGGACTTCCCCCCAATCACACAGTGACTACAGACCAGTCCCACCAATCATGGTTACTCCAACTCCTTGCCAAAGAGGGACCAAACCCTGACCAACAGTTGCTAGAGATCCCTGAGAAAGTTCACCCTGCTTTTAAAAAGGGACATGAGACAGGACCTCATTTATTCTTACCTTTGGACATGGTAGTGTGAGAACATGATGTCTGAAGCTACTACAGCAAGTTGGACTTCAGAAAGGAAAACCAAGAAATTCAGAGAAGCTAATTTCTAGTCCTAACATCACTGAAGTACCATACTTTTCCATAACTGCCATGCCTTCCGGCTTATCCTATCCTATATAATAAAAGCCTAATATGCTAAGTGTCCGCTCGTCCGGTCATTAGTTCAACCAATCAAAGCATAATATGCTAATGATATGCTAAGGCCGCTCAACCACTCGCTATGACATGCACTGACTACCAGGGGGCAGACAGTTGACCGGTCAACCAGTCGCTATGATGTGCACCTACCATCAGGGGGCAGAGAGTCGACCAGTCACTATGACGTGCACTGACCACCAGGGTGACTCCGGCTGGTAGGTTAGCTTGCTGCTGGGGTCCAGCCAATAGGGACTGAGTGAGATGGGCCGGACATGCCCTGTAGCCCTCCCGTGCTCCCTCCATGGCTGGCCAACTTCCCACGTCCCTCCCTGGCCCAGATCATGCACTAGTGGGGTCCCTCAGCCTGGCCTGTGCCCTTTCGCAATCCAAGACCCCTTGCAGGATGTCGGAGAGTTGGATTTGGCCCGACGGCAAAACGACTGTTCGCTATGATGCGCACTGACCACCAGGGGGCAGATGCTCAATGCAGGAGCTGCCCCCTGGTGGTCAGTGCACTCCCACAGGGGGAGCACCACTCAGCCAGAAGCCGGGCTCAGCGCTAAGGGTATCCTCTGAGGGTTCCCCGACTGCAAGAGGGCGCAGGCTGGGCTGAGGGACCCCCCTCCGAGTGCACGAATTTCGTGCACTGGGCCTCTAGTAGTTATATGAAATAACATACTGGCCTCACTGTTTAAGCCATTTTTAAAGATGGATGTCTTAGTCTGTTCCGGCTACTATGACAAAATAACATAGATGGGATAGTTTGCCAACAGAAATTTATTTCTCAGTTATAGAGGGTGGAAATCCAAGATGAGGGTGCCAGCAGGGTCGGGTTCTGGTAAGAGCCCCCTTCTGGCTTGCAGATGGCCACCTTCTTGGTGTCCGACACAGGAGAAGGAGCTAAGAGCTCCGTGTGATCTTTTATAAGAATGCTAATCCTAGTCATGAGGAGTCCACCCTCATGATACTGGTATAATCACCTCCCAAACACCATACCTCCTAATACCTAATATCTTTTGAGGTTAAGATTTAAATATATGAATTTGGGAGCCATACAAGCATTCGAATCATAGCAAATATTCTATTACTTGCAACCAAAATCATCCCAATTGACACATGGAGCAAACATAGAGGGCACTGTGTGTCAGGTGAAAGAGAATAGGTAAGAGTTTGCACAGCAAAAAAAACCACACTTATTTCATGGGAGCTGAAACTGAAGAAATTATATTCAGAGACTTTTTCTGCTTTTTATTTTCTATGTAACAAATAACTTGGAAACGTAGAGGAAAGCATTCAATTAGGAATTTTACTTTCTGGAACAAGGTACTCTACTACACTAGAGTTAAGAGCATAAACTGGTACAACAGTGAAAGCTATTGGGCTATACTGGTCAAGAGTCTTAAACATTTTTATAACCTTAGATCTATAATTAGAGTCTAGGATTCTTAATGTACAGAAATAATCATAAATGCAAACAATGTTCTATATAAAAATGTTTGTGTTTTTTTGGTTTTTGTTTTAATATATTTTTATTGATTTCAGAGGGGGAGGGAGAGAGATAGAAACATCAATGATCAGAGAAAATCATTGATCAGCTGCCTCCTGCACGCCCCCTACTGGGAATCAAGCCTGCAACCTAGGCATGTGCCCTTGACCACAATCGAACCCAGCAGGCCAACACTCTATCTACTGAGCCAAAACTGCTAGGGCCAAAAATGTCTGTTGAAGAATTATTTTTCAGTAAGGAAAAGTTGTAAATGACCTAAATATCCAACAACTATGAAATTAGGTCAATTACAGCAAATGCCTATACATGAAAATCTTGCAGTTGTAGAAATAATGCCATTTTTTAAAGCACAGAGAAAATTTATGCTATGGTGGTCAATGAAAAAAGTAATATGAAACTATATAGTATGTAGCACGCCCACCACTTAGGCTATAAAGTGTATTTAAAAAGACTAGAAAAAAAAATGTGCCAAAATTTGAACAGTATTTGTTTTCAGAAAGTGGAATTATGGGTGATTTTTCTCTGCTCCTTCATTCTTCTATGCCGTTGTCGAGTTTACTACAATGGCAAGTATTACTTCTATAATTAAAAAAAGAAAGTTAGGGGCATATTTTACAAATGATATAATTCTAAGCATTCATATTGCTCCTCCTTTCCATGTTTCAGAATTAATCTTACATAAAAAAAGTTAAGTCATACACATTCCCAGTCTATGCTTAAAAGAAAAAGAAAAAGATGCCTAATGAATATATCTCAATATCTAGAAATAACTTACTGGCCTACTCACAATAAAAAGACTATTCAATAATTCTAGTTCATTAACACCAGTGTATTTATTTGTAACTATACACCAAGCATGTCAAACTCATGGCCCACAACGAATATTTCTGCAGCCATGCCAATATAACGGTGTGAGCAGTTATTTACAATTATGAAAGGAAATAAGTCTCCTGTCAGATCCAAAATTACTGACATTCACCTTGGGTCAGTTTTGAAAGTAATCACTGTGAACAAGATTTTCCCTGAAGTAGGAAAGATACTAGCGGAGAAGAGATGCCAAGTGTCAGGAAGAAAACATTAATTTTATCATTGCTCTTATTCTTTTTTTATACTATACTTTTCTAAATAAACCTACGTTTCTATGAAAATTGAAGTTTGTGTTTTTTTGCGGCCCACATAAACTTAAACCTTGTTTATTTGGCCTGTGTTAGTCTTTGAGTTTGACATACTTGCTATACACTGTATCCCTTGATTCAGGGATATATTTCATATAATGGAGCTAAAATGTTCATATAGTAAAAGATGCAGCTGTGGTATTCTATAAATAATACTTTAAACACACACACTCATTCAAAAAACTATTACTATCTGAACTCAGGAAGATAAAAAGATTAGTATAGCAAGGAACATACTGAGAGGGATACACACCTAAGCCCACATGCAAAACACAGAGTTTTGGTTTTTTTGGTTTTGTTTTTTTTTAATATATTTTATTGATTTCTTACAGAGAGGAAGGAAGAGGGATAGAGAGTTAGAAACATCGATGAGAGAAACATCGACCAGCCGCCTCCTGCACACTCCCCATCGGGGATGTGCCCGCAACCGAGGTACATGCCCTTGACCGGAATCGAACCTGGGACCCTTGAGTCCGCAGGCCGACGCTCTATCCACTGAGCCAAACCGGTTAGGGCCACAAACAGAGTTTTAAAAAGACATGTTTGGAGTGAGAAGGTGGTTCTCGCCTGTGTTGTGTTTGTGTGTGTGTGTGTGTGTGTGTGTGTGTGTGTGTGTGTGTGTGAGCGAGCGAGCGAGCGAGCGTGTGGGGGGACTTGCTTGTTGTCGGAACTTCCCCCTCCCCGCGACCCTTACCCCTCCCCTGGCACTGCTGCAGTGGCCGCTCCCTGGCCCATAGGAAATGAGCAATAAGGATGACATCGAGGTGGAGAGCGACGCTGACAAACGGGCTCATCATAATGCACTGGAACGAAAGCGTAGGGACCACATCAAAGACAGCTTTCACAGTTTGGGGGACTCGGTCCCATCACTCCAAGGAGAGAAGGCATCCCGGGTCCAAATCCTAGACAAAGCCACAGAGTATATCCAGTATATGCGAAGGAAAAACCACACACACCAGCGAGATATTGATGACCTCAAGCGGCAGAATGCCCTTCTGGAGCAGCAAGTCCGTGCACTGGAGAAAGCGAGGTCGAGTGCCCAACTGCAGACCAACTACCCTTCCTCAGACAACAGCCTCTACACCAACACCAAGGGCAGCGCCATCTCTGCCTTCGATAGGGGCTCGGACTCCAGCTCAGAGTAGGAGCCTGAAGAGCCCCAAAGCAGGAAGAAACTCTGGATGGAGGCCAGCTAAGCTCTGCCGGGCAGGCCAGCATAAAAACTGTCTCCTCCGTCGTCTCATCCTCCTTTCAGTTCATCCTTAGAACCCTCAGAACCATTTAAGAGACTCTATTTTTTTCCTTTCTCTCTTTTTATTTTATTTTATTTTTACGTAGAAGCTCTTGGACAACAGCTCTCGTTCTCCTTCCCCACTTCCACTATTTTTTTTTTAATGTTTCCCTTCAGGGATTCCCTGTCCCCACCAGGAATTTTTAAACCAAAACACCGCAACTTGGCAGCTTTTTCTGTGGAGGACAGACGGCTGGCTGGACCTCTGAGCACATGGTGTCCTGACCACCCACCAGCTCCTCTAGCCCTGCCGGGCACAGGCCTGGAGGACTCCTACCCCTCCCAGGCCTCCCCGGGCCACCCTTGCCTCTGTTTGATAGACTTTGTGAATCTGTGGACTGCTCTACTTTAAGAAGATGACTGATTAAGAAGTGATGAGAATTAAAAACCTATTTATCGCTCCTGTTGAAAGACCAGATCCTTGAAGAAGTTTGTGGTGTGAAAGGAAGTGGGGACAGAGTTGCAGCACAGTCTTGGGCTTGTTTCACTCCTGCTTCTCTCAGCCAGCCTTCAGGAGGGCCCCCGGACACCTGTGGTGTGGGGGGGGGCGTCAGCAGTGAAGTGGCTGCCAGAGGGTGCTGGGGGTGGGAGGGCAAGGAGGGAGGAGCGGGTGGGGTAGAGGTTTTGTATTGAGGGCCAGTGATGATGTTTTGATATTTATTTCCTGCTACTGAAATTTGAATCTGAGTGAATTGTCCCTATTTCTGATGATGTCGGTATTGCAAAGCGACAGATTCATAAAGTAATGATAAAAAAAATAAATAAATAAAGACATGTTTGAAAAAAGCTACTCAGTGATAAAACGCAACTTAGATGAATCACAAAAGCATTATATTGAATTAAAGAAGCCAGCCCTAGCTGATTTGGCTGAATGGATAAAGCGTCTGCATGCGGACCAAAAGGTCCCAGGTTCAATTCTAGTCAAGTTTATGGACTTCAGTTGCAGGCTCCTCCCATGCAGGAGACAACCAATCGATGTTTCTCTCTGTCTTTCCCTCTCTCTTCCACTCTCCCTAAAAATCAATGGAAAAATATCCTCGGGTAAGGATTAACAAAAAATATAAAGAAAGAAGCCAGAGACACACAAAAATACTATGATTCCATTTATATGAAGTTCTAGAACTGACAAAACTAAGCTATGGAGATAAAAATCAGACGAGTGTTTGCCTGGGTGGGAAAATGGAGGTAGGAAGGGGAGACCAAAAAGAGATACAAGGGACTTTCTGGGGAATGGAAATGGTCAATATTTTCAACGGAGTGGTGGTGAAACAGTTGTATATATTTATCAAAACTTATCAAATTATACATTCAAGATCTGTGTATTTTACTGTAAATGTACTTCATATAAATTATACCTATACTAAATTTGTTATTAATCCTCATCCAAGAATATTTTTTACATTGATCTTTAGGGAGAGTGACAGGGAGAGGGAGGGAGAGAGGGGAAAAAGAATGCGGGGGGGGGGGGGGCGGGAGAGGAAGAGAGAGAGAGAAAGAGAGAGAGCGAGAGAAAGAGAGAGGAACACTGATGTAAACATCGATTAGTTGCCTCCTGCACGCACCCCAACCAGGGCCAGGGATCAGAACCTGCAACCCAGTACATGCCCTTGACCGGAAATCGAACCCTCAACCCTTTGATGCATGGGCTGACACCCTAACCACTGAACAACACTGGCCAGGGCTAATTTTCAAGTTTTTAACTATAAAAGTAATACAATCTAAAATTACTACATTTTTGCCCTAACTGGTTTGGCTCAGTGGATAGAGCATCGGCCAATGGATTGAAGAGTCCTGGGTTCGATTCTAGTCAAGTGCATGTACCTTGGTGCAGGCTCAATCCCCAGTAAGGGGTGTGTAGAAGGCAGCTGATAGATGTTTCTCTCTCAGTGATGTTTCTAACTCTCTATCTTTCTCCCTTCCTCTCTGTAAAGTCAATAAAAATATTTTTTAAAAAGAAATAAAATTACTACATTTTTCAAATCAAAGGCTCAAAAAACACTGCTTTTCTCAGTCTGAGCAAATGACATCTCATTCATCAAGTTAGTTGTTCAAACAAAAATTCTTGCCACTTCCTTCTCCATCACTGAGTTCTGAAGGTTGCAAGAAGTGAAAGTCAAATCCATTCACTTCTCTCTGCTTCAATGTAACCTTCTTAGATCAAGCCACTATCCGCTCTAACTTGGTCTAATGCAGTATCAGGTTCCTAACTGGTCTTCAAGTTCCACACAGTAACCAGTCATTGTTCACAAAATGAAATCTGCCAAAGTCACTTTCTTGCTCAAAGAACTCAATACCTGAGTTCTCAATAAATTCTAGGATCTTTAACTTAACTCCCACACACATACCTCAACCTGAACCCTAACCATCACTCCCATTTCAGCACCTGAGGCTCCCACCATGTGACCCTCTCTTATTGTTTCCTGCAGGTGAATATCTTTCGCGCCTCAGAGCCCTCCTTAATGCTATTCCCTCAACCTGGAAGATTCTTCCCTCCACCACTCAACTGACTACCTTCTACCCAAACTTCCTTTCTCAGAGGCTCATAAATTACTTCTTCAGGGAATTCCCTGACCCTCCCTACAACCCTCAGCCTCACTCCCACCCCCAGCAACTTAATATTTCAGTGGCCTCCCCATTACCTTCACAGCACTTATCACAATTTTCACATATATTTACTGGCATGTTTGTTTAATGATCAGACTAAATTAATGCTGACAAAAGCAGTCAGTATTTCTTAAGAACATACAATATACTAGGCATTGGGCTAAACATTTTACATAGTATCCGTTTTTATCTCTGCCACAACCCTATGAGGTTACTTCTCTGACATCAGTCGCCCATTCACAGAAGAGAAATCTAAGGCACAGAGAGCTATCAGTTTTACATGATGAAAAATGTTCTGGCCAAAACCGGTTTGGCTCAGTGGATAGAGCGTCGGCCTGCGGACTGGGGGGTCCCAGGTTCGATTCCGGTCAAGGGCATGTACCTGGGTTGCGGGCACATCCCCAGTGGGAGATGTGCAGGGGGCAGCTGATCGATGTTTCTCTCTCATCGATGTTTCTAACTCTATCTCTCTCCCTTCCTCTCTGTAAAAAATCAATAAAATATATTAATAAAAAAAAAAAAGAAAAATGTTCTGGAGATGGGTGGTGGTGATGGTTGCACAGCAATAAAATGTACTTAACACCAATGAACTGTACACTTTGAAATAATTATAGTAAATTTTATGTTATGTGTATTTGAGCACAATAAGACAAAACTTTTAATAATTCTAAGGGAAAATCATTTCCAACCTACAATTCTAAAAAAAAAAAAAAAAAAAAAAAGGTCCAGCAAGGGTTGGTATTAGGCTACTTTAGAAAGGATAGTGAGGGATGAGCACTAAGATAACAAGATTTTAGCAGAGACCTGAATGAACACATGGAACATCATTAAATTATATAATACTTAAACCTCTCCAAGTTTACACTAAAAAGACTAAAGCATGGTAACTTCTTCCTTTTACAATTAGAGGAACTACATGAACAGAGAAGCACTGAGGTGGAGTCACGGTGAGTTAACTATGGGAAACAAAAGGCTAAATACTTAAAAATGATACACCCTAGTAAAACTTTCTGTTTGCAATGAACAATGAATTTCTTAAAATAAGTGAAGGATCCCAAAGGGTAATAACATGCCCTCTCTGCCCCACCACCAGTCCTCCCCATCCCCATTTCCTAAAGGCAGAGAAGAAGGAATTGCCCATTTTCATAAACAGTAATTATTAGAGAAGTACCCAATTTTGAGAATCTTATTAATTGAGCATTGACAAAAAAAACAAAGGATCAAAATCAACACATAGTTTTAACTAGGAAAAAAGGGGAGAGAATGGTGCATTTTATATGGCAATGGCTGAGATTTAGTCAGTACAACATTCCTTTATGGTAAAAGTATTAAAAATGGTTTTCTAATATACTTTACCTTCCTGAAACGACCAGAGTTCCATCATCAAGTAAATAATCCTTCACATTCTGAGGAAGTGGAAGAATGACACTAAAAAAAATAAAAATGCATATACCAAAAAAGGCATTATTTAAAAAGGCCAACCATAAGCAGAAAGAAAAAATTTCCATACTCAATTTTTAAAATTACTTGTTCCCATTATACAACTATGAAGTGGAAAATGTTAATGATGTACATTTGGTGGCGGCAGACTAGAAATTAGAATGTGAATAAATATTTTGGTAAGCTAAATTAGGTTCATAAAGTTACTACAATTATCTTTGTGATAAAGACAAAAGTCAGCCAAATCCAAAGAAGCAAGCTGAAATCACAGTATGAAAGCAACAAACTCAAAAGAATTCTGTGTGAGTACAGTGATTATATGCCTTTAGGGAATTAGAGACAAGAGATAATTGCAGCAACACAGGAAGTACAGCAAACAAATCAGAAAAGGAAGAGCATCTGGCCACCTTCTAGGAGAGAGGCCAGAAGTGGACTTAAGCTTCTGGAAACCGTTCTTTGGCTGGCCATGAGCACATAAGCCTAAGAATACATGTGATGTGTGGATGCTTTTGTGCCATCCTACTTAAGGGATCACCAGAGCAATAAAGCTCTTTAACTGGCCATCCTTTAGTTTCATTTGTTTCAGGTCATCATAACTAAGGATTGCAAAGCCATACTTGAAGTCACTTAAAAAACTCATGGGATCATTTGTTTTTTCTTCTGTAACAATAAATCACCAAAAAAATCCTGCTGGATACCTACAGTTAATGTTGTTACTTTGATCATAAGGCATATATATATATATACATATATATATATATAGTAAACAAGATTATGTCCTGCTTACTTTCAGAAAGTCAATAGAGTATCATCAACTTATACTACGCTTCATTTATTTACAGAATAATTTTTGGCACATTACAATGGTTTTTGTGCAAAGAAAAAATTATTTCATGGACTACTTCAGTTTTAAAAATTAGTATCTGATTTATCAAAGTTACAATTTCACACTCAAAAGCCTAGCTCTTCAGGCTTTTATTAAAAAGGTTCAATTACCGAAACCGGTTTGGCTCAGTGGATAGAGCGTCGGCCTGTGGACTGAAAGGTCCCAGGTTCGATTCCGGTCAAGGGCATGTACCTGGGTTGCGGGCACATCCCCAGTAGGAGATGTGCAGGAGGCAGCTAATCGATGTTTCTCTTTCATCGATGTTTCTGACTCTCTATCTCTCTCCCTTCCTCTCTGTAAAAAATCAATAAAATATATTAAAAAAAAAAAAAAAAAAAGGTTCAATTAACAAATCTTATTAATGTATTTATAAACCTGCTAAATTTTAACCAATTTCAAGTGAGCCTCTGAAACTTAAAGGTTGCTTTAAAAAATGTAACTCTATTACAAAAATATATACAGTAGGTACTCGGGTTACGTCGGAGATCCGTTCCTTCGGCGCCACATAACGCGATTTTCGCCGTAAGTTGGAACCCACCTACATAAGCACCTACGTCACTCACATGGAGCACATACACAGCAGTAATGAAGTGAAACAGTAAAAAAAATTTAAAAGAAAGATAACAATTCCTGACCTTTACTTGTGGTAAATAAATAATAAAAAACATAAAGCACATATGTACATACATCGAAATGACGGAACTTTATTTTTTTAATAAATAAATGGGAGATAGTGACAACCATGAAACGATGTACATTGAGTCTGACGTAACCCGAGGAGGACTGTCTATATTCCATTTTCTTTTTAAATACAGGGGTGGGCAAAGTAGGTTTACATTTGTAATACAAACAAGTAATATAATAATTGATAAATAAATAAGTAATACAGCCCTGGCCGAGTTGTTCAGTGGTTAGAGCATGGGCACTTGGACCAAAGGGTCGTGGGTTGGACTCCTAATCAAGGGCATGTACCTTGGTTGCAGGTTCAATCCCAGGCCCTGGTTGGGTCAACAGTGGAATGCAACCAATCGCTGTGTGTCTTCCCCTTCCTCCTCCCTTCCATTCCCTCTAAAAATCAATGGAAAAAATGTCCTCACTCCTTAGGTGAGGATTAAAAAGTAAGCAAACAAATAAATAAATAAGCAATCCTATATAATCCTATATAATAAAAGTCTAATATGCTAAGTGTCCGGTTGACTGGTCAGCTGTTCAACCAATCAAAGCATAATATGTTAATGATATGCTAAGGCTGCTCAACCACTTGCTATCATGTGCACTGACCACCAGGGGGCAGACAGTCAACTGGTCGACCAGTCACTATTATGTGCATGGGCCACCAGGGAGCAGACACGCTCAGACCGGTAGGTTAGCTTGCTGCTGGGGTCCGGCTAATTGGGACTGAACAAGATGGGCCGGACATACCCTGGAGCCCTCCCATAGCCCCTCCCCGGCTGGCCAACCTCCCGCATCCCTCCCTGGCCTCAATTGTTCACCAGTGGGGTCCCTCGGCCTGGCCTGCACCCTCTGGCAATCCAGGACCCCTCGGGGATGTCGGAGAGCAGGTTTTGACCTGATCCTGCAGGCCAGGCCGATGGGACCCCACTGGTGCATGAATTCGTGCACTGGGCCTCTAGTACAAGAATAAACTGTGTTTTATATACTCATAACTGTAAACCTACTTTTACCCACCCCTATATGTCAACTATCTAAATAAGCCTTCCCAGGTATTTAACTCTTATGAAGCCAGCAAATTAACCTGTAAGTATAGTGAATCTAAGGTTCCTGAAAACATTCCAATATTATTTAAAAACTTAACTATTTTCCTTATATAGTTTAACATATCACCATTGTAAACCAATTACACAATTTAAATTGGAACCACAAGGCTAACCTGTTTTATATATACTAGAGGCCCAGAGCACGATTAAATCGTGCACGGTTAGGGTCCCTAGGCCTAGCTGCAATCAGAGCCATGTCCAACGCCCAGCATCGCTCCTCCACCTCCTGGCCCCTGCCCTGTGAACCTCCATGTGCACAGACGCCGCCCTGCCAGGCTCCTTGGCCTCAGCCGCCCACCCCCGTGACGCTCCTCGGCCTCAGCCACCCTGTGAAGCTCCGTGCTCACAGCCCCTGCCCTGTGAGGCTCCTCAGCCTCTGCGGCCCTGCCCCATCACACCGTGAGAGCCAGACCAGTCCTTTGGTCATCTGGGCCCACAGCTCCCTCCTCCGCCGCTGCACCACGGGCAGCCGGGGGCCCACAGCTCCTGCTCCCTCAGCTCCCTAGCCTGGTGTTCAGTCGTCCATCTGGTCATTTAGGTCATGATGGACCCTGGCTCTTTATATATTAGGACTAGAGGCCCAGTACATGAAAATTCGTGCACTCAGGGGGGTCCCTAAGCCCGGCCTGCAGCCTGTCATAATCCGGGACCCCTCAGGTATGGTCGCTAGGCCTGGCTTGAGATCAGGGCCTAGCACAGGGGTGGGCAAACTTTTTGACTCGAGGGCCACAATGGGTTCTTAAACTGGACCGGAGGGCCGGAACAAAAGCATAGATGGAGTGTTTGTGTGAACTAATATAAATTCAAAGTAAACATCATTACATAAAAGGGTACGGTCTTTTTTTTTTAGTTTTATTCATTTCAAACGGGCCGGATCCGGCCCGCGGGCCGTAGTTTGCCCACGGCTAGCCTAGCAGGACTTTCCTTCCCCCAGCTGCAGGCAGCTGGCCCCACCCCCACCGCTGCCACTGCTTGCCCTCTGTCCAGCACTGCCCCCCTCCCCTACCACCGGTGGCCTCCCTCTGCAGGTGACAGGCTGGGGTGCGATGGCTTGGCTGGCCTGGGCCTCCCTCCTTCTTTGCTGGGGATTGGGGCCAGCCCTGCAAGGGGCCATCTGCCTACCTGATCGCCCCTAACTACTCTTCCTGCCTGCCTGATTGCCCCTAACCGCTTGCTTGGGGGCGGGGCCAGACTTGCGAGGGGCTATGGTGGTCTGGTCTCTGGTCATTCCGGTCGTGATGCCTGGACTTTTATTAGTATAGAATAGAGGCCCGGTGTATGAATTTGTGCACCAGTGAGGTCCCTTGGACTGGCCAGCAATCGGGGCTGATGGAGGTGGGGGGAGGAACCGTGGTAGGTTGGCCAGCCGCAGAAAGTTGGCTGTGCGAGTGCACTGACCACCAGGGGGAAGCTCCTGCATTGAGCGTTTGCCCTCAGGTGGTCAGTGAACATCATAGCTACCAGCTGATCATCCAGTCATAACGGTCACTTAGGCTTTTATATATACTAGAAGCCCAATGCACAAAATTCATGCAAGGGGCTCGGCCCTCGCACCGCTGGCTGCCCCAGCCAGTCCTCGCAGCCCTGGCTGGCCCTCGCAGCCCCAGCTGCCTTGGCTGGCCCTTGTAGCCCCAGCTTCATCCAGGAGGTCATCTGGAAGGACATCCAGAAGGTTGTTCAGCTGTCCTGTCTAATTAGCATATTAGCTCTCTATTATATAGGGTAGGTGCTAATTATCCTCAAAATGGCAAAATTTTAAAGATATTAAATAAACTTAGAAAAAATATAAAATTCTTAAGTCTGAATTATTTCATCACCTCTGTTTAATTCTAGTTCTTCCTAGGGTTAAAGACACCCACTAAAGTAACAATGTCACCCCAAGAGAATTAGAGATCACCTTTCCAAGAGAATATGAAGTTTATCTTATCAGGGGCCTGAGACAGAAATGTTGGCAGGAATGCCAGCTCCTAGACATCTGGGGTGATTTTCCTGACCACAGTGAGAGCAGACAGAGTCCTCTTTTATGTCAATAAAGTCTCTCAGTCCCCAAATCCATGATTTCAGAGTCCATGTCATTTGTTTTTTAGTACACTAATTCTCAAGTCTGATTTGAATATGGGCTTTCCCTCCAAGTTGTATCATCCCTTGATTAGATTCAAAACATCTATTTACTGTTTGATTCTATTATAAATTATTTGCATATTCTTCCTATTTGGAGGGTCTACAACTCTTACCTCTATTAGGTGATATCAAGTTGGATTCTAGCTCTCATGAGTCACTGAGTTGTGCAGTCATTTCTAAACTCATCCTTACGATTTATCTTGCATTATATCATGTAAGTCCAGGAGGGTACCAAGGTGATTCCATTAAGAATGCGAAGCCTGCCCTGGCCAGTGTGACTCGTTTGGTTGGAGCTTCGTTCCGTGCGCCAAAGGGCTGCGGGTTCAATTACCAATCAGGGCACATGCCCAGGTTGTGGGTTTGATCCCTGGTAGGGGCACATATGGAAGGCAACAGATCTATGTTTCTCTCTCACATCAATATTTCTCTTTCTCCCTTCCCTTCTTCTCTCTCTAAAGTCAATAAAAATAAAAAATAAAAAAAAAGAATGCAAAGCCTATGAGGGAGAAAGATATAAAAGGAAAAAAATCACAATACAATATGGTAAATGCTGGGCCAAGATGTGCCAAATGCTATCAAAACTCAAAGGAAAAAGGAATCCTGCCTGAAAGACTGAAGCCATAGAACAAGTCATTGCCAGGCACGCTTTACACATAAGGCTGTCAGAGAAGAGCTTAAATTGGTCATTGAAATCTATTACACAGGCAAGAATCCAATGGGCTTAACTGGCAGATGTAAAAGACTTAAATGACAAAATACCTACACCACCAGGCTGATAGAGTTATATATATACAGACAAGTTACTCTAATAAAATTTTAGAGGTAGAAGGGGCCTTTATAAGAGTACTATAACTTTCATGTTTGAGGGAAGAAAGAAAGGTAAAGTGGATGGCCCAAAGTCCTCTAGCAAATTGTTCATAATCCTGAGTCAAAGTTCTAGAACTTACCAAAAAATGTACTTCTATTCTTAAATGCATAATCACCCCAGACGCTAAATAATAATGCTGAGTAAAAAAACAGAATATAATATAGTCTCTCAGCATTAAAGCTGACAATGGCAATGGCAAAGCTAACAATTCCACCCGACTGGCCTGAGCTGTGGAAGGGTATCCTGCCAATATTAGGTTCAGTGATCTCACCACATAAGGGACTACACTGAAGAGCAGGGGTCCTCAAACTACGGCCCATGGGCCATATGCAAATACAAATATTGTATTTGTTCCCATTTTGTTTTTTTACTTCAAAATAAGATACGTGCAGTGTGCATAGGAATTTGTTCATAGTTTTTTTTAAACTATAGTCCGGCCCTCGAACAGTCTGAGGGACAGTGAACTGGCCCCCTGTTTAAAAAGTTTGAGGACCCCTGCTGAAGAGTTTAAAGAGAGTAAAGGATGGTTTCAGGAAGCACAATTTAGTTTTTGACTGTTCAGAAAATCCCACCTCTTGGTTTATTTCTCTCTCAGCTTCATGTGAATGTTGCACATTTTAAGTAAACTAAAATTATTTTGCTTCAGTTGAGCTTTGATTAAATAAAAAATCCAAAATGTAACAACATGCAGCAAATTTGGTTACTATATGCCAGAAACAGTGGCAAGCATCCTAAATGCTTTATCTCATTTAATTCCCATGATAAGGCTGTTACTGTCTCAATTTCCCAGATAGGACTTAGATTACACACTTTGCTCAAGACGCTGGTGGAACCAAAATTCAAAGCCAGGCAGATGGCCCTGACTCCAGAGTCCAATTCTTAACCATTATATTTTACTGCTGAAGACAAAGAAAAAGTACACCAGAGGTTGCAAAAGAACTGCACAGAAAGTAAATGCCCATTTTAAGCGAACTCAGTGTGAAATGTCTGACAAGTTCTCAAACATACCTTATATCGTAGCGACCCAAAACAATTCTATCATTACCTCAGACCTACAGCCTATTTCAATTATGCAAGGTAATGAAAGATTGGCATATCATATAGCAAAATTACTTCTAGGATAGGAGGTAATGTCCACTGCTGCTGTTGAAGCTCTTTTGTTTCGGTGTGACTTTG
The DNA here is from genome assembly GCF_963259705.1 of Myotis daubentonii. Lineage (NCBI taxonomy): Eukaryota > Metazoa > Chordata > Mammalia > Chiroptera > Vespertilionidae > Myotis > Myotis daubentonii. The sequence goes on from NC_081840.1 coordinate 94,868,623, forward strand.
ACCTTCTTCAAATGCAAAGGTCATCCTCCTTTGAGCTATTCTAACCTCCATTACACCATGAGTAATTGGAAGCTGATTCTATGTATGAATAAGAGGATGGAAAAGAATTGTCTTGAATAATCTCTTTATGCTCTTTCAATCCCTCGGTATTTCAAAACAGTTTCCCTCTCTGCGTTTCACACTCTCTGCACTAAGAGGACAGAATGAAAAGCAAGGGACAGTTGATATCTAAATAACTGGAAACTAGGCCTAACGGAGGATCGGGCAAAGAACAGAAAATGCTATCCATGGACATGCAGTTCTTTGCTCTATGCCTCTTAGTGAATGAAAACCTACCCTTGCATCTTGCTCCAGATGGTATGATTGCTTTTGAACATTTGGGGATATCCTCCTAGCTGTCCTGCCTACAATACTTGAATTTCCTGAGTGAAGGATGAAACAGTTAATCCTATGCTTGCCCTGCAAAAAAGGGATGGAGTCCTTGATTGTAGGGTGGAGACCTAGAAAACAAATATTGTTCCACAGCTTTTCCAGATAGCTTCCTCTTGCAGTACAAGCATTCCTAAGAATATGTAGCTATACTAACGCTTTCCATCTATTCTACACCGTCACATTGGAGCTTCACAATATAATGGGGTTAGTGGCAACGCCGGGACTACCCAGTTCTCCTGATCTCCTCCCCTGTCTGAGAATTCTAAATACAATGATGGTGAACTCCCAAGCCTAAACTGGCTTAACCCACTACTCACCAGCCTCTGACCTTCTCTGAGCCATGACATAACCTTCTGGCACACTCTCTGACCCGCAACAGAACGCACAGCAAATATGGATCGACTTCATTAACCTCCCCACCTGAAATATCACTAGGAAGTCGAAATCTCGGCTTTGGCGCTCCCATCCCACAAAGGCCTGCATTTTTTACTTATGCATTTTTTTATGGAGATAGAATTTGCCCCAAAATGTCGCAGTTTCCTTTTGCCATGGTCCCGGAGTAGGCCCCTCCTGAGTTACCTCTTGATGGTGATATTTCGGAAGAGTGGGTACCACGCGGAGAACTGACAGTGCAGCACCTGCTCCTTCTTCATCCTCCAGCCGCCGCCGCTGCCTCTGCGTCCAGCACCTCCCGGAACCTACTTCTCCAGCCCGGAAGTGCCCGCCGAGCTATTTTGGCTCAAGAACTCTTCCGGTCCCTAAAGCAAGGAGGAAGTGGCAGGGAAGGGAGCAGAGGGGGAGAATTGTGGGGCGTACTTTCAGAGCGCGCTTGCACACGCTCACAAACACCCGAGTCGGCTCCCCGAGAAGCGTCCCGGAAGAGTTAGGAGACTTTCAGAAGTGCCCACCCGCTTCCCGCCTAGAGGCGCACTGCCCCGGAAGGTAATCGGCTAAGGCTCCGTCCCGGCGGGGGTTGGACGGGTGCCGGGAGGGCGCGCGTGCGTATCCTCGTAACTGCGAGCGCGGCTACGTCTCATGCGGCGGCGGCTCCGGCTTCCCTGGAGAGTGCAGCCTCGGACTCGTGCATCTTCTTTCGTCCCCTTCCCTTCACCCCCCCACCTTGGAGTAGGTAACTGGGCGCGGGCCAGTCACGTGTAGACCTGCGGGGGGAGAGGGCGGGCGCTCTCTTGGAGCGTGCGGGCAGCCACGCGCGCCTCTCCCGGCGCCGCTCCGGCTCGTGCACAGGCTCGCGTCCTGGTCAGCGAGGGGCGGCGGCCGCGGAGGCGCGGACAGGAGGGCCACGTTCCCAGGGGGGTCCACGGGCCGCAGTAGAAGAGCGTGGGCTGTCCGGAGTAGAGAAGTCAGGAATATCACAGTTAGATACTGATTTGCGTGCAGTGGCTGAAGCATCTGCAAAGAGGAGGAGAGTGACCCCGCTTCTTTCGTGAGGGGGGTTAGGTGAGATAGGACCAGAACCCCATCTGTGCGGCCCTAGGGAGGGAGACTTGGGAGTATAAGAGGAGAGGTACGTTTGGAAAACAGAGGGAAGGAGAGAGGTTTCTCCTGTGAGCGTCGGGCTCATTTATACGAGACCCGAAAAACCAGCAGGAGAAGCCCGGTTCCGTCAGTGCCCGTGCCATGCCGGAATAATAGGACTGGCAGAATCCTGGTCTAACTTCTAATGTCATTCCTTTGCCTCCTCCCTCCCCGTCACCCCATCATCTATTTTCCCTACTCCTTCCGGAACGGGGTATCCGGTAGCGCCCAGAAAATAGGCTATGAAGGAAATTCACTTTTGTTTCTTTTAAAGAACGAAAGAAATGACTAGCTGCTGAGAAACCTGGCCCTTGACTCGCCTGGGGCTTACCCCAGGCACCTGTGCGTAAAGACGCTCCTTTTAGAGGTCTCCTTAAAAACTTCGCACCTGACTGCTCCATCTAAGCAGTTTAAAACTGGAAAAGGAAGAGCCGAGTGCCGGCCTCTCTAAAAGGTATTCATTAGAGTAATGACTAGGTCCTCTGCCTGCCTGGAGTTGGAAATTATTCCGCTCGGGAATATGCATTTGTTTCATGTTTTGTTTTTCTCAAAAATGTTGCAGGCTCTTTTCCTTTAAAGATATAGTTTCAAAGCAGAGGTACATAGGTTATAATGTTGCAGTGTTTGTTAAGGGAGAGGGCAGCGGTAGTGGTTCATAAGTAATTCTGAGATCCACGATCATGCAGTCCTTTCTGTTTTGAAGGGGAAAAAGAAGCAATATTCCACATATGTTAGGAGAATGGTACCAGACTAATAGTAACCTCATGCCAGGTGGGGCAGTCACTCAAATATTGCTGGGATTAACCGAGGAATCAATAGGTTACAGCGAAGGAAATGTTAGCACCGGTGAATTTGGGTAAGGTATTTTCTCTTGAAAATAGGAATTAATAGATGTATAGGAGGAAGAAACCCAAAACATAGTCACTCTGGAAGGAGTAATACAGTAATAGCCCAGGAAACTTTAGTGTGGAGGTTTGTTCAGTGACTTTAGTGTTACAACTGACTTAATATAACTTGTTACACATTTAACCAGCTTCAAATACATTGACATTCCAAACAGATACTCCAGCAAAATTCACTTTCACTATTTTTTAGCCACAGTGTTTGTCTTTGCTTAGCCATAAAGTGTTTCTGTTCATTAAGTTTCTTCAATAAAACCTTTACAACAATGGAAATAGTTGCTTTTTCTCATGCATGTCAAAAAAACATCGTTAGCCAAATGATTGGGTGTTATTGTGCAATTACAGGTTAAATAATGGGGAAAGAAACATTTTCTCTGAATCCATAACATGACTGATCCTTCTATGTTAATATTTCCAACTACCTGCTGGTTTTCTCCACTTGAAAATCTAGCGAAAATCTTAAACTTAGTGAGTCCAAATTTGAACAGTGCACCACCCCTTTCTCCTGATATCCCAATGTCCTTTAAGAGCATCTTCTTAGAATTAGCTTTGGAGACCCCTTCCGCAGAAACTGTTTCAGGAAAAGTAATAAAGGCTCATCTTCAAGGAAGTCAATCTTTTCTTTTGACGGCTACCACCCTAGACCTCTGCTATTCCAAAAGGTTCTTTCCTGTAACCCATTAAACTTCCCAAGGGTAATTAACAGCCAGTTCAATTTTATTCAGCTTAACCCCCACCCCTGCCAAAAAAAAACACACAAAACAACAACAACAAAAAAACACTTTCAGTGCCTTTCCATCATTCCTGTACATATTAAGTAAAGGAAGTCTTCATTTACTTGAGGATAATCGTCAGCAAAGAAAAGCTCACTTAAAGTGAATCTATTTGATGTCCAAAAATCTTACCATAAACTATACACAATAAGGATTAATCAAAATACTACTTATAAAAAAACCCAAAATTTTAGTCTTATGATTATAACCAAAACTATCAAATAGAACTATACTAATTGATTCTCTGTTCATTGTAATAACTTCTATGCAATTATTCTGAAAGAATGTAGAGTGGCATCTTAGACATGTGCAAGCATTTGATAAACGTTTCACTTTAACACACAATCATAAAGTTACTTTTGTAAACACTGATCCTCTCCCAGTTAATTTCTTTCATAGTGCCTTGTTGATTTCTCTACCCAGTGACTAAACTGTTCCAACTGCCTGACCTTCATTTGTCCATCGGATGCTTTGCTTACGATTTGAGCTCCTATGTCTATTATTTGGCTGAAAATAAATGGTGTTCATAATACTCAACTTTCACCAGGGAGAGATTAGCCAACATATAATTTCATGGTATTTTTGCTTCATTTTGCAACCTCAGAAAACTGCAGATTGAGATTCATGAATGGTAATAATTTGAATAAAACTAATGAGCCTGAGTCCAAATATCACAGCCTGGCTTTTGAGATTCTCAGTTTAACTTCTTGAAACTTAACTTCCACTTATCCAACTATTTTTACTAATAGTAAAATACTCAAGTTTGTTCAAAAGTAATCACTTATCTTCCTTCAGTAGAGAACTGTAAAGCTAACTCCAAGAGGAGCAACAAGAGTCTAGCATGCCACTTAGGATTTTACCAAAAAAATTCTGAGATGTTCTAAATTAAAATTACAGCTTCCACAGAGTGAGAGAAAGAGACAAAACAGCTGTGGAACAGCTCTCACAAAAGATTGCTCACGTTCCTGTATATCTGTTGGAATTTAGAATTAATTTCCAGGTGGCCATTTCTGGATTATCTAAAAGGATTGCAGCCAGGTACTGCAGAAATCCAGGAGCCTCCACTTATTTGCACATGACCTTCCCAATCCTTGGGAGCCCATACTTCCTTTCAGACTCTTGCACATCCTGGAATTAGCCCCTCTTACCATCGTCCATTCTCTTTGTCTGTAGCTACTAGTAATGTAAATCCTTTCAGAATGGCTTAAATACTTTTTTCCTCCTACCTGATCTAAAAATGCTTGCAAAACCCCAGGGAGAAGACAGACATATTGTCTCTCCGACCTATCCACGCTGGGGTGGTTTAAATTCCATACCCCAAAAAGTCTTTTGTGTGTGTGTGTAAAATTGGTCTTATAAACCCTTTCTTTAAAAAAAAAAAAAAAAAAAAAGGGCTAAGCTGTGGTAGTTAAAAAATTTTAACAGGTTGTTGGATGCTTTATTTGCCTGCAAATTTGGGAGAAGAGGGCAAGCATTCAGCCAAATCCAGCCGTTGGAAATGTGTTATCCATTATAATATCCGTTATATGTGGGGTTTGTTTTGTTTTGCGTTTTTGTTTTTTGTTGTTTTTGAGGGGTTAGGGAAGGAAAGCTTGAGAACCACAGGGCTTGCCCCAGATGATGTCTCTGCTTTGTTCATGGTGGTTGCTTTTCCTTGGAATGCTTTCCCTGCCTCTTGGTCTGCAAATCTCAATATCAACCTGCCTTTTAGTAGTAAGTAGCCTTTTAAAAGTCTACAATTTTCCCCACCTCCCAAGTGGATGTATTTGTCCTTCATTTAAAGTACCCTGCTATTGCATTATCTCTACAACAGTCATTTGCCCCTGTCGTTGTTTGCTAAACTGTTAAGATTCCCAAGGACAAAAATAGTGGTCAATTTGCGCTTAATATATACTCAAACATTTTCATCTGCCCATGCTCAAAGTTTGAGGTTCCACTGTATTAGAATTCTAAATCGTGTAGCATTTTCCCTCACTACCGTTTTTGTGCCCTGAAAAAATCATAACATTTGACATACCATAGACCTTCACTGTTCAAACCAAACAGTTAAAATGGCTTATGTGAATTAAAACAGTAAAGCATTGCCCAGCCAGTGTGGCTCAATGGTTGAGCATTGACCTATGAACTAGGAGGTCATAGTTTGATTACCGGTCAGGGCACATGCCCGAGTTGTGGGCTTGATCCCCAGTGTGGGGTGTGCAGGAAGAAGTTGATCAATAATTCTCATTATTGATGTTTCTGTCTCTCCCTTCCTCTCTGAAATCAATAAGAAATATATTTTTAAAAAAAACAGAGCATTTAACATTATGTACATGACTATTTCTTTTAAGTATAACAGAGCAAAATGCAGATGACCTTAAATTCTGGCTAATGAAGTGGATAAGATTCAAGCTAACTTTACTTTTAAATCTCAACATAGCTTTGCAACAGCTCAGGAAAGCTGCTCTGTCTCAGTAATGAAGACAGGAGTGTGAGGCATGGACTGGAAACCTCATTTGTTTCTGCATCATGTTACTTCTAGTGACTAGTCCCCCATTTAGAAATGGTGCTAAAAATAATTTTTTCTGTTTCTGTAATACTTCTGAGATGCTCTTATAATCCTGAACATTCTGGAAATCGGTACAGTATATACATTTTTTAAAAATATATTTTTATTGATTTCAGAGAGGAAGGGAGTGGGAGAGGGTCATTGATTGGCTGCCTCTGGCACTCCCTCTACTGGGAATCCAGCCCACAACCCAGGCATGTGTCCCGACCAGAAACCAACCACCACCTCCTGGCTCATAGGACAACACTCAACCACTGAGCCACACTGGCCAGGCAGAATATACTTTTGAAGTCACTCTTTAATCACATTTTTAATTATTCATACTGTCAATAGACTGCAACAGAATACTGTTTCCCCTTGGTGCTGATTGTATTAAAGTAATTACCTTAGAGAGGCGCAGCCCTGCTTGCCACATTTTTCCCTTTTGAATTTCTAGGTTTACCCATAATCGGGTAATTTATGTCTGTAGCTTGTTTTTTTGTCTTTTAGGTCTCTCTACATTCTAGCTTAAATATTTTTAATACAATCTGTCTGAAACAACTTCGTAGCTACATTTGCCGACCCAGACTTTTTTTTTTTTTATCCTCACTAGAGGATACTTTTCCATGATATTTTTAGAGAGAAGAAAAGAGAGAAATATCGATGTGAGAGAAACACATCGATTGGTGGCCTCCGGCACGTGCCCTGACCAGGGCCCAGGCCAGGGAGGAGCCTACAACCAAGATATGTGCCCTTGACTGGAATCAAATTCTGGACCCTTGGGTCTGCAGGCCAACGCTTTATCCACTGAGCCAAACTGACTAGGGCTACTCTTTTGATTAAAAGCTTTTGTAATTTGAGTTTAACTAACTTGGGTAAATGAGCAGATGCAGAACTATCCTTCAGAATAACACTTCTTCACCTTTTTGGTGATCACAATCCCTTAAAAAATCTGGGGGATGCTATCTATACTAATAAAAGGATAATATGCTAATTAGGGCAAACATCTTCTGGATGTCCGTCCGGACAAAGCCACAGCGGCTGCGAGGCCCGGGGCTCAGGCAGCCATGGGCTCACGGCAACCGTGGGCTCAGGCAACTGTGAACCCCAGCAACTGCGAGGCCCAGGGCTCAGGCCTCGCAGCTGCTGCGGCCGGCAGTGGCAGCAGCAGTGGGGTGATGGGGGCGGCGTCTTCCCCTGATCAGCCTGGTCACCTCCTGCAGAGGAAGGCCAGACTGCGGCTTAGGCCCACTCCCCTGGGTATATTCAATTTGTAACAATGAAAATACGTCCTGCATATCAGATATTTACATTACAATTCATAACAGTAGCAAAATTACAGTTATGAAGTAGCAACGAAAATAATTTTATGGTTGGGGGTCACCACAACATGAGGAACTGTATTAAAGGGTCACGGCATTAGGAAGGTTGCGAACCACTGCTCTATACGTTAGCAACGCGTTCCCCCCCCACCCCACCCCCGCCATCTTTTTCACTCTCCTTTTCTTTCTTAATCTTTCTCTATAAAACTTAGTCACCCAACAGAAATTATGTATATTGTTCCTCACTTTTTCTCCCCACCAGAAGGTCAACTCCTGCAGGGCAGGGCCTTTGTTCTGTACACCACTGTATTCCTAACACTAAGGATCTTCTCTCACTTTCAGTGGCTCTGCCACAAGCTGCTTTAGCCAAGTTGCCTAAGATATTCAGTTGGTTATGAATATTAATTAGTTGTGCATACTTCTTCACATATTAAATGAGTGTGAAGATGTATAGACATATCTTTCTCTCATCATTAAGTGGTTTTTATTTAGCATATAGTCATCTTTTCTTACCTAAGGCCTCAAAATTTGCTTCTTTGCCAAAGTCCTTATTAAAAATTGAATTTCTAGGTTTACCCATAACTGGCAAGCAACAATGTTGATAACATTTTAATACAGCAGAAATACATTTGATTTTACAACAGAAATACATGTTGCATATCAGGCAAAATATACACCCAGAGGAGAGTAAAGTGGTTGCTTGGTACAGCAATGCCTTGCTTCACTAGCCTGCTGAGTCCAAGGCAGAATTCCTGGACTAGTGTGCTCGCTTTGTCAATCTTTGGACTCAGGGTGACCTTCAGCAACCCAACTATCCTGAACATTTGCCTTTAGATATTTTAAGAATGCAAAGTTAGTGAGTGTTAATTGAGATGTAATTCACACACCATAAAATTCACCTTAAACTAAAATTCAGTGGTTTTTAGTATATTAACAAGATTGTCCCACTATCACCATATTTAATTCCAGAACATTTTCATCCAAAAGGAACACCATACCCATAGGCAGTCACTCCCTATTCCCTCCTTCCTTCCCCCAGTCCCTTGGCAATCACTAATCTGCCTTCTGCCTCTACAGATTTGCCTATTCTGGATATTTCTTGTAAATAGAATCACAATATTTGGCCTTTTGTGTCTGCCTTCTTTCACTTAGCATAGATGTTTTCAAGGTTCATCTGTGTTGTAGCATGTGTGAGAACTTTATTCCTTTTTATGGCTGAATAATATTCCATTGTAAGGAACACCATACTTTATTTACCCATTCATTAATTGATAAGACATTTAGTTATTTCCACTTTGGGGCTATTAGGAATAATTTCATGAACATTTCTGTACAAGTTTTTGTGTGAGCATGTTTCATTTTTCTTGGTTATATACCTAGGAGTGAAATTACTTGGTCATGTGGGAACTCTGGTTAAACTTTTGAAGAACTCAGGCTGTTTTTTCTGAGTGCCTGCACCATTTTACATCCCTACCAGCAGTGTATGTATGAGGGTACTGGCTTCTCCATAGTCTCACTAACACTTGTTATTGTCTGTCTTTTCTAATAATCATTGTAGTGGAGGGTGAAGTGTTATCTCATTGTGGTTTTGATTTGCCTTTCTTTGATGGCCACCGATTTTTAACATATTTTCATGTGCTTATTGGCCATTTGTAGGTTTTCTTTGGAGAAATGTCTATTCAGATCCTTTGCCTGTTTTCAATTAGGTTGTCTTTAAAATATTGTTATAATAGTTTTTTACATATTTCAGATACAGTCTCCTATCAGATTTGCAAACTTTTTTTTTCATTCTGTGGATTATCTTTTTACTATGTTGATAGTATCTTTCAAAGCACAAAAGTTTTTAATTTTGATAAAGTCCCAATTTATCTCTTTTCTTTGGTTGTTTTGGGCTTTAGGTGTCATATCTAAGAGACCACTGCCTAATCCAAGATTATGAAGATTTACACTTTTATTTTCTTTTAAGAGTTCTATAGTTTTAGCTCTTAGATTTAGGTCTTTGGCCCATTTTGAGTTAACTTTTATATATGGTATAGAGGCTCATTTTCATTCTTATGTGCATTTCTAGTCCCAGAACAATTTGTTGTAAAGACTATTCTTTCCCCCACTGAATTGTCTTGGCACTCTTGTTGATGATCAAAAGACCATAAACCTGGACTCCCAGGTTCTATTCCATCAATATATATGTCTAGCATTATGGTAGTACCCATACCATCTTGATTACTTTTACAGTAAGTTTTGAAATCAGGCAGTGTGAGTCATTTAACTTTGTGCCAAGATAATTTTGAAGTTGAGTTTAACTAACTTAGTCAAATAAAAACAAGTAGATGAGGAACAATTGAACAAGTCTAAGCAGGCCCCACACTAACCTAATTCTTAGGAGCAGAATGACTCTCTAGACTTATCCAGCCAGATTCACTTTATTCCTTCCTTTATTTATTCAGCAGTGATTTTAGGGAGTTTTTATAGCAACATAGCTGTGAGCAGTGTTGAAAGTTGGACAATGTAAAGGAAAATCTAGTGTCTAGGAGATAGTTTTGAAAATTATTTCATCCTAAGTGGGAGTAGTGATGGTGGGGATGTTAGAGCTAGAATTTTTAGGATTTGCAGTGGATAAGTTATGGTTGGTAAAGAAAAATAGGGGATTGAAGATACTTATATTTCTAGCTTGGGAATGATGGGTAGATATTGTTAGGGAAATAGATTGTGTAAAGATAGAGTAAAGATAGTTTTATCTGTTCTTTCAAGAAGTCTGACAAGTATGGAGGAGAAAACAGGGTTATGAGAAGGTTGATTGTTTCTGTTTTGCTGGTTGTGTTTTAGGGTGGGGAAAACTTGCTGTCTGAGGTAAATATTGAAGATGTGATGGGTAGTTTAATTATTACTTTAATTCCCAGGAGAAATGTAGAGCAAAGCCAGTTTTTTTCCTCTAAGACAGTAAGAGAGGTAATAATTCTTAATGTCTGTATTTTCTCTAGAGCTAAAGTTGGGAGGTGGGGTAGGTAGGGAACTATGGAACTTAAAAGCAGTGAAGGGTTGGAATTGCCATTGAGAAATGTAAATAAAATAACAAGGAAACAGAAAATAGGAATGAAAAAGACAAGACAGGATGAATTCAGGAAGTCCAATAGCTAAATTTTAGTTCCTGAGAAAGCAGAGAAGATGGGGGTAGGGGGTTATTGGTGAAATAATTCAAGAAAAGTTCCCCATCAAGAATGTGCGTCTGAAGTTTCCAGATTGAAAGGATCCACTGAGTGCCCAACACAGTAACATCAACATGAAGACATGAATAACTAAGTTTGCAGAGCAAGAAAGCGGGTCTCAAAGAAAAAGGATCAGGAATCAGAATGGCTTCAGATTTCCTAACAGCAATACCAGAAGCAAAACAACTGAGCACCACCTCCCTATTTCTGCTAGAAAATTATTTTCAGGGCATGTATAATAATAAAAGCGTAATATGCTAATTAGACCGGATAGCCAAACGACCTTCTGGACATCCTTCCTGGTGAAGCTGTGGAGGCGGGGGCTGAGGCAGAGGGGTTAGGGGTAATCAGGCAGGCAGGCAAGTGGTTAGGGGCAATCAGGCAGAGTGGTTAGGGGCGATCAGGCAGGCAGGCAAGTGGTTAGGGGCAATCAGTCAGGCAGAGTGGTTAGGGGTGATCAGGCAGGCAGGCAGGCGAGCGGTTAGGAGCCAGCAGTCCCAGATTGTGAGAGGGTGCAGGCCAGGCTGAGGGACCCTCCTCCCGTGCCCCTGCATGATTTTCATACATCGGGCCTCTAGTAATTCTATATATAGCCAGATTATCAATCAACTCATATCAAAAAAAACATGTCCAGACATTCAGGGTACAAAAAAATGAGGGAATTTAGCCAGGATAGAGGAAAAAGTAGTAAAAACAAATGGGAAGAGACTTCTCTTCTCATCACAGATCTTGTAGTCCTAGTTAATTGCAACTTTGCACATTAAAACTTTAAAGTGGCCGAAACCGTTTTGGCTCAGTGGATAGAGCGTCGGCCTGCGTACTGAAAGGTCCCAGGTTCGATTCCGGTCAGGGGCATGTACCTGGGTTGCGGGCATATCCCCAGTAGGAGATGTGCAGGAGGCAGCTGATCAATGTTTCTCTCTCATCGATGTTTCTAACTCTCTATCTCTCTCCCTTCCTCTCTGTAAAAAATCAATAAAATATATTTTTAAAAAAAACAAAACTTTAAAGTGAATGAGCCACAATAATGTAAATGTATTGAATATCACTGAACTGTACATTTTAAAAATTATTAACATGGTATATCCATTTACCACAAGTAAAAAAAATTAAATGGAAGATAGAAATAGCCAGCCCATACAACTCTTTTTTTAAAAAATTTTGTTTCATTGCTTAAAATATTACAAAGAGTATTACATATGTCTCCTTTTTTTCCCCCCTTGACCTTCCTCCGGCCTCCCCTACCCCCCAGTGTCTTGTGTGTCCATTGGTTATGCTTATATGCATGCATACAAGTCCTTTGGTTGATTTCTTCCCCTGCTCCCCGCGCCCCCCCTCCGGTCTTCCCGCTGTAGTTTGACAGTCTGTTCGATGCTGTTCTGCCTCTGTATCTATTTTTATTCATCAGTTTGTAATGGTCTTTATTATCCATAAATGAGTGAGATCATGTGGTATTTTTCTTTCATTGACTGGCTTATTTCACTTAGCATAATGCTCTCCAGTTCTGTCCATGCTGTTGCAAATGGTAAGAATTCCTTCTTTTTTACAGCAGCATAGTATTCCATTGTGTAGATGTACCACAGCCCATACAACTCTTGATGTTTAGCTATAAAGGGTTGATAAAGGACAATACTTGAGGGGTGGCATGGGGAATAGTATACCATCTTTGTACTGTCCCCTTGGAATGTCTATTAAATGTAAAGTCAGAAAATCTAAAAATGTTATCTAAGGTGTCCTAGTACATGCCCAGAGGAACTTGGCTGCTGTGGCCTGGACCTGACTGGGATGGCTTTTAAGTTCTTCCCTGGATGCTCTAAGGGTAGGGGTGGGGAACATCCAGCCCAAAATCATTAAATGTTTTACCGAATATAGCAGGCTCGTTTTTAAGTTGATATGTTGTAGGGCCCGAGAATGATGGTATAAATATCTAAGTGGCCCTTGGCAGAAAAAAGGTTCCCCACCCCTACTCTGGGGCCTCTGTGTTTACTTCTCCACCTAGGACAGTTGTCCCAGATCTCAGATGAGAAAAGAACTTTGATGATAAATTAGTTTTTTCCATTTAAGTACTTTGAACAGTGGCTTATCAACAGATGTTTAATTCAGAAAAATAAACGTAGCCTAAACATATCTCATTCTCTTGCAGTGTCAACTTCTTGCCTAAGAACTGACTAGTTTGAACATGGAAAACCAAGAACCAGTGGATTCTTCTGGAAAAACCAAACAGTTTACTATTTCAGAGGAGGTATAAATTGTTTTTCACTTACTTTTCCCCTCCCCACATAAAACTAATTTGCAAAGAAATGCATGGACTATTTGTTGTTTCAAGTTAAAGACAGGTTTTAAACATTATTCCTGTTCCCTTTTTAGGACACAGGGACATTGTGCTCTTGTGTGAGAGCAGTGGCATATCCCTCTTAATTATATGTATTATTGAAATTGAGACAATTTAAAAGTGGACTTTGGCTGTGGGTACAAAACTTCTCAATTTTTACTAAAAGTTTCTCTGGGTTGCCGTAACCAGTTTGGCTCAGTGGATAGAGCGTCGGCCTGCGGACTGAAAGGTCCCAGGTTCGATTCCAGTCAAGGGCATGTACCTTGGTTGTGGGCACATCCCCAGTAGGGGGTGTGCAGGAGGCAGCTGATCGATGTTTCTCTCTCATCGATGTTTCTAACTGTCTATCCCTCTTCCTTCCTCTCTGTAAAAAATCAATCAACACTAATAAAAGAGAAAAATGGTAATTGGCGTACGAGCTACCCTTTTCATTGGCTAATCAGGGCTATATGCAAATTAACTGCCAACTGAGATGGCAGTTAACTGCCAACAAGATGGCAGTTAATTTGCATATGTAGGCACAATGCAGGGAGGCGAAAGGGAAAGCAGGAAGAAGCCCCCTGCCACTGACAGTGATCGGAAACCCAGGGGGGAGCTAAGAGCCCTGAGGCCGCCTTTGCCCTGCCCCCCAGCCATGATCGGAGAATCAGGTGCCTTTTCCGCCCTGGCCAGTGATAGCAGGAAGTAGGGGTGGAGCCAGCGATGGGAGCTGGGCACGGTCGAAGCTGGCAGTCCCAGGAGCTAGGGGTCCCTTGCCTGGGCCTAAAGCGAAGCCCACGATCGTGGGGCTGCTGCAGCTGCGGGTCCCCGCTGCCCGGGCCAAACGCCTAGGCCAGAGGCATCAGGCCTGGGCAAGGGGCCGATCCTGCGATTGGAGGGTGATGGGGGTCAATGCCTAAGGGCTCCCAGTATGTGAGAGGGGGCAGGCTGGGCTGAGGGACACTCCCCCCCACACACACACCCAGTGCACAGGGATCAGTGGAGCCACGAGGCCTCCCGGCACCGGCATCAGTGTGACAGGGGGCAGTGCCCAAACCCCCTGAACCCCCTGATCGCCCTGCGGCTCTGTGTGCGACAGGGCGCGGGGCCACAACCTCCCTATCCGCCCTGCTCTGTTCGGGACAGGGGAAGGCGCCCCAACCCCCTGATCAGCCCTGCTCTGTGCCTGATAGGGGGGAGCTCCCCAACCCACTGATCGCTCTGCGGCTCTGTGTGTGACAGGGTGCAGTGCCCCAACCCCCTGATCGGCCCTGCTCTGTGTGTGACAGGGTGTGGTGCCCCAACCCCCTCCTCCCCCGCCCCCCCAACGGGTCCTGCTCTGTGTGTGACGGGGTAGAGCCATAACCTCCCCTTCGGCCCTGCCCTGAGTGTGAGAGTGGCGGCGCCCCAACCCCCTGATTGGCCCTGCTCTGTGCGTGACAGGGGGTTGCGCCGCAACCTCCCCATCGATCCTGCCTTGAGTGTGACAGGGGGCGGTGCCCCAACCCCCCAATCGGCCCTACCCTGAGCGTGACTGAGGGTGGCATCGCAACCTCCTGATCCTCCCTGCTCTGTGCATGACAGGGGGCGGCGCCCCAACTCCCCAAATGGCCCTGCTCTGAGCCCGACCAGGGGCTGCACCTAGGGATTGGGCCTGCCCTCTGCCACCCGGCAGCAGGCCTAAGCCAGCAGGTCGTTATCTCCCGATGGGTCCCAGACTGGGAGAGGGCACAGGCCGGGCTGAGGGACCCCCCCTCCCTCCCCGAGTGCACAAATTTTTGTGCACCGGGCCTCTAGTAAAATATAAAATAAAAATAAAAATAAAAGTTTCTCTGGGTAGAACAATAAACCGGATGTGAGTTTTAGGGCTTAGACATTTCATACGTAGGCATTACATCTTAATTACTGTTTATGGTCTCAATATGTATAAGAACAATAAAAACCTAACTTTTTAGTTGTAGTCTAAATTCCAGAACAAATGTATGTCCTGTATGCTACTCATTTTAGATTTTAAAAAGTCTCTCCCTATAGGAACCGTTGCAATGGATAAATTTTAAATCCTTCATCTTGGATCTCTGATCTTGACACCTTTTAGCAATTCTCTTTTTTTACAAAAAATATATATTTTATGATTTTTTACAGAGAGGAAGGGAGAGGGATAGAGAGTTAGAAACATCAATGAGAGAGAAACATCGATCAGCTGCCTATCCACTGAGCCAAACCAGTCAGGGCTAGCAATTCTTTTTGATGTAAAAATCTCTCCATGTAGTCTGGTGAGTTCCAGGTGCCCCAAGGCCAGCCTCATGCAGTAACCTGTCCACCTGATGGGTGACCCATGGGGCAGCCCACCAATTGTCCTTCCATGGTGGCATGGTGGGCGGTGCCCAGCAGTCCCTGAGGAGTATGGTCCAGGGAGGAGCCTGGCTGACCTGGGAGGGTGGCAGAGGTGTGCTCCATAAATGGGCTGGAGGTTGGGGGAGGGTCACCCGGTGACCCTGGAGGTGGTTGAGGGGCCTCTCATAGAGGCCTGGCCTGGAGGTGAAGGCTGGAGGTGTGAGGAGCTGTGACTGATGAAAATTAAAGGCCGTGGATGAAGATGGACTTGAATTACAACCACAAGAGCCAAACTCTTTTTTTTTATCTTTTTTTTTATTTCAAGAAAAACAATTTTAAATATAATGCTACATGCAATAAACCTTAATATTTCAAGAAAAACTATCTTAAATATAATAATGTTACATGCAGTAAACATTACTATCTCAAGAAAAACTATTTTAAATCTATAATAATAAAAGCATAATATGCTAATTACACTGGACAACCTTCCAGACGAAGCCAGGGCTGCGAGGGAAGCCCGGATCCTGGGTGCCAGATAGAAGCCGGTGCTGGCCTCGGGCCTCTAGTATGATAATGTTACATGCAGTAAACACTAATTATTTAAGAAAAATGATCTTACATATAATAATATTACATGCAATAAACATTAATATTTCAAGAATAAAAGGATTTTAAGTATAATAATATTACCAAAACTGTACTAACATAGTATGATATCACAAAAGTTGTAGGAAATATTAAAAATCAGCAAATAACAGGATTACTTCTAGTATATTTTTCCCCCCTCTGGCTCTGTTTTTGTTCATCAGTTTATGTTGTTCATTATATTCCACAAATGAGTGAGATCATATATTTATCTTTCTCCGGCTGGGTTATTTCGCTTAGCATGATGCTTTTAAAGTCTATTTTGTCAGATATGAGTATTGCTACTCCAGCTTTCTTTTTCTTTTCCATTTGCATGGAAAAAATTTTCCCATCCCTTCACTTTCATCTTTTGTATGTCTTTTGTTTTGAGGTGGGTCTCTTGTAGGCAGCATATAGTTGGGTCATGTTTTTGTATCCATTCAGCTACCCTTCACCTTTTGATTGGAGTATTTGATCCATTTACATTTAGGGTTATTATTGAGAGGTACTTATTTATAGCCATTTTAATTCTATATGGCTAGGTTTCTCTCTCTGTTTCTTCTTCTAAGCAATCCCTTACAGCAATCCCTTTAGCATTTCTTGTAATGCTGGCTTGGTGTTGATAAACTCCTTTAGCCTTTTTTTGTCTGGGAAGCTCTTTGACTGTCTATTTTGAATGATAGCCTTGCTGGATATAATAATCTTGGTCTCAGATCCTTGCTTTCCATTACCTTGAGCACTTCATGTTCCCTCCTGGCCTGTAGAGTTTCTGATGAGAAATCAGGTGTCAGCCTTATGGGGACTCCTTTGTAGGTAACAGTTTTCTTTTCTCTTGCTGCCTTTAAGATTCTTTGTCTTTAATTTTTGGCATTTTATTTATGATGTGTCTGGGTGGGGGTCTGTTTGGGTTCTTCTTCTTTGGGGTTCTCTGTGCCTCCTGAACTTGTGTGACTTTTCCCTTTACCAGGTTAGGGAAGTTTTCTACCATTATTTCTTCAAACACCTTCTCTATTCCTTTCTCCCTTTCTGCCTCTTCTGGCACATCTACTATTCTAATATTGTTATGTTTCACATTGTCCCACAGCTCCTTTAAGCTGTCCTCCTGTTTTTTTATTGTTTTTTCTTTTTGGTTCTCTGATTGAGTGATATTTTCAACTCCATCTTCTAATTCACTGATTCGACCCTCAATGTCCCCTAATCTGCTGTGTATTCCTTCCAATGTATTCTTTATTTGTGTTATGTCATTCTTTATCTCAGACTGTTCTTTTTTCATAGTTACTACATCTTTTTTCATACTGTTGAGAATTTTTAACATCATTACTGTGAACTCTGTTTCAGATAAATTTCTTATCCCTGCTTCATTTATCTCTTCTTCTGGAGAATTCGCTAGTTCTTTCATTTGTGGGTTGTTTCTTTGTTTCCTCATTTTGGTTGTCTGTTTGGGTTTGTGACTGTGTATTAGGTAGATCCTCTATACCAGTGGTCAGCAAACTGAGGCTCGCAAGCCACATGCGGCTCTTCGGCCCCTTGAGTGTGGCTCTTCCACAAAATACCATGTGTGGGCACGCATGTACAATGCGATTGAAACTTCATGGCCCGTGCGCAGAAGTCGGTATTTTGTGGAAGAGCCACACTCTAGGGGCCAAAGAGCCTCATGTGGCTCACGAGCCGCAGTTTGCCGATCACTGCTCTATACCTTTCAACCTCTAGTGCAGGACAGTATTAAAGGCTGTTTCTGACTAATTGGATCAGGCAAAGACTCAAAGCCTCCATACTGCCTCTGTCTACATCAGCGGTTCTCAACCTGTGGGTCGCGATCCCTTTGGTGGTCGAACGACCCTTTCAAAGGGGTCGCCTAAGACCATTGGAAAACACATATATAATTACATATTGTTTTTGTGATTAATCACTATGCTTTAATTATATTCAATTTGTAACAATGAAAATACATCCTGCATATCAGATATTTACATTACAATTCATAACAGTAGCAAAATTACAGTTGTGAAGTAGCAATGAAAATAATTTTATGGTTGGGGGTCACCACAACATGAGGAACTGTATTAAAGGGTCGTGGCATTAGGAACGTTGAGAACCACTGGTCTACATACTAATAGGATCCAGACTTGAATTGCCCCCAGGTAATCGTCCTCAGGTGTGGTGAGAGTTTTTTCAACAGGGTGGGACAGTTGCTTCTGCCTGGAGGCTAATTGTTACTTTTAATCTCTCTCTTTTTTTAAAATATATTTCTTTATTGATTTCAGAGAGGAGGGGAGAAGGAGAGAGAGATAGAAACATCAATGATGAGAGAGAATCATTGATTGGCTGCCTCCTGCACTGGGGATGGAGCCTGCAACCCAGGCATGTGCCCATGGCCGGAATTGAACCTGGGACCCTTCAGTCTGCAGGCTGATGCTCTATCCACTGAGCCAAGCCACTGAGCCAAGCTGGTTAGGGCTACTTTTAATCTCTGAAGTGGCCTCAGGGCAAGGTGTTTTATAATAGGGTGTGTGGACTGTCTTCCCCCCAGGCAAGGCAGATGTCTATGTGGGAAAGATGTCCTCCACGGTGTGAGGGAATGACTTAGCCCAGGAAACTTGGGGTGTCTGCCTTCTGAGCTCTATCCCCCGAGTCCCCAGTCCTGGGTTCTGCTCTCACAGCTCCAGTCCACTTCACCCTCCCTCTGCCAGAGCACAAGGTGGGTGACTCTACAGGAAGTTTTTGTGTGTTGGCCCTTTAAGAGGGTGCCTGAACTTTAAGCTGCTACCCCCTGGCAGATAGTACCCCACTGCTTTTCACAGCTAGATGTTATGTGGGTACCCTCCTCAGTTTGGTGCTCTCCGCTGGGGAGCCTAGCTTCAGGATTAGATCCCAGAGTTACACACACACACACACACACACACACCCCGAGCTAAGAAATCTCTCCAGGACTTCAGTTGCCCTCTCTGGGTGTCCCGGCCAGCCCTTTCACGCCTCCGTTCCTCCTACCAGTCTCTATGCGGTCTCCACCTTCGGTCCTTGGGTATCAGGGTTCTCTCCTGTGAGTTTTCCATTGGTTATTCAGGAAGCCTTTCATTATTTCAGTTGTAATTCCACCTTGTTCCTGGGAGCATGCCATGCAGCATCCTCTTTCTCTGCCTCCATTTTTTATCTCCCCAAACTCTTTTTTGATGCAACCATTTTTCAGAACACTTCCCATACATTTCTCATTTGATCATCACAACAGTCTTGTGAGAAACTGATGCTGCACACCTGGATAGTGATCAACTTATCATGGAAGTAGGAGAAATTGTTTTTATTTCAGATGTTGGATTCAGACATACTGTGCGTAACTTTCTTCATATGACCCAGATTCAGTTGTAATCCAAAATGTTATTGGGGATGTTGTTATTGAAGATGTTTAGATATCATGAAAGAAGCAGATGTATCTGAAACAGTCATCATTATCCTGAGTAAGTGCTGGATTCAGATGTAACTGAAGAAGTTTCTGTAGAACATTAAACAGTCCCAGATGCTGTTTTAGCTCCCGATATTCAGCATCAGTGTCTATACCAGGATACAACTTGACAAGTGAATTTATACATGTGTCTGGTGTTGGACACGTTGAACATGGGATTCATGATAGTGTAGTAGAGGCAGAAATCGTCACTGATCCTCTGACAACGCATGTGGTTTCAGAAGTACTGGTAGCAATGTACCTCTGAAGCAATTATAGATGCCAAAGGGATCCCTGTGGAAGAGCAAGATGATGACAAGAGCAAGTGTGAGGAATACCTTATAAATTCCATAGATGATGCTGGCAAAATAGAATATGACAGTTCCTCTGGAATGACCTAGGGCTCAGAGTCAGAAATCAATCCTTGTGAAGTGGATGGCACCTGCCCTGAAGTCATTGAAGTGTACATTTTTAAGGCTGACCCTGTAGAAGATGACTTAGGTGGCACCATAGACATTGTGGAGAGAGAGTCTGCGAATGATTATGAAGTTGAACTACTTGATCAGAATAGCAGTATTCATTTGCCAAGAGAAAAGATGGTTTATATGACTGTCAATGACTCTCAGCAAGAAGATGAAGATTTAAATGTTGCTGAAATTGTTGATGAAGTTTATTATGGAAGTAATTGTAGGAGAAGAGAGTGCTGCTGCAGTAGTGGCAGCAGCTGCCGCACAAAAACAGCAAATCGATGACAATTAAATAAAAACCTTCATGCCAGTGTGGCAGCAGCTTACTGTAATAATTCTCATGGAACTGAACACTGGAATGGCACTGCAAGTGCCCTCTTGCACATAGATGATTCCACCAGGCTCAGCAGACTGACTAAATAAAAACCAAAGAGAAGGAGAAGACCTGATTCCAGGTAGTACCAAACAACAATAATAATTGGCCCTGATTGACATCCCTTGACTATCTGTCCTTGCATGATTTGTGGGAAAATGTTTGTCAAGAGGTTTTTTTTGAAAAAGCACATGAAAAACCATCCTGAATTGCTTGTCAAGAAGAAATACTGCTATACTGACTGTGATTATACTACCAACAAGAAAAGACGTTTGCAGAAATACCTGGAGAGCCATAAGCTGACCAACAAGACAGAGAAGACCATTGAATGCAATGAATGTGGGATGCATTTCTCTCATGCTGGGGCTTTGTTTACTCACAAAATGGTGCATAAGGAAAAAGGAGCCAACAAAATGGGGTTCACAGCAAGAACTTTTCTCATATTTGCATGGAATGTGGTAAAGGTTTTTGTCACCCATTAGAGCTCAGAAAGCACATGCAAATCCAGCTGAGGAGAAGCCGAACCAATGACAGTACTGCAAATATAGTTCTGCAGACTCTTCTAATTTGAAAATGCATGTAAAAACTAAGCATAGTAAAGATATGCCATTCAAGTGTAACAGTTGTCTTTAGACATTTTTAGAGACCGAAAAGGTGCGCTAACATGCTCTTATTCACCAAGAAAGATACCAGTGTTTGCATTGTGATCACAAGAATTTGAACTCAAATGATTTTGAACACATAATTTCCGTTCACATGAAGAACTACCACCGTAAGTGTGACATGTTGATAAAGGCTTTCATAGGGGGTCAGAATTCAAGAAACGTGGCCTGCCCACAAAGTTTAAAAAATGAACCCTTGTAGACATTGTGACTTTAAGATTGTGGATCCATTTGTTCTAAGTTGCCATACTATCTTGGTTCATACAAAAGAGCTTCCATTTAGGCATAAGAGACGTAGAAAGGGATTTAAGCAACAGAATGAGCTTAAAAAGCATATGAAGACAGACAGTGGAGGAAAGTGATCAGTGGAGTACTGTGAGTATAGCACTACAGATGTCTCAGGCTTTAAACAGCATGTTTTTTCCATTCATATGAAAGATTACCCTTACCATTGTGAGTACTGCAAGAAGGGGTTCCTAAGACCTTCAGAAAAGAACCAGCACACAGCCCTAGCAAGTGTGGCTCTGTTGGTAGAGCATTGTCCCGTGCACCAAGGGGTCGCCAGTTCGATTCCTAGTCAGGGCACATGTCTGTGTGCAGGCTCAATCCCTATAAGGGGCATGCAGGAGGCAGCTGATATATGTCTCTCTCTCACATCAATGTTTCTCTCTCAACCTCTCCCTCTCTTTCTAAAATCAGTAAAAAGCATATGTAAAAATAAATAAATAAAAACATTTTTTAAAAACAAGAACCAGCACACAATGCATGGCATCTTAAAGTGGGCCTACTTGCCAAAACCAGTTTGGCTCAGTGGATAGAGCATCGGCCTGTGGACTGAAAGGTCCCAGGTTCGATTCTGGTCAAGGGCATGTACCTGGGTTGCGGGCACATCCCCAGTGGGGGGTGTGCAGGAGGCAGCTGATCGATGTTTCTAACTATCTCTCTCCCTTTCTCTCTGTAAAAAAATCAATAAAATATATATTTAAAAAATAAATAAATAAATAAAGTGGGCCTACTCAACAATACTTCTACAGATGTTTGTGGAGATGTTAGCCTTGAAGCAGAAAATTCATTTTAAACCTAATCACACTTTATATTTCTCTTACATAGTCTGGTACCATGCACAGTTCTTTTCTTTTTGAAGCAATATATTGAAACCTTTAAAGGGCACTTAAGCAGTGGTTCTCAACCTCCTGGCCCTTTAAATACAGTTCCTCATGTTGTTACCCAACCATAAAATTATTTTCATTGCTACTTCATAACTGTAATGTTGCTACTGTTATGAATCGTAATGTAAATATCTGATATGCAGGATGGTCTTAGGTGACCCCTGTGAAAGGGTCGTTCGACTGCCAAGGGGGTTGCGACCCACAGGTTGAGAACCGCTGCTTAAGGGTTTGGTCAAGTGAATATAATAAAATATATTTTTATAAAGAAAAAATGAATTTGTAGTCACTATTATATACTGATATTAGTTACAACCTAGTTTTAATTCTTAAAACAATTTTGATTAGCAAAGCTAAAAAATGAATATTTCA
This sequence comes from Myotis daubentonii, assembly GCF_963259705.1. NCBI lineage: Eukaryota > Metazoa > Chordata > Mammalia > Chiroptera > Vespertilionidae > Myotis > Myotis daubentonii. Next base: position 94,891,066 of record NC_081840.1, read on the forward strand.
GTTAAATGTTTTAAAGAGGTCAGATTTTTACAAGGACTTAATATAAGTTGTTATTCTATAGAACTATCCTATTAAATGTTGTTATAGCCCTCCTTCTGAACACTTTGTTTAAAAAAAGGTAAAATACATAAAAAAAAATCATACAGGGATGTGTGACATTATTGTAATTGTGTATTTGCAAATAACATGTGAAAATAAAAATCTGACTGTTTTCCTGTTTAAAAAATAAATAAATAAAATAAAAATTTCTCCATGTTATTTGTGACTAGATCTTCTGGTAATTGGTAGGTTGTTTCTGGTAAGAAGTGAAAGACGGGCCTTCAGGCGCTCGGTTGAGTGTTGTCCTGTACACCAAAAAGGTTGTGGGTTTTATTCCTGGTCAGGAGGCATAAAGGAGGCAACCAATGATGTTTCTCTCTCACATCAATGGATCTCTCCCCCTTCCTCTCTCTAAAATCAACAAACATATCCTTGGGTGAGGATTAAAGAACAAAGTGAAAGAGAGGATAGTCAGAAGCCTATAAACGGCTTTATGTACACAGTGACACTTTGCTGTTAGTGCAGTACCGTGCCATGGGTAATTAGTCCTGGGAACCAAAACTGAACATCTAGGCAGAACCATGCTGAGGGTGCCACTCAGACTGGGTGGGAAATCCGTGCGTCGTTATTAGAAATCCAGTCATTGGACATGGTTTCCCCACAGTCAACTTTGTTGTATAGCAAGCATGTCAAACTCGCAGCCCACAATAAATATTTTGCAGTCCAGCCAATATAACGGTATGTAAGAAACATTTTAATAAAAATTTCGTAACTTAATCCTTACAGTATCCTGTTATACATAATTATTAATAACAAACTACGACATTCGCTAATGACTGATTACTGTAATCATGTTGCATTCATCTCCCTTACACACCTTACGCGCAGGTGCACCATTTCTCTCCACTAATACTAGCAGCGAATATTTTAGCAGCCGATTGCCACGTCATTGGACTGACTTGTTCAGTGTGCGAAACGAGAAATATTTCGCTTTCAGAGAACAAGAAAAATAGGTTTATTTGCGTTACGCTTATTAATTTGTGCAGTTATTCAGTGTCTGGTAAGTTAATGTTCAAGAAAAAATTTTTATTAAAACGTTCTATTATTTTATGTTAACGATTACTCATTTATTTCAGCCCTTTGTATTCAGCATGTCTCTATTGAAATAAACCTACGTTTCTGTGAAAATTGAAGCTTTTGTTTTTTTGCGGCCCATGTTAGCCTTTGAGTTTGACATGCTTGTTGTCTAGTCATTGAAAGTAAAATGCCACTGATGTGTTCATATACTAAACATATACACCTATGTGACTAGCACCCAGATCAGAGGCCAGAATAAGAGAAGCATCCCAAAGAAGCCCTCATTCCTTTTTGCTCCCTTCTGGTCTTCCCTCCCCACCCCAACCCCAAGAGTTTTCAACTCATTTCTTTTCACCTCTCAGTACTACCTCCGAAACTCCAAATAGAAATAGAACCACCCTTCAGGAAAACAATGTTTAATATACTCAACTGAAAACATGCACATGAATTATTGGAAGGGAAGTGTGATAATTGGGAAGGCCATACAGAGACAATGTGAAAAGAAAACTCTTCTAAATAAAAAACTCATTTTGAAAGCTTCCCACTTCATCTGTCGTCTCATCTCCTTTTAGTTAATTGCAGAAGGAAAATGGGTCAAGTTTGAAAAAACAACTTACATGGATCCTACTGGTAAAACGAGGTAAACTATATTTTTTCTCTTGTAAAATGCTTGGTATTGGGGGTTCTCAAATTCTCTATTTAGTATTTGGCATAAATTTTGATATTTTCTTCATTGGAAACTCTATGTTATAGAGAAATCTAATTTAGCTGTTTTCTTATTGTTAGAATGTTTGAATAACTTACAATCTATGCATATTTATAAATTTGTAAATTTGTTACAATAGCTAGTCAGGAAACTATTTTAACACCATTCTCCCCAAGTAGATTAGTGTGAACCTAAAACTTTTGGGACAAGGCTAATTTAAGCTGATAAAGCAGCAAAATAGTTAACAATACAGGTTCCTTCCTTCTAATTAAACCAATTCTAACCTCTAAATAAGAATTAAAGAGGAAACATTGTGTTTGAGGTAAAAGTTACATGCTTACTAGTAAACCTTGCTTATGAAAATGTAAATTGGAAAAGAAAATGTTTTATAAAGCATTTCACAATATGTATCAATTGCCATAAAGATATGGTTGGGGCGGAGCTGTTTGAAGCCAGGTCACCATGGGGTCTGGGACTGTGCTAAGAAAACTATTTGGAATCAGTTTTATGCCTAAAAGATGTTCATCAAAACTTTAAAAAAAAAATTTGAAAGCAACCTAAACATTCTAAATATATGGGGAATAATTATTTTAGTGTATTCATTTGGTAAAATTTATGCATCCATCCACAAAGCAGATTATGAAGACAACCTAGCAATATGAGAAAAAATTAGTAACTTGGTAACAAAAAACAAAATGGTATATATTCTTTTTAAACTCTGCCAAATAACGTGTAAGAAAAAGCTAGAGTACCGGCCAGCATGTCTCAGTGGTTGAGCATCGACCGATGAACCAGGAGGTCATGGTTAGATCCCCAGTCAGGCCACATGCCTGGGTTGTAGTGGGCTTGCAGAAGGCAGCCAATCAATGTTCTACTCTCACATTGATGTTTATCTCTTTCCCTCTCCCTCCTCTCTCTCAAAAAATCAATAACAAATCATTTTTTTTTTTTAAAGCTAGTAGGAAAATACATAGGGCAGCTGTATGATTAACCTTTTTTTCAGATTTTCTGTTTAGTAACTTTATAAGCATCAGGAAAAATGTATTAAATAGATTAAGCATTTACTTAATGAAATATAAAAAGGAATAAAACAGAATGAGAAAATACAAAAATGTAACTAAATTTAGTATCTAGATTATATAATTTAAATGTATTAATATAAAATCTCCATTTAAGTCCAGGCTGACTTGGCTTAGTTAGTTGGGCATCGTCCTGGGCACTGAAAGGGTTGCTGGTTTGATTCCCGGTGAGGGCACAAGCCTGGATAGCAAGCTCAATCCTGGGTAGAGATTGTTCAGGAGGCAGCTGATTGATGTTTTGTTCTCTCTCCCTCTCCTTTCCTTTCTCTCTAAAAATCAATTTAAAAATTTTTAAAACTCCATTTAAGTGATCAAATAAGAATACAGCTTCTTTGTGAGGAAATACATCTATCATCAGTGCAAAAGTACATGGACTTGCCAGTAATTTAAACAACTTTTTTTTTTAAAATATATTTTATTGATTTTCCACAGAGAAGAAGGGAGAGGGATAGAGAGTTAGAAACATCGATGAGAGAGATCGATCAGCTGCCTCCTGCACGCCCCCCACTGGGGATGTGCCCGCAACCAGGGTACATGCCCTTGACCGGAATCGAACCCGGGACCCTTGAGTCCACAGGCCGACGCTCTATCCACTGAGCCAAACCGGTTTGGCGAACAACTTTTGATTATATCTATTAAACTAGCAAAAATATTAATAAGGCCCAATGTTGGAGAAATACATAGCACTGTTAAATTAAAACCCTAAAGAAAACTAAGCACACTACAATCCAACAACACAGAGAGTATATTACCTATTATGTAAAGTGAGTTTGATGTATAGAACTAAATATGAATAAAATAGATGATTCAGAAATGTGGCAAGGCCTAAAACCATAAGGAGCACAATATGTTCCAATGTACTTATATTTATGAAACTATAGACAAAGATTAGACCCCAATTTATACTGATATTGTTTGGTTCTCTTCCCTATAAAGTTAAGTTTATAACACCAAATAAAACCCTTCACACCAGTTAGCTAAGAAGCATGTGTTGGTTTGCAACAGCTAGTTTCTTCACCTCACTCTTCCTTCCAGCATTATAACTGGGGATATGCATCCATCATTCAGGGATTATTTTCAAAATACTCTTTAGTTCTCAGTGACTAAGGAGAGTCTGCTTCAGTAGTTTGGGAGCAGGTGCTAAAGCAGGGGTGGGCAAACTTTTTGACTCGAGGGCCACAATGGGTTCTTAAACTGGACCGGAGGGCCGGAACAAAAGCATGGATGGAGTGTTTGTGTGAACTAATATAAATTCAAAGTAAACATCATTACATAAAAGGGTACGGTCTTTTTTTTTTTTTTTAGTTTTATTCATTTCAAGCGGGCCGGATCCGGCCCGCGGGCCGTAGTTTGCCCATGGTTGCTCTAAAGTCTACCCAACTGCCATGCTTACATGGCCTACTTAGAGCATGTTCACCTCCAGTCTTCCTCACATAAGTCTTCCTCACATGGGTCTTCCTCGTGGCCTCCAAAGAGGTCTTCGTGAAGCACTGGCATTTCACACAGAATGTGAAGCTTGGGAGAATGAAGTGCTGTACTTTGCAGTAGGCCACAATTTATAAATTTATAAAATGTTTTATCCGTTACCTGATATAAAAGCATGTACATGAGGATAAAATAGCAGCTATAGAATCCTTGGTTTCACTGTCTGATTCATGGAAGAGGCTATGGAATTAATTTTAGAAGTATAAAAGTATGCTGGCATTATGCCCTTTTGTTGGCATTCAGGACAGAATTGAAGTCATCCTCTTGTGTTGGTTGACTAGAGAGAAGAAAACAAAATGGGCTTTCCTATAACAAGCTAAAAAATGGAGTAACTTTAATTAGAATCTAAAGCTACAAGAGGTTTACGAGGTAACATGCTCTTAATTCCCTAGCTTTACAAATGAGAAAACTCTCAAGGAGGTTGTGGCTATGGGTTAGCTAGTAGGTAATTGGAGACTTAAGATTTTCTTGCTCAACCCAATGTACATATCTCAGAGTCCCTTTAAGATAATTAGAGCCCTCATGGGGCATTCTTGTTCTATTGTTTGTTATAAATGCACTTATATTTTATTGCTCATAATTGATGGCTTATTGCTGCTTATTTATCTCATCTTAACCACTATAATGATGCTACTCTTTTTCCCTTATTCCTAGTGTACTGGGGATGGGACCTTCAGTGCTTTTCCCAGCACTGTCGTCTTCAGTCCTTAGGACTAATCTTAAGAGGCAGCAGAGAGAGCTATACAAAAGGTGTTATGTCTCTTGCAATCTGTATTACTGACATCAGAATTGCTTGTTGGTTGGCTTCTTGTTACTAACAGGAGTGTTGGCAGCTGTGAGTTGTCATAGTCGTCTTTGATTTTCATAGGTTCATTTTAACATATTTGCCCTGTAAAATTTGGATACAATACTGAAAGATCTAGTTTACAGAAAGTTGTGTGTTTTTTAACTAGATTAAATATCTGAATTTTTTTCAAAATATAAGTGTGGCACGATCCAAACCTCAAACCAGACACAAAGTATGAGGCTTGCTCCAAGTAACAAAACTTACACTCACTGTTACCGGAGTGAGACGTTATTGGTGCCTTTCTTACCCCAATTCCAGAGCCACTCAGGCGTCTTCTCTTAGACCCAAAATCATGTCCTTCTTCACGCCCATCTCTTGCCACTGCTTTTTCTTATTTAAGGGATGAGAGTGAAGGGAGAATTTCTCTCATATGCCCTTCCCCTGTAAACAATATGATTGTTCGAATAACTGGACTTCCAGTACAGTGTTCTCCTGAAACAAATAGCTAATTAGGAATAAAGCCTTAAACAGGAGCAAGACCCTGCTGTTACCTCATTCTCCTCTAGGGACATTTTCCTCTCAGATAAGATGTCACACACATACAGTAGAGCACTCTCCTAAATTTAAGGATTCCTCAGTTAATAAATGGAAAGGTCTTGCTTTCTTCAATTGTGTATTTTAGGTCACAGATTTTAAAATCTAAGTTGTACAAATATCCAACTCAATAGTTCTCATTATGCAGCGTATCCTTTTTTCATAGGAGCTTATTGTGCACACACACTGCTTAACAGCTTCGAAAGCCATTGTCACCCACTGTGCGGCTCCCCTGTAGATTTATGATCCAAACTAAAGTTTTTTGAGTATTGACTTGAAAGGCAGCTCAAGTGACAGCACCCAGAGAGCTAAATGTTTGGTGGCAGGTTTTCTTTGGTCCTTCTCAAAAGCTGTAAGACAGCACAACTGGCTTTTTAAAGAAATACAGATCTTTACTGCTTGGTCTTGTTGACCATTTGTACATTTGCATGCTCTGCATTTGTAAAATTCTTGCTGTACACACAAAAACCTAAGAGTATTCTCCTCTTTGGCACTGCTGATTTTGTTTTTTCTTCTTTGCCTAAACAGAACTTGGGAAACTGTGAAACGTGCAACCAGGAAAGGACAGTCGGCTGATGGTATGAGTGCAAACCTATTATAACGCTTCCTGAGAGAAGTTACCACACATTATTGTAGTAGGCGAGGTGCAGGAGGGTTGTGTTTTGTTTTGGTTTGGGTTTTTACTGTCACCGAGATCTCAGGGCAGAGTTACCTTCAATTATGATCTTTTATCTTTAAATCTAATATTTGTTTTTGCAATGCTGTGTAACTAAGTCGAACTTTCTTTATAAATAACTTCTGGCTCCTGTTATCTAAGCTCCAAAAAGTGTTTTTGAGGGAAAGATGTACACTAATATTTATAGCCAGGCACAAATCAATAGAATTTGAAGCAACATACTGTGTCTAGACATGATACAACTCATAGAAATCCTTCGTATTCTGTTCAAAGGATCTAAGTGAGAGCCTTTAGTTTGGAAAACTTATTTGCACCACTTCACACTTTTAGCCATGTGGTTTATAGTTGACTAGAGGCCTGGTGCACGAATTCGTGCACCAGTGGGGTTCCCTTGGCCTGGCCTGCAGGATCGGGCCAAAACCAGCTTCCGACATCCCCCGAGGACTCTCAGATTGCGAGAGGATGCAGGCCAGGCCAAGGGACCCCCACTGGTGCACAATAGAGGCTGGAGAGGGACACAGGAGGTTGGCCAACCAGGGCGGGATCGCTGAAGAGCTCCAGGGCATGTGTGACCTGTCTTGCTCAGTCCCGATAAGCCGGACTCCAGCAGCAAGCTAACCTACCGGTTGGAGCATCTGCCCCCTGGTGGTCAGTGCACGTCATAGCGAGCGGTTGAGCAGCCTTAGCATATCATTAGCATATTATGCTTTGATTGGTTGAACAGCTGCCAGACACTTAGCATATTAGGTTGTTATTATATAGGATAAGGAAATGGGATTAAGAAACAACTATTCATTCAGTTTACCTACCCTCCCAAGAGTGAATGGTTTGACTGCAAAGGTCCCAGAAACAATCCTGAAATTCACCTCTGGTCTAGGGGAAGTTGGAGAATACAGCTTTCTTATTTTCCCCTTCTGTTTTTATTGGAAGCAAACAGAGTAATTGCATGATGCTGTTTTCCCAGCTGGGAAAGTATTGGCAGGCGGGGGCACTTCTCCTGGGAAGTTTGTGTTTTCTAGAACCCAGTGGGGTTTTGTTTTTGTTGTAAGGCCAAGTAACTCACTTGATTTATAAACAACATGGAAGTGTGATTGCTTGTTCTTTAATTACATTTTTTAAAATCCTCACCCAAGGATATGTTTTTTCATTGAATCTAGAGAGAGAAGAAGGGAAAAGGAGAGAGAAATATCAATGTGAGTGAGAAACTTGATCAATTGCCTCACACACCTGCCCTAACCGCAGCTTGAACCCACAACCTGCGTATCTGCCCTGACCAGGGATCAAACCTGTGACCCTTCAGTGGATGGGCCAATGCTCTAACCACTTAGCACACCAGCCAGGGAGACTCTATAATTACATTTCTAAGGGAGAATAACTTCCAAGTTCACTGCCAATACTGTAGCTTTTAACTCCTATTGCTAGTGGCGAAAATAAGGTAGATTTCAGCTGCAGCATCTCTTAAAACATGGGGTTTTAGTTAGATTGCTGTAAACAGATTGCTAGCATGACTGACCTTTCATTAGAGACTTCGTTTTATTTCCTGGTGACAGGTGTGATGATTATCCCAGTACTGCAAAGAACTCTGCATTATGAATGTATCATTCTGGTGAAACAGTTCCGTCCACCCATGGGAAGCTACTGCCTGGAATTCCCTGCAGGTGAGTCACTACACACTGCTTCTTGGGACTTGTCGGGCAGAGCCAGGGCAGAGCCTGAGTACTGCAGCATTTAGACATTTAACACCTTTGTATCTGTCCCTGGGCTTCTAAGTTCAATAAAACCTTTTCTGTAGTGAAGTACCTCCAGCCACACTCTCCTGGTCCAATAACCCATAAGGTGATAGAAAGGTGGTGTCACAGCTCCCCTTTCCCAGCCACCTGCCCTCCTATCCCTCATTCTTTCTAGCCTCTTTGAGTAATTGCTTTTCGCTAATTTGTCAATTTACTTCATCTTCTATCACTAGCAATCTGCCTCTGACAAGAAATTTATAGTAATAACTAGTCCAAATTCCAAAAACTATGAATGGAAAAGATATCTTGACCTTCCTGCATGTATGTAGGACAAATAAATTGTTTTAATTTCCACTAAAATATTTTTTCAGTTGCACAGTAAGTTAAGCTATCTAGAACGTATGCACTGTATTATTATAGGATTTAATTGGTTTGTTTCATCAGAAGAGATTAGATCGCATTTATCATTAGTGGTTTAAGTTTTATATTTTTAAACACCATCACATTCTGTAATGTATAATTAACAACTTTATTTTCTTTCTCATTTACTTGCCATTTCACTAAGGAAATTAATAAAATAGCCTATATTTCACCTTTCTTTTTTCAATTTTTATTCCTTCCAGGAAAATGACTCAGATTTGCTACTGTCCTCCTCCCATTTGACTTCTCTCCACTTCTCACAATGACCATAGGAGTTACCTAAAGTCCATCATCCTTCAGTTCTGTCCTTTCTGTCCTTCTCCCTCAGAAGTGATCTTCATCTTGCCATTTCACTGCAGGGTCTCCATATTGTTCTGTGAGGGAGAAGGTGGGATAGGTAACAAGTGTCCCCATCGTACATAAGAGGAAACAAAGTTAACAGGCTTCCTGTGCTGTAGTCACATAGCTAGGTCCAAAACCTGGACCAGTCAGCACCACCAAGCCACTTGTCCTCACCGATCGATGCTGCCTGTGCTGTAGAGAACATACTGCTGAGATGCTTGGTCTAAGTAAGAGAATAGATGAGGACTGTCAGAACCAACTTAACCTGCCTAGGGTTTTTTTTCCTATAATAGTTCCAAACCTCAGCTTTATCTGTAAGACCACTTTTCACAATCCTCTGATTCTTCTCACGTAGCTCAGCAGCAGCTGTGTTAGGAGAGGCTCAAAGAAAAGTGGACTTCCGTCTCCCACCTCACAAATGATTTGGACTTCCAGGTCTCATAGATGATAATGAAAGCCCAGAAGCAGCTGCTCTGCGAGAGCTGGAAGAAGAAACTGGCTATAAAGGTGATGTTGCTGAATGTTCTCCAGGTTTGTATTGCTTTCCAGGGGTGCACTGGGGACAGACTGTTAGCCAAGCAGTAGATTCTTCTGTATATAAAAGGATTGATTCTTTGGGTGTTCTTTATGGGCAGAATTCAGATAACTTTTATTTCACCTAATTCACTGAAGAGAAATCCTAATTAGATTTGGGCACATAAACTTCCTGTCTCCTCCAAATGAGAGGAAGTTTGAACAGGAAGGCCCTGAAACTGGAGAAGAATTAGGAAATTGTGTTGCCTTCCAGAGTTCCTGACATCTGAGCTTTATTGTATACACACCTTATGCACATGCTATGCTCCTTTAGAGGTTTTTTTCTTCATGTAGTAAAAGAATTTACAACATGTTAGTAGTACCATCTAACCCAGCCGTGGGCAAACTACGGCCCGCGGGCCAGATCCGGCCCGTTTGAGATGAATAAAACTAAAAAAAAAAAAAAGACCGTACCCTTTTATGTAATGATGTTTACTTTGAATTTATATTGTTCACACAAACACTCCATCCATGCTTTTGTTCTGGCCCTCCGGTCCAGTTTAAGAACCCATTGTGGCCCTCGAGTCAAAAAGTTTGCCCACCCCTGATCTAACCCCTCAGACTTACCAAATGTTACTCAGGAACTCGGGGGAAAATGTGAGTACTGACTACTTGTATGCTCTACAGTCCTACAGCATATACTGACTAGAATAAACTAGTTTTCCTGCATCAATTCTGTGTTAAAGGAATTATGAGACCAGTCTTCTTCCGAAGACATTTAAGTCATGAAACATGACATCTGACTGGTGTCTGTAAAGAATACCTGCTGCTTCTCTCCATAGCTACATGTATGGATCCAGGTTTGTCAAACTGTACCACACACATCGTGACAGTAACCATTAATGGAGATGAGGCTGAAAATGTAAGACCCAAGCCAAATCCAGGTAAGTGAGCTACGTTGAAGGTAGATGAACTTCATTAAATATCTTTTAACTTCTAAGTTACTAGATTGATTTTTGATTGGTCAAAAGAATAATTGTCTTTTGCAGAAGCTTCATTAGTATTCCTGGCTATTTTCATAATCTTGTGTATTTTAGCATTTTTCTTTTACCTCTTATTTGATTTTTATGGTTTCTTCATATGAAATGTTAAATTACACATTTCCATATTTTCTGTATGAAGCTAAATAGTAAACAGTGAAGATCATCAAAATCACTGATTTTTGTCTTCATATTTATAGGAATGGCATAAGTAATTATTACAGAACAGTAGCTTAACTCTTCTTACTGAGTTCCATTATTTAGAAAAGCTTTTAATAAATTCTTTGCTTATTATTTCTTTGCAAGTTTGGAATTAGAAGCTTTAATGACTCTCTCAGTTCCCCACCACCCCTTTAAACAAGGTGATCATACATACACCACAAGAAATCCTGTATGAGAGCGATATCCTCCATTTCCCATCCTTTAGTTGTTCCTAAATGTTTTGGTATCCCATTGCAGCTTATTTTAAACTAGAGGCCTGGTGCATGAAATTTGTGCACGGGTGGGGGGGTGTCCCTCAGCCCAGCCCGCACCCTCTCCAATCTGGGACTCCTCTAGGCATGTCCGACTGCCCATTTAGGCCCGATCCCTGTGGGACTAAATCAATAGAATTTAGAATCCCCACAGGGGATCGGGCCTAAACGGGCAGTCGGGCATCCCTCTCACAAACCAGGACTGCTGGCTCCCAACTGCTCACCTGCCTGATTGCCCCTAACCACTTCTGCCTGCCAGCCTGATCACTTCCTAAACACTCCCCTGCCAGCCTGATGGGTGCCTAACTGCTCCCCTGCCAGCCTGATTGCCCCTAACTGCCCTCCCCTGACAGCCTAGTCACCCCTAACTGCCCTCCCCTGACAGCCTGGTTGCCTCCAACTGCCCTCTCCTGCAGGCCTGGTCTCCCCCAGCTGCCCTCCCCTGCAGGCTTCGTCCCCCCCAACTGCCCTCCCCTGCAGGCCTGGGCCCCCACCTAACTGTCCTTCCCTGCAGGCCATCTTATGTCCACATGGGGGCAGCCATCTTGTGTGTTGGAGTGATGGTCAATTTGCATATTACCTCTTTATTATATAGGATGCTTGATTTTTAAAGTAGCAAACTGATGTGGCAATTACACTCATAGGTATATACCTAATTATACTCCTAGAAATTGAAAGCAGGGACTCAAACAGATAACGTGTACACCAATGTTTGTATAACATCTCATAGTACCCTAAAGGTAGAAGCAACCTGAGGTTTCATTAACAGATGAATGGATAACAAAATGTGGTACACTCATATAATGGAATAACATTCAGCCATAAGAGAATAAAATGTGCTGATACATGCTACAACTTAGATAAACCTTGGAAACATTGTGCTAAGTGAAAGAAGCCAGACTCAGAAGGGCAAATACTGTGTGACTGCACTAAAATGAGATACCTGGAGTCAGTGCATTCATAGAGACAGAAAACAGAATAGAGATACAGGGATGGGGAAGTTAGTCCTTACTAGTAATGGGTACCAAGTTTCCATTTGGGATGATGAAAAAGTTCTGGAGATAGATAGTCCTGATGTTTGCACAACAATGTGAATCTATTTAAAACCACTAAGTTATAACTTTAAAAATGGTGAAAATGATAAATTTTGTGACCCAGGTTTCTATTATATTCTTACTAGAGGCCAGGTGCACAAATTCGTGCACCAGTGGGGTTCCCTCAGCCTGACCTGCATGATCAGGCCAAAACCAGCTCCCCCAGGGGGTCCCGGATTGTGATTGCAAGAGGGTGCAGGCCAGGCCGAGAGACCCCACCCATGCACAATAGAGGCCGAGGAGGGACACCGGAGGTTGGCCAGCCGGGGAGGGCCATGGAGGGCTCCAGGGCGTCTCCAGCCCATCTTGCTCAGTCCCGATCAGTCAGACCCCAGCAGCAAGCTAACCTACTGGTCGGAGCGTCTGCCCCCTGGTGGTCAGTGCACATCATAGCAAGCAGTTGAGTGGCATTAGCGTATCATTAGCATATTACTCTTTGATCGGTTGAATGGCCAACCGGACACTTAGCATGTTAGGTTTTTATTATATAGAATAGCCGTTTTATTTTCAAAGACCAACATGTTCTGAGTTAGCACTCATGCAGATTGCGTAGATATTGAAGTGATGTTAAGAAAAGATGGAAGGCCCTGGCTGGTGTTCTCAGTGGTTAGAGTGTCGGCCCAAGCACCTAGGTGGCAGGTTCCATCCCCTGCCTGGTTGGGGCACATGCTGGAGGCAACCAATCGATGTGTCTCTTACATCAATGTTTTTCTCTCTTTCTCTCCCTCCTTTTCACTCTCTAAAGATCAATAGTAAAAATATCCTCGGGTGAGGATTAACAACAATAACAAAAGGTGTAAGTGGGATGGGTGAGGTTTCCAGCATCTGAAGCAATTAGAAAATATTCTCCTTCCTCCCTCCCTCCCTCTAAAGTTGACAGGCAGCCACCCTCCGCCTCCACCTTTCGTTTTGTCCAGGGACTGCTACTCTCAGATTCGCAGGTCCCATGCAAGCATGCATTTAACTTTCCTCTCAATCCCACTACTTCTGGCTCCTGGGCCAGAAAGCATGTTAAGCAGCCCTCCTGAGCATTTTATAGCCTTTTTTATTTGTCTCACACAAAAATCTTCCAATGTTTTACCACTCCAGGCCTTGCTAAAATTTTCTCCTTCTGTTTATTTTCAGGAGATGGAGGTATGTTATTCAACTCCCAGTGGCTGACAATGTGTATGGCTTGAAGTAGTGGTAATGGCCACAGGCATTTTGTGTTGTTCTGGTAGGCTCCCCTGTTCTTTAGCTTTGTTTTCACCTGCAGTTTGTTTGTTTAGAATTTGTGGAAGTAATTTCCTTACCAAAGAATGACCTGATGAAGAGACTTGAAGGTAAGCTTTCTTGAGATTATTACCCAACTTTCTCCAGTTTCCCCCTCCCCATCCCCAGCAAAGGGGAACTAGATAGAATTGTTTCTTTATATTCTTCCTCCTTAAAGTCAAAAACCTAGAAACTATTGTAAAACTGCAGTTGGACAATAATAATTTTCCTTTCTGGTGGCATAGAATTTGAAAATAGAGCAAAATGTTCCATGTCAATGAAAGCTTTCAGCCGGGGGCTTTTTTCTCCTATAGAAGGGTCAAAATTATATTCCTGCTAATTAGCCCAAACTATTCTACACCTTAAATCTTTAACCCATGACAATGCAGTGGCATAATTAGCTGTCACTTAGCTGATTCTCAAATATGCTAGTATGTTAGTTGGTTCTTTGTGCAGGTATAAGCTAAAGGAGAATTGAACAATATTCCTTCTATAAATATTGATATCTACTATATGCTAAGTGCAGTGTGCTGATATAATCAACCATACTAACTAGCAGTGTGACCCTTAGTAAATTATTGGTCATATGTTACATTGTGAAATTCCTAGCCAGCCCATCTGTTAGGGATTTTGTTAAAATAAATAAATAAATAAATAAATGTTATATGGACAGGTGTCCTTTGATATATGTACATCAGGATATACTGTACTGTAGACATGACAGAGGCCTTTTAAGAAGCTTCTCTATGCAGGCTGGGTAGGTGCCTATGCACTCATTTAATTTTTATTCCAAAAATTAATTCGAATCCCTGTTTCACCTGAAGCTTCAGGTGAAGAGAACAGTCTCTTTCTTCCTTAGGTACCAATGGCTTACAGTTTTATTTCTAATGTCGATGTTGCTTATTTCAAAAGTAAAGTAGGTCTTTCAAAAACTGCTGTGATTTCAGATTCCCAGAAAGTTTCCATTCCTACTTTGCTGTTTTAAAAACTAGACCTAAGGTAAAAGCCACCTCCAGATTCAAAGTCAAAATTAGAAGTACTTGTACTGAAAAGACTCAGTCATTTATTAGGTATTTCCTCAGATAAAGCCATGGCCATCAATTTCAGGCAGGATTTAACTTTGAGTCTGACAGATCTGACTGGATTAGAGGCTCAAAGATGTATTAGTTATGACTTTGAACAAGTTTCATAGCCTCTCTGAGCTTTTCTCATGTATGGAACAATAGATAGCCCCTGTGTCTGAGGAGACATGAGTAAACGGGATAATGTTGACACACAGTGCTTAAATGTTATATGCTCTCTTTTTATTATTTTTTTATACCAGAAAATTGTTTAGATTCCTTCCACCTAAGTTAACTTCCCTTCTGGCCTTAGAAGAGGGGAAATAAAGAGCAAGAAAGGGAGGAAGGAAGAGGGTTATATAGAAGGGGAAGGGGTAAAAGAGCCAGTTTTCCTAGCTTTACTAGAATCGAAAGATAGTAATCAAATCATTTATTCATCACATTTGAGAAGTAGAAAGGAAGGTTTTTGAGTTCAGTTTGCTACCAGGAATAAGCTTTCAACACTTACCAAGCACCTGCATTCAGATGAGTAGGACATAAACCTGCCTCCAATGATTAAAATGTCTCAGCTTGTCCCTAAACAAGTGACTAAGAAAACAAGAGACAAATTTGAAGTCTGATAACCTCCATTAAGTTCTTTGTAATAAGATTCTGAGATCTCATTCTTGATAGAATTCTAATCCTATCATGCACACAGTTAATGTGTATGTGCAAAATTATCTATCCCCTAGCAGCGGGAAAGACACACGAATGGATCTTCAATAAATAACTGAGTATTCATAACTATATAGCTTCATAGTAGCAGAGTCCAATAGTGAACTATAAATGAAAAAGTGAATCTATAAAGCTTTGCTATTTTAACACACAAAATCATCATCTCTGATATGTATACTCTTCTATCTTTATTCTTTAATTTTTTGTTGTTCTTGTCCCAAGCTGGAATGTAACACTGCTTCTATATCCTCTATTCTTCCACTAGAGTAAGATCTTTGAAGGCAAAAAATGTCTTGTTCACCACTGTATTACCAGCATCTAGCATAGGGACTGGTATATAGTAATTGCCTAGTAAATATTGAATGACAAGGGGGTATTATCTTTTATTAACATCATTGTCTAACGTGTCTCCTTTGCTTCCTGTAGCACTGGTAACTGAAGAACATCTGACAGTGGATGCTAGGGTCTATTCCTATGCTCTGGCGCTGAAACATGCAAATACCAAGCCATTTGAAGTGCCCTTCCTGAAATTTTGAGGCCAGAGGAGAGTAGCCATGTTTTTGTTTTATAAATGAGGCCATAAGGTCTCCTTCACTGAGACTTTGTATTCAGCTAAGTTTGATGGAAATGTAAAATTACCTTTTTCATAAAATAAGAACAACAAAAAATGCATGTGGTGGTATGGAATTATAATTATAGGTAGGCTGTTGCCTTCATTTAAATGCTAAATGCAAATACGTTTAATCCATTTTTTTTTAACTTCAGCTGTTATCTAACCTAATCCAAGAAATAGGGGTTAGAAGAGACCTGAATTCTAAATTAGGTCAACTACTCCTACCTCAAACTCCCAACATAAAATTCTATAGCCGATGGCCTAGCTGATTTTACTCAGTGTTTTAGAGCGTTGACCCTAGGACGGAAAGGTCACGGGTTCAGTTCCTGTCAAGGCTGTACCTCAATTGCAGGCTCAATCTGATCCCTAGGCCCTGCCTGCAGGAGGTAACCAATCCATACGTCTTTGTCACATCGATGTTCCTCTTTCTGTCTTTTCCCCTCCCTTACACACTCTTTAAAAATCAGTGGAAAAAATATCCTCTGGTGAGGATTAACAACAAAAAATTCTATAGCGGAGTATAGACAAATTATATTGTTTAAAAGAAACCTTTACATTATTTAAAGGAAACCAATAAAGGGACTCCTATTTGAATTATCTGCTATATGGAATTAATCTGTGTAGCAAAAGATATAAAACCCATAGAGTAACATTCATAAGCCAATGTTTACATTTAGCTATTGTCATTATATCTACCTACTACTTTAGTAATGAAAAATGGTTAATTTCATTCACTATAAGAAAGTTAAGAGGCTAATGAAAATATAAGGCCCTTCCCTCTAAAGCAGCAGTTGCCAACCTTTCAGACCTCACGGACCACCAGTGGTCCACGGACCACCGGTTGGCGACTGCTGCTCTAAAGCATGTGGACATATTTGAGAATCTCATTTCCTATCCTTACCTCCAAAAAGTAACTTGAACTTCTGAAACACCAAATCCATGGTAGTAAGATTTACATAGTTTGGGGCATTATTGTCTTGGTATTCAACCATGAGTGCAGCAGCAAGGTTAACAAGTACCAGAAACCCATTATAAACTACTTTAAAGGAAAAAACAGGGTTGTTTCTGGTTCAGGCCATGCCTAATGCCTGTCATCCAAAAGGTCTACCAGGGTTACTGGGCCATTTCCTTACCTCCTGAGCCAAGGCTCTTGGGTTGACTGTATGGCCTCCAACAACTCTAGAATCACTGGTTTTTCAGCTTACCTCCCAGAAAAAGTCTCAGGATGATTCTCACTGGCCAGCCCTAAGTCATAATTTGAGCTCTGGACCCAGGGGGTAAGCCAGGCCACTCAGAACCAGATAAAATCAGGGTACTAATGCCAAAAATGCTGCAGTATAGTTCATCTGTCTACAGGTTCACTCTCTTTTCCAGATACTTTGATGAACCTAAATATTAGACCATTAAATTATACTTAAGGATAGAATTATAGAATCAGAAAACTGCATAGATCAAGTCTACTTTCCCAATACATACTGTGAAAATTAAGCCCCAACTACCTGCTCTAATGTAGCCTTCCCTTGTGCAATACCCTCATCACTTTTTGTTTCTTACAGAAACAGACTTTTTAAATCTTCGTTAAAAATACAGTATTATATATGCCCCCCTTTTTCCCCCATTGACCTCTTCCAGCCCGCCCCTACCCCCTGCCCCAGGCCTTCACCCCCTACCTCGGGCCTTCACCACCCTATTGTCTGTGTCCATAGGTTATGTGAATATACATGCATACAAGTTCTTTAGTTGATCTCTTCCCACCCATCCACCCACCCCCACCTTCCCTCTGAGATTTTTCAGTCTGTTCCATGCTTCTGTGTCTTCTGGATCTATTTTCTTCATCAGTTTATTTTGTTCATTAGATTCCACATGAGTGAGATCATGTTTTAAACATGGGCATCATAATTCTCCAGAGATCCTCATCCTTTTCCCTCTCAAGGACCAAGTCCTCTAATCTCCCTTATTATTACCCTACTTCAAAATCAAGAAATAAGGCATATGTAAAATACAGACTCTAGCTAAGACCTGTCTCTCCAAATAGAGCAGCTCTTCCTAAGCCACCCCCATGGGAACTGAGAAACATACTCTTAACTCTTAATGAAGAGATATGCATAACCCGATTGTCCTGTTTTCTGCTCCTCCTAAGAGTGCAATGTATAAGTGACAGCTAAATCCTAGAACATAACCCTAACGCCACTTACATTATCTATAAACATCAAAGACTATGCTTTGGAAATTAGTTTGAGAACTTGCAGTCTGAACATTTTCATCGGCTGGCACTGTTAATTTGTCAGAATTTAAAATTTGAAGGTTTCCCATAAAAGCCTTATTTTTTACCTTCTCTTGGGGGGGAAAAAAAATCAGATATTAACACCAGGTCTCTATTTCTATGGCTGGTCTTCAGCCCAAGAATGGTTGACCATCCTTGCTGTCCTGCCTTGCCCTTGTAAGTTATTTGGCTTTGTGATCAGAAACTAAGTAAGATATACTTCCAACGATGGAAAACCATACTTCTGAAAAGGAAGCTTTTCAAAAATTAAGTCTGATCTCTTTTTGAACAATAAAACACATGCTCTAAAAATGAATTATTGATAAAGAACTGCTATTTCAAATGGGGGCTGGGATATCATTTAAGACCACTGTTTTCCTGCTTCCAAATGTTAGTGACATAACTGAGCAACCTTAAGTTGGTCACTGTCCCTCAATATTTTAGGATTATGCACTAAACTAATTACATTTGACCTCTTGCAATAGGCATCGCGGGATAGACTTTGTATGAATACAATAAACCTACACAAAGCATTTAATTTCAGATTTTTTTTATTTTTCCAACACAACTGAAACAGTTGTATTAAATAAAAGTTTATTGTCTACTGTTTACACTCATGTTGCTGCTACAAAGTACAACAACGTACACAGATTCCTAGCATGAATTACTCATTGTTCACCCCCACTGAACTACAGACATTGCTTGAGAATTAGATCTCTGCTTTAGGGATTTAAAAAAAAGAAAAACACAACTGGGGCACAGTATCTTGAAAGAGCTTTCTCAAGTGACTTGGAATTCACAGGCATAGCCAATACAGCAAAAACAGCACCAACCGTGCTGTCACTGGGAAGAAAGAATGGAAAACATGAACAGTAGTTAGAAGCAGTTTTTCTAATGCCAGAAGCTTGAAGAAGCTTCGCTTTGCCCATCTGGGCTAAGTGGCTGCTTTGAGAAGGGACAAAAGTGAAGGGATGAAGAGGGAGGGCTGGAACACGGATACTACACAGAAAGTATAAAAATTATATCTAAAATATAGATCAGCCCAAAATACTGGAAAGTGGCAATTTGAACTATATTTATTTTTAAACAAGTGGGGGAAATACTGAGTGTTTTGAATGTGTGCAAAACTGATCCACATTACCTCACCGTCAAAACTGAACACGGCAAGGCAGGTACATTGGTTTCCAGCATCACAGGCAAACTACATGTATGTTTTCTAACGAATAATGTAAACTTCAGTTTTAAGGCAGCTGGTACTAATGCTGCACACAGGCTTAGCTCGGTGCCCATTTCAGAAATGGGACAGTTAGCACTTAAAAAAAAAAAAATGAGGGGAGAAATGGAGAGTCAGCATTATTTGACAAAAACAATGTGTCAAAATGTTTTCCCTTCACACAAAAGTATTGGAACATTTAGAAAAACAAAGCACCCATCCCACCTACTTCAGCCTGTTCCTTAACAAATATTTCAAAATACTGATAAATAATCGTGACTGCGAGCAGAATTCCAGTGCCAGAGCCAATGGCCCCTAAGAAGTCAGCCAACACTGACAGGGCGCCAATACACAAACCGCCGAATGCAGCTGCGGTGGGGATATACCTAGAAGACAAAACCAAGTTAGGCAGCAGAGGGAACTGAAAAGGGGCCACAGAAGCAATAACATGTCATGTTGAAGTGTGATTCATCTAACGGAACAGTCTGCAGTACTGCTGGGTTGTCCATAGCACTTACATGTTGATGAAAACTGACTAAGGGAATGACTTACTCCCTGATTTTGAAAAGCCAGTTAACAGCCAAGAAAGGCAATGATTTTGATCAGATCAGAATCTTCAACTAGATTTAAGTATTAAAATATTTAATATTTTTAAATGGGTAACCTTCATCTCCCTCTTCTAAATGAACAGTGAATTTCAAAATGATTTCTAAATATATTTATGTGACAAGATTTGGATAATTCTCTTCCAACAGTAACTTGACATTGGCTGCATGTTATAACCACCTGGAGAACTATTAAAAATAATGGGATTGTATTTAAAATACTCCAGAAAGAAAAACAAAAAAGATTAGGGTTGAATGAAAGAAGAATAACTACTAAAGTTGGATATACATGGGTACATGCAGATTCATTATACTATTCTCTGCAATCTGTGTTCTCAATAAATAAAATTTAAATATAAATACTAATGCCTTTTCAACAATTATGGAACAATTGGATATCCACATGCAAAAGAAAGAATCTGAATGCCTATCTCACACCAAACAAAACTTCGCTCAAAGTGGATCATAGACTGAAATCTAAGAGCTGAGACTCCTAAGAGAAAAAATAAATAAATCTGTGACCTTGGGTTAGGCAATGGTTTCTTAGATACAACAGCAGCACAAAGCATCCAAAGACAAAACTGATATATTGAACTTCATCAGAATTAAAAACTTGTTCGTCAAAGGATACCATCAAGAAAGTGAAAAGGCAACCCAAAGAATGACAAAATATTTGTAAATAACATACCTAACAAGAGACATCCAAAATATTTTTTTAAATAATCTTACAACTCTCAGTAACAAAAAGATAACCCAATAAAAAATGAGCAAAATAGCCCTGGCTGGTTTAGAGCTAATCAGCCCAGGGACCAAAGGGTCATGGATTTGATTCCCAGTCGAGGGCATATACCTCATACTTTGGTTTGATCCCCAACCCAGGTGGGGCGTCTTTGGGAAGCAACCAATCCATGTCTCTCTCATCGATCTCTTGGATCTCTCACCCTCCTCTCTCCCTTCCACTCTCTAAAAATCAATGGGAAAAATATCCTTGGGTGAGGATTAACAAAAAACAAAGTAAAATGAGGAAAACATTTGAACAGACATTTCTCCAAAGACAATACACAAATGGCTGATAAACACATGAAAAGCTGCTCAACATCATTACTCATCAAGGAAAAGCAAATCAGAACCACAATGAGGTATCGCTTCATACCCAGTAGTTGGCTATATACTAATCAAATAGCAAAAACTAGCGCTGGAAAGGATGTGTGGCAATTGGAACCTTCACACATATACAGCCCCTCTGGAAGACAATTCGGCAGTTCCTCAACATGTGAAACAGTTACTATATGACTCAATTCCATTCCTAGAGAAATAAAAACATACTTCCACACAAACTTTCTACAAGTATGTTCATAACAGCCATTATTCATAATGGCCAAAAAGTGGAAACAACCCAAATATCTATCAACTAATGAATGGGTAAATAAAACATTATCCACACAATGGGATATTCACAGATAATGAACTTTGAAAACACTATGCTAGTAAAAAAAAGCTATTCATAAAAGATCACATATATGATTCCTTATGTATGAAATGTCCAGAATAGGCAGAGGGTAAAAAGTTTCCTGGGGCTGGAGGGAGGGGAGAATGGGGTTGGAATGGGAAATAACTAATGGGTACAAGGTTTCTTTCTGATTGGTGAAAATGTTTTTAAAATTAGAGTATAAAGATTACACACTCTGAATATACTAAAAAATTTTTTAAAAACACACTAAACCATATACTTCAAATGAGTGAATTACACAGTATGTGAATTATACCAATGAAGCTGTTTATCAAAAAAACTGATGCCTGGGACCCCCCCACTCCAGACCAAAGAAATCACCATTCCTGAAGATGTGATGTTAGTAGTTTTTAAAAGCTCCCAAGGTGATTTTCTGTACAGCCAGCCAACAATGAGAACCTCCCATCTACATTTTAACACTTGGCTAAACTGTGAAGGGGAACACAATTCCAATTAAACTAATTTAGTTGTCATTTTGATGTGGAGAACAATTAACTTTTATGTTCAAGTTTGGTCCTTTTGTGTGAAGTAGAAATGCTGAAAATATAAATTTAAACAAATAAAGAATAACATTTGGCAAGAAATGAAAGATTGAAAAACTGAGTATATGTTGCCTGCCCCCACCCTGCAAAGGAGGAAATCAAATGACCTTACCTATTAAGCTCATGAACCATAGAGGTATCTCTGTGGCCCCTCATTACCATTTGCTGTTCTTTAAGCTGTTTAGCTACCTGTCGAAAGAAACACAACTTTTAAAATCAAACTAACATTTCACTGTTCACTATCTACCCAGTTCTCTGTGAAGGGCTTTCTATACACTAATAAGATAACAAGAACCCTGAAGTAGGCACTGTCATACCATTCCTATTTTAAACCTGAGGATACTGAGGCTACAATACTGCACAACCACGTTACCCATAAACTAAGCCAGCGTTCTCAATCTTTTTTCACTATCACCTTCCTTAAGAAAAATTAATACTAAGAAATATTTTGTCAGGTAGGGTTGAGCTTTGGAGAGTCACAAACCATTATAAAGTCTATGTTTCACCTACCAGGAACCAATTTTTAACCCTATGGGGAGGTCATATTACTTTATTATTAATGTATGAATTAAAATTTAATTTACAAAAATAAGATCTGACATCTAAAATTTATAAATTATTTTTATTTTAAAATAAACCAAATACTTACATCTTTGGCTGAGGAACCAGACACCTCTATCCACGTCTTAGAAAAGAATGCACATGATCCCAGCATAAAGATGATATAAACAACCACATGGACAGGATCCTCAAATATGGCACCCATAGACTCAGGAGGAGAAAGATAATAACAAAGGCCTCCAACTGGGTAAGAGCGAGCAGGTCCTCCCCCACTGACATCCTACAGAACAAGAAGGAAGAGAACAACTGGCCAACCTAACTTGTCAAGCATACATTTTTATAACTTTTCAAACTCCTCAAAAATTAGGACAACGGTATAAGCTCAAAGCATCTACAGCTAATGGCTATAAATAACTTAAGGATTTGCTTTTGTATCTAATATCTTCATTCCTTCAAAATTATATAGTGAACATCTCTTACATGAAGATGTAGGTATATTAATAACAGAAGAATGATTTAAGAAAAAAAATCTATGAGAAGATAGAAAAAAGACTACATTTACAGTCAATCTCTCTCTTTTTTTTTTTTTTTTTTGGTTAATCCTCACCTGAGGATATTTTTCCTTTTTTTTTTTTTTTTTTTTTTTTTAAGCAAGTGGAAGGGAGGGGAAGAGACAGAGAGAAACATCTATGTGAGAGAGAAATTGAGCCTCCAACCAAGGTATGCAACCTTGACCAGAATCAAACTTGGGAGCCTTCAGTCCTTAGGCCAACACTCTATCCAGTGAGCCAAACCAACTAGGGCTATAATCAATCTCTTATTAGAATCTGAAATTTTCTGAACTATATAAGAGTATGCAATGAAGGTCTGGGGAAAGGGCGGGAGGAGGGAGGGTCAATGGGGAAAAAAAGAGGGGTACATCTGTAATACTTTCAACAAAAGATAATAAAAACATAAAGAGTTTTATGCAACACAATAAAACCCTTACACATGATTCTTTCATTTCTAAGTATTCTATTAAGAATGCAATCAATTGAAATATTGACAAGTCTAACAACTCACTGCATAACGTTTGTATAAGAGTCTTGATAAATATATACAATGAGATTTTTAGCAACACAAATATTTAAGAATTTTTATAATAACAGAAATGGGACCAGCATGTACTTGCTCTTATTAAGTAAAAATTTTGGGATATAGGGTGTGAGAAAGCAATTTCTGGTTGCAAAGATTAATTTATCTTGATTCTTGAACTTATAACTTCCAAATAATTCTTTTACTGTGCCCCTAGAATTAATATTACCAAATCAAAAGCATTGTTTATAGACAAATTCAATTCCCCAATAATTCTCTCATTTAAAAAAAAAATCTTTGTCAAGGTCACAATATATTCTATACAACCATTCAATGCATTTATTACTTTGTAATTTTTATAGTAATAATTATAGCTGGACTATTAGTTCATGA
Source organism: Myotis daubentonii (assembly GCF_963259705.1). Classification (NCBI taxonomy): domain Eukaryota; kingdom Metazoa; phylum Chordata; class Mammalia; order Chiroptera; family Vespertilionidae; genus Myotis; species Myotis daubentonii. The sequence continues at coordinate 94,914,921 of NC_081840.1, forward strand.
AGGGAGAAAAAGATTCCTCCCATAATCACAGGTAATCAAATTTCTGTTAAATGAATGGAAAAGGAGTATTACAAATAGAGCAAATCCTATTTCCTCCAACTAACATTCAAAAATCACTGTCTTGCTCTAACCGGTTTGGCTCAGTGGACAGAGTGTCGGTCTGTGGACTGAAGGGTCCCGGGGTTCAATTCCAGCCAAGGCCATGTACCTTGGTTGTGGGCACATTCCCAGTAGGTGGTGTGCAGGAGGCAGCTGATCAATGTTTCTCAATGTTTCTCTCTTATCGATGTTTCTAACTCTCTATCCCTCTCCCTTCCTCTCTGTAAAAAATCACTAAAATATATATATATTTTAAAAATCACTGTCTTACCCTGTTAAACTTCAACTTTCTTTTTAAAATTATCTTCAGTAAAAGCACAGACATAATCAGTCACTATAACTTAAAATGTAAAAGATAGTATATTAAGATAAATGCACAATATATTAAGCACCATACTTCAGTATAATGACTAAAAATAATATTCTTTAATGCAATACAAATTCTAGAATTGCATACTCTGCAAAAGAATAAAGGATCTTAGTATTTTTTAATTCTATAATTTTAAAGGAGAAAAATACTCCTTGGTCAGGTGATAGAATTTAAACCAATCAGAATTCAATCCAATCCCACAATTAACACTTCAGTAACAATGTGGCTGAACTGCTTTAGAAGAAGCTCTGATACAAGGTACCTATAAAAGGAAGTCAGAATTTACTGGATTCTATTTCTAGCATCTGTTCTCTTTTTAGTTTAGTAATTACACGTCTGTCTCCAGCCCAGTTAATCACAAACTAGTTTAGTGCCATTCAGGCTATGAAAAACAGGGAGGATGATTTCTGTATTCCATATATAATCAACAAATAGCTTCTTTTTAAAAACATTATTCCAGACAATAGTGGAATGAGATTACAAAACACAGAATCATGAGAACCACTGTAATTTTAGCCTAAAAGATCATTCAAAGGAAATGCAAAAATGCTTCCTACTTAAGTGACTCTGAAAATGTTATAGCAACTACTTCAATTATGGCTCATCTCTTTCAGTTAAAAATATAACCATGAAATGCAAATTTCAATAAATGAAAACACTTGAATAAATAATAAAATACTCACTGCCCACTGTCCTAGTAAATTAACTAAAAAGTTGCCACTGAATCGAACAGATAGCATCTGGGAAATAACATAGAGGTTTGACACCAATGCTGACTGAAGAATAATGGGGATGTTTGAGGTGTAGAAGAGCTTGATGGGGTAGCTGCTGTATTGTCCTCGATACCGAGCCGACTTGATGGGCAAGTCAACACGAAATCCCTACAAAGTGAAAATTCAGAGTAAGAGGAACTGTACATCCTATATAATAAAAGCATAATATGCAAATTGTCCCCTCAACCGGGAATTCGACTGCTCACTATGATGTGTGCTGACCACCAGGGGGCAGCAAGGAACATGGTGGGTATCAGTGATGCGGCGCTGGTAGCAGGCAGCAGTGGAGGCACTGCCAGCCCCGATGGGCACCAATGAGAGTGGGACACAGAGGGATGGTGGAGCAAGTGAACTGGTGGCACCAGGCCAACACAGGTGTAAGCAGGGCCCGATCGCCCCACCAATCACCCCACAGATGGCTACCAGTGGCGGCAGGGCCGCCACCTGGCTCCCAGGCGCTGAGGGAGTCAGGCAGGGTCCCGATTGCCCTGCCAATCACCATGCAGACAGCAAGCAGCGCTTCGATTGCCGGCTAGGCCTAGGGAGCACACCTGTCCACAAATTTCATGCACCGGGACTCTAGTATCATATAAACAATACAGAAAGCCAAACCAGGAACAGTAGGGAGTATGAAAAGATAATGATAATAAAACTTAACCCTTCCACACAAAGGCATGCAAACAGAAATCCCTTTCTATTTCATTTTCATTCTACTTTGTTATTTACACCTCTGTTTCTAAAGAAAGGAATTATTTGCTTGACTAGATTCCGAAACATTGACTTATTAGAAACTAACATTTCAAATAAAAATCCACATCCCACTTATTTCAGAAAGAAAGTATACTTACCTGAAAATATATAACAACAGCAAACACAAAAACAGTAGCAATGAGGTTCATGAGATTGGGCAAGTTCTGACGGTAGAAAGCCTCCCTTAAAGCTCGGACTTTGTCGGTCCTGGTGGCCAGTAAATGAAAGAGAGCTATGACTGCACCCTCAAACTCAGTACCTGATAAACCAAGAGAAAAATTAACTGTAGACGCCAAAGTTATCCCAAAGGTCAAAACAAATAATCTTGAAACTACAGTACTCAGCCAAAAATATGAGTGAAAATAATTCATCAGTATTTGTGATATAGCCATATGTGGAGCTTCTAAAATATTTTGATCATTGAGGCAAAATGTATGTTTTTTAACATAAATTTGAAGTTTCTCAAGAGAAGTTTCTTGATGGAAACAACCAAAGTAGAGTAAGCCAAAAAAATATTTCATTCATAATGCTTTGCTTCTCCTTTACTTTCAAGAAGGGAAGAGAGTACTGGGGTAAGGGGAGGGTTGGCAGCAGCAAAGCAGAGTAGAGGTCAGATTCAAAAGATATATGTTACTCTACCAAGCTTGCCTTTTAAGTTCATTTTACCAGGAACATTAATAAACCATTGTTGCTATTTTCTTAAGGCTGGGATTAGTTTAGATGTTAACCCTTACAAATCTAGGATGGCATTTTGAGAGAAGTGGAAATGGGTAAGGGGAAAGAGTAGAAATATTTCAAAATTTAGGTGCGAATACCAAGCCAAGTAGAATAGCAGCAAAAGTATTAGTGCTCCCTGATGATACAAAGAATAACAGTTTTTTCATCTGAAAAATCCTAATCCACTACCTTTTGATCCCCCTAGCAATGCTAAAATTGGTCAAATTCATGAGTTCTGCAGCAATGGCTTAAGCAAATAAAAATTTTCAAATGCTTGGGACCACTGAAATTTGAATAAGCAGAGGCTAAAATGTAGATATTCTTTTTGAAGTAATATTTCAGACTCCACAAATCTCTGCTAATAATTTTGAATAATTAGCATCAATTGTCCGCTGGAACAGTAAACCTAGATATCTACAGGCATGTACTGCTCCATCACGTGTTACTTTTCAACACACATCCAGCAACACTCGTGCAGTCGCAGTCACTGTGTGAGGTACCTCTGCCAGTGTTAATAGTAGTGGGACTAAAGGCCTTCCAGACAATGGTTTCACAGATGTTGGTGGCAATAAAGAGGGAAATACCAGACCCCAGGCCGTAACCCTTCTGTAGCAGCTCATCTAACAGCAGCACAATCAAACCAGCAACAAACAACTGTGGGGAAAGAAATGCAAGTAAGCGGAAGCAAGAAACAACTCAAAAAAGGGGAAGACAAGCACCAGTGACTACTTTCAAAGTATGGGCATGTCTAACACATTCAAACCTAATGATTACAATATCACTATTATGATTCTGCATCTTTTAACCCACTTTGATTTAATCAGAAGCTAATCCTGAAAATCGGATGATTAGAAACATTGCTATGTTGTATAGTAGCCATTTCAACTTTTAAAATAGATGTTACCATCAGAACAGTTTCCCTTACAATAAGGGAAATAAGGCTTATTCCCTTAAATAAGGCTTATTGAAAAGCACACTATAAAACAAAAATCTTCACAGTTGTAGAATTTATGACAGCAAGAAACTGAGTACATCCCAGATATCTCCAAGCAAGTGAAAGGCCAAATGAATTATGGTGTAACAAGATGCAATTGCACACTGCCATGAAAGGAAAAGTATGTGAACTATGTTGATACATTTTTTAAATATTATATATAATATTGTATATATTGTGTACTTATTATATATCTATGGAATAAGTAAAAAGGTGAAGCACAAATTAATACATACACAGATTATAACAATGCAAAAATGCATTCTATACATACAGTGACAAAGATTGAATGTAAATTTCAAGATAGTTAAGAGTTCATAGGTTCCTAAGTTCGTAACTTTTTTTAAAAAATGAAAGCATGCTAACTTTAATTTATGTGAAAATGGAAATTCTTAATTTTCCTCTTGGATAAGACATTTCTGTAAAAGTATATACCAATTAAAAATAAGCCCTAGAGCCTGGCCAGTGTGGCTCACTTGGTTAAGCATCATCACAAGCTCCAGGAGGTCACCAGTTCAATTCCAGGTCAGGGTACATGCCCGGGTTGGAGCTCGATCCCCAGTAGAGGGCATGCAGGAGGCAGCCAATGGATGTTTCTCTCTCATAGATGTTTCGTACTCTCTCCCCCTCCCTGAAATCAATAAAAACATATCTTAGAAATAATAATAATAAGCCCTAGACTTAGAAGTGACCTTGACCTGCACTTCAGTAACCTGATCAATCAAGGAAGAAAATACACTTCTATACCCTCCCACCCCCATCTCATGCCTGTCCCCACTATAAAGACACCCTCTTACAGAAGCTAAGGAAATGTCACTTCTGTGAAGCATCTCTGAAGCATCCCCCCTCATTACTTACCCAGTTCCCTAATATCCCCATTAGAAGAGAGAGCAAACTACAGTACCCCATATTAAGCATGCTTACCTTACACAGGGTTTATTTATTTTCCTTAACTGTCATTTCAATGGTTATACAGAGCCTAACTTGTCTATTGACAGTCTTTTAGTTTAACTTTCAATGGACTGGAAAAATAGTACAATTCTCAAAACTTCTAAGTGAGCTCATGAATCCTTTACTTTTGACATTTTGACAAGACAAAAGAAGTTAGGATTTATTACTGAGATTTTATTTTTACCACAATTATGTAATAAACTAGGGGCCCGGTGCACGAAATTCGTGCACTGGGTGTGGGGGGGGGGGGGAGTGTCCCTCAGCCCAGCCTGCCCCCTCTCACATACTGGGAGCCCTCAGGCGTTGACCCCCATCACCCTCCAATCGCAGGATCGGCCCCTTACCCAGGCCTGACGCCTCTGACAGAGGTGTCAGGCCTGGGCAGGGGACCCTCATTTCCCCCCATCACTGGTTCTGCCCCCAGCCCAGGCCTGATGCCTCTGGCCCAGGCGTCCGGCCGGGGCAGGGGACCCCCAGACCCCTCCGATTGCTGGCTCTGCCCCTTGCCCAGGCCTGATGCCTCAGCCAGAGGCGTAGACCCCCATCACCCTCTGATCACCTGATCAGCCCCTTGACCAGGCCTGACGCCTCCGCCAGAGGTGTCAGGCTTAGACAGGGGACCCCCATCTCCCCCCGATCACTGGCTCTGGCCCCCGCCCAGGCCTGAGGCCTCTGGCCCAGGAATCATGCCTGGGCAGGGGACCCCCATCTCCCTCTGATCGCTTGCTCCACCCTCCGCCCAAGCCTGATGCCTCTGACCCAGGCTTCAGGCCTGGGCAAGGGGACCATCATATCCCCCAATCCCCGGCTCCGCCCCCCGCCCAGGCCTGATGCCTCAGCCAGAGGAGTTGACCCTCATCACCCTCCGATCACCAATCACCGGATCGGCCCCTTCACCAGGCCTGAGGCCTCCGGCAGAGGTGTCAGGCCTGGGCAGGGGACCCCCAGCTCCCCGCGGTTGCAGGCTCCGCCCCTGCCCAGGCCTAACGCCTCTGGCTGAGGCGTCCGGCTCAGGCAGCGGGGACCCGCAGCTGCAGCGGCCCCGCGATCATGGGCTCCGCTTTAGGCCCAGGCAAGGGGCCCCTAGCTCCCGGGACTGCCAGCTTCGACCGTGTCCAGCTCCCATCGCTGGCTCCACCCCTACTTCCTGCTATCACTGGCCAGGGCGGAAAAGGCGCCTGATTCTCTGATCATGGCTGGGGGGCAGGGCAAAGGCGGCCCCAGGGCCGCCTTTGTCCTGCCCCCCAGCTCTTAGCTCCCCCCTGGGTTTCCGATCACTGTCAGTGGCAGGGGGCTTCTTCCTGCTTTCCCTTTCACCTCCCTGCATTGTGCCTACATATGCAAATTAACCGCCATCTTGTTGGCAGTTAACTGCCAATCTTAGTTGGCAGTTAATTTGCATATAGCCCTGATTAGCCAATGAAAAGGGTTTCGTCGTACGCCAATTACCATTTTTCTCTTTTATTAGTGTAGATACTCCCAATCATACAGAAACCCAACCCTGTGCAAAGAATAAGAGCTGTCCACAAACTAATAGCCAATCAAAAGCATTATCATGGGCTTCTGACTAAATGACTAATTGAATAACCTGTCCAGAATCACATGGACAACTCTGAATCAACTGTAATTCAAACCACCTGTTCAGACCAATGTTCATCAGTTTATAGAATGATTTGTGTATATCCTATGAAAATAAAAACTCATTTTTCTAACTGGAGAAAGGCTTTATAGAAAAACCTAAATGAGAAATGGTTTCTATAATTAAAGAAGATAAAAGATGGTAAAAAGCATACATGCCCGAGAGGAATTAGACACCAGGAAGTTAGAGCATCTCACTGACTAAAACGGTGATAAGAACTGAATACTAACTGAATGCCTTTGTAGATGTACAATCAATATGAATCACAAAGCAGGCATAAAACTAACACTGTACATTTCAACCCTACAGATGCATTCACGCACAAACAACTCAGTTTGACAAAATAACACTTATGTTTACAATGTGCCATGCACACTGATAGTTTCAATTCTTTTTTAATTTTAATCAAGACATATTATTTAGATTTCTAAACTCACTAATTGAAAGACACTGACCATGTGAATGAAACAAGAATAACTGAGAAATATCTTATATAAGAACATGCAAACAGTTTTTAAACCTATGTTTCTAGGTAGAAACACATTGATCCAATCATATCTCTTCAAGGTACCCAGACATTTTCTTTTTTTAAAAAAATGTATTTTATTGATTTTTTACCGAGAAGAAGGGAAAGGGATAAAGAGTTAGAAATATCAATGAGAGAGAAACATCGATCAGCTGCCTCCTGCACACTCCCTACTGGGGATGTGCCCACAGCCAAGGTACATGCCCTTGACCGGAATCGAACCTAGGACCCTTGAGTCCGAAGACTGCTGCTCTATTCACTGAGCCAAACCGGTCAGAGCCCCACACATTTTCAATGTTAGCAATGCCTTAAAAAGAAGCAAATAGGTCATTACCCACTGATGATTAAGTAAACATGACATATTCTCTATACTTAACACTAGAAGAATTTACCATAACACAAATAAATATCTGTGTTCCAGAATTTATGTAACAAATATATATGCACTGAATTTGTTTTATTCCTAGAACATAATTATTCCTGGATTTGTAATACTGATAAAAAATTAAAATAGCTTAATTCCATTTAATATCAATTTAAATCTGTAACTAACACTTTAAGAAGTCTATACTTTTATCTAACTAACCCAGAACTGATCAGCTGAGGTTCCGTAAAAGTCTAAATCTAACCTCAGTAAAACACTAGAAAAATTTTACTGATACACAATGTTAAGAGCTAGATGCCAATTCTGGGTATCTTTTAAAAATCAGGATTATTCTAACCTATGGGTTACGTAAAGCAAATGCTAAAAAATAAAAGAAACATAAATCAACAATTAGTATATCAATATCCTCAACAATGCCAAAAGCATATGAAGAAATTTTAAGCGCTGAAATATTAAATTCAGTTTTCAGACAACCTTATCTTTCTATCCATTCCAACTTTTCTTCCTCCAATTCCCAAAGGCTATAAATTTGCCAATCAAGAGTTTTTTAAATGGAGAAATAATGACAGTTATTCTTTAAAAAAATGTACTTTATACCAAATCGAAACACACAGGGGCTCAGAAAACTACCAAAGACTCTGATTAAAAATTCCTCCCCCTCCCTAACTGGTTTGGCTCAGTGGCTAGAGCGTCGGCCTGCGGACTGAAAGGTCCCAGGTTCGATTCCGGTCAAGGTCATGTACCTTGGTGGCGGGCACATCCCCAGTAGGAGGTGTGCAGGAGGCAGCTGATCAATGTTTCTCTCTCATTGATGTTTCTAACTCTCTCTCCCCCTTCCTCTCTGTAAAAAAAAATAATAATAAAATAAAATAAAATATATTTTTTTAAAAAAATTCCTCCCCTGTGCCTGGACAGTGTGGCTTGGTGATTGAGCTTCAACCCAGGAACCAAGAGGTCACTGGTTCAATTCCCAGTCAGGGGGACATGCCCAGGTTGCAGGCTCTATTCCCCATAGGGGGCATGCAGGAGGCAGCCCATATCTCATGTGTCTCTGTCATTGACGTTTCTTTCTCTTTTTTAAAAATATTTTTGTACTGATTTCAGAGAGAAAGGGAGAGGGAGAGACAGAAACATCAATGATGTGAGAGAATCATTGATCGGCTTCTTCCTGCACACCCCTATGAAGATTGAGCCTACAACCCAGGCATGTGCCCTTAACCGGAATTGAATCCAGGACCCTTCAGTCCACAGTCCAACACTCTATCCACTGTGCCAAAACAGCTACAGCATGTCACTGATGTTTCTATCTATCTCTGGAAATAAAAACGTATTTTTTAAAATTCCTCCCTTGTCAAGAGACAAAAAAAGCCCTCCCTACTTGTTGTTGTTTGTTTGTTTTAAGCAACTAAGAACAACCTAAATTTATTAGCTCATAGTTCTGTAGGTCAGAAGCTTGAGCAAGCTCAACTGGGTTCTTTGCTTTGTCTCCCAACGTTGACATGAAAGCATTAGTTTAGCCAAGGCTCTTAGCTAGATGGTCTAGGAAAAAATCCAAGTCAAGCTCATTCAGAATGAGGTCAAAATCCAGTTCCTTGTGGATTGTAGGTCTGAAGTATACCCGTTTTCTCCCTGGCTGTCATCCAAGGACTACTGTATTCCCAGAGCCACCTGCATTCTTTCTCATGTAGCCTCTTCCATCTTCATGGCAGAGGGGCAAGTCTTTCTCAAGCTTTAAATCTGACTTTCTCTTCTGCTCCATCCCTATTGTTACTGATGCCAATAAATACCTGAACAATCTCTCTCCTTGTTCTGAATCATGCTAACTAAATAATTATCTTATTATGATCTTCCTAAATAAAAAAGAATTATTAAAAAAAGAATGGTCAACCATGCCAGTCTGAGATGGTCATATTTCTTAATACAAATATTTGTAAACTAGTATTTTGATTTTATTTACAACTATTTTTCTAACCTTGATTCTTTTGACCATTAGAAAAACTTTCCTGAATTAATCCTAATTTCACAGAGTGAGCAAGAAGAGGCATTTCCAAGATAAGCAGAACTCTAGATGCCCAGTGTTTAATTTAAACAAACTTCTTTTCAAAAGTCAATAAATAACTACATATTTTAAGTACAATCCATTTGAGCAACTTCTCTAAATGATTTTTAAGGATTGTACATTACAGAAATATCTACCAAACTTTATATACTTTAAGATACTTAGTGAAGGATTAAATTAATGTTGGCCTTCAAAAATTCCATTCCAAAGGATCCATTTTAAAAATTCTTAGAATACATGTATGAGTATTAATATAGTATTTCACTGATTCAAAGATATTAAACTATGATACAACTTATTACAAAAAAAATTGATTCTCTACTTAAAAATGTTATTTTAGATTTAGATACAGATGTTTATCATCTAGCTTGCTCTTTCTGTGTCTTTGTGTACACACAATAACTTTTCATTTCAGTAACAAATCACAGCAGTTTTGGAATACATTTTAAAATGCAATTAAAGTAAAAAATATCAAAAATTGACGTGATGACATGAACAGCTATGATCAAGTTGACACCCATGTAGGAAAAGACAATCAGAACTGCCACCTGGCTGAGTGCAATTGTAAGACACTATCACAACTGTAAGAAAACATCCTCATTTCAGAGACATCACAATGTGAAAAATGTGCATCTTAGAATCAATGAAATAGAGTTGATCCATAATTCAATATATTATGCAGCTATAAGGCTATCAGAATTTTAAATTTTCACATCAACATGATACATGTCACTTCAATTATCAAAATATTCTATAATTCAAAAGTAAGAAAATGAATATTATCAATCACCTAAAGACTTGTTAGAAAAAAAGGGATGAAACTGTTTTGTTATCTGCATGTAAAAAATGGGATTTCTCACCTGAATAATGATAAGGAGGCAGATTCCAGCACCCATTTCAGCAGGATCCCCATACATGCCTGTCATGACATATACAATGGCTTGCCCAATGGTAATGATCATACCAAATACTGACAAAAATTGAGGAAAAAAAGAGTACATGTTACAACCACAGACAGAAAAGACTATAGGAAAAAAAAAAAAAATCTTTACCACAAAATTTCCAAATTTGAAATTTAATTTTATTAATGCTCACATTTTTGGGCTCCATTAAATAAAGCTCTGTCTTTGGGTGTATCTCCAACTTCAATGATTTTGGCTCCAGCTAACAACTGCATAATCAAACCAGATGTTACAATTGGGGAGATACCCAATTCCATTAAAGTTCCTATAAAGGAAGGGGAAAGAAGTAAATACTATACACAATGCAGATTACTTTAGAAGTGTCCCAGTCCTTAATTACGCCTATAGAAATATATGCTTAAATGTTAACAAGCAAATTTTCATTTCTTAAACATTAAATTACTTAAAAAAAAACCTCTATTAACACAACCTTCAACAATCCATTAAATAAAAATTACTATAAATACTAAATACAAATTTCTATAAATTCTAAACTTAAAATGTTAAAGAAATCTGTTGAAAGAAATCTTCCAAGATTTCCGTCCAAATTATTATTTTTAGAATGTATGCTAAACATTTTATTTTATTTTTTAAGACATTTTTTATTGATTTCAGAGAGGAAGGGGCAGAGAGAGATAGAAACATCAATGATGAGAGAGAATCATTGATCAGCTGCCTCCTGCATGCCCCCTACTAGGGATCGAGCCTGCAACCCGGTCATGTGCCCTTGACCAGAATCAAATCCAGAACCCTTCTTTCCATAGGCCAACACTCTATCCACTGAGACAAACTTCATAGGGCTAAACATTTTATTTTAATGCAAATTAAAAATTACAGCCCTGATCAGCCTGGACCACAGGGTTGGGGTTCCATTCCCAGTCAAGGTCACATACCTTGGTTGCAGGTTCCCAAGCCCCAGCAGGGTGTGTTCAGGAGGCAACCAACCAATGTGTTTCTTTCACATAGGTGTGTGTTTCTTTTTCTCTTTCTCTTTCTCTCTCTCTCTCTCTCTCTCTCTCCACCCCCGCTCTCCCTTCAATCTCTTTCTCCCCGCTCCCTCCTTTCCACTCTCTCTAGAAATCAATGGAAAAAATATCCTCAGGTGAGGATCTAAAAAAAAAAAAATTATACATCAAGCCCCAAAATTACACACCAAGCTAAAAAAAAAAAAAAAAAGATTTCTGACTCTGCCCAGCAGCGTCAACCCATGAACCAGGTCATGATTTGATTCCTGGTCAGGGCACATGCCTGGGTTGTGGGTTCGATCCCCAATAGGAGGCCAGGCAGGAGGCAGCTGATAAATGATTCTTTCTCATCACTGATGTTTCTCTTTCTAAAATCAATAAAAATATTAAAGAAAAGATTTATGACTCTTATGCAATATCTAAAATTACATATAACATTATCTAAAACTACATTGTAGAATATCTAGTGGCATGAAAAATGATCTTGACACAGTGCACTGGGGGAAAAAAACACAAATATATAGAAAAAAATGAAAAAAAAAACCACAGAGAAAGCTCTAGACCAGGGGTGGGCAAACTTTTTGACTCGAGGGCCACAATGGGTTCTTAAACTGGACCAGAGGGCCGGAACAAAAGCATGGATGGAGTGTTTGTGTGAACTAATATAAATTCAAAGTAAACATCATTACGTAAAAGGGTACGGTCTTTTTTTTTTTTTTTAGTTTTATTCATTTCAAACGGGCTGGATCCGGCCCGCGGGCCGTAGTTTGCCCACGGCTGCTCTAGACAGTGATAATCACTCCATTCTCTGTGTACTTCAATACTCTGTAACATAGTTCTAAAATTAGAATAAACACATGGTTCTATAATTATTTACATACTAGAGGCCCAGTGCACAAATTTGTGCACGGGTGGGGTCCCTCGGCCTGGCCGGTGATCAGGGCTGATTGGACTGGCCAGCTGAGGAGAGGGACCGCAGGAGGTTGGCTGGCCGTGGAAAGTTGGCTGTGGGAGCACACTGACCACCAGGCTTTTATTATGTGATTAGGCTTTCATATATATACTAGAGGCCTGCTGCACAGATTTGTGCACGGGTGGGGTCCTTCAGCCCAGCCAGCCGGGGAGGTTGGCCGGCTGCCGGCCGTGGGAGGTTGGCTGTGGGAACGCACTGACAATCAGGGGGCAGCTCTTGCGTTGAACATCTCCCCCTCGTGGTCAGTGCATGTCCTAGTGACCAGTTGTTCAGTCATAATGGTTGCTTAGGCTTTTATATATACAGACTAGAGGCCCAGTGCATGAAATTCGTGCACAGGTAGTGTCTCTAGCAGCTGCCAGCTGCTGGCCAGGACCTCCCTTCACCCAGCTGCCTGCCACTGTCCGGGGCCTCCCTTCCTGCAATTGGCCGGCCAGCTCCGCCCCCTGGTCGAACTCCCAATCAAGGGGACAATTTGCATATTAGGCTTTTATTATATAGGATAGATAGACTAGAGGCCCGATGCACGAAATTCATGCACTGATCACCAATGGTCAGCTCCTGCATTGAGCGTCTGTCCCCTGGTGGTCAGTGCGCAGACACAGCAACCGGTCGTTCCACTGTTTAGTCAATTTGTGTATTAGCCTTTTATCATATAGGATGGTCTCTTCTCCCAGGCAATGTTTCTTTTATCATATCCTCCCACTCCTTGTAAACTCAAAAAACATTTTCCACAATTTCAGGTCTACTTGATGTTAGTAGTATGGAGGCAAAAGAAAAAAAGTACATACCTCTGTTGGATGCAAGAATAACTCTCATCCAGTAGAAAGGATCTGCAGAATCTGATGACATGATTCCAAATAGTGGTATCTATAATATAACAGAAAACATTTTATAAAAGTGTATTATATAAATTAAGTCTGACCTTATTTTGTAACTCACCACTTAATGTTTGCAGTACTTTTTTAAAATATATTTTTATTGATTTCAGAGAGAGAGGGAGAGTAAGAGAGAGATAGAAACATCAAAAATGAGAGAGAATCGCTGATTGGCTACTTCCTGCACACCCTCTATTGGGTATCAAGGCCCACAACCTGGGCATGTACCCTGCCTGGGGAATCAAACCATGACCTCCTGGTTCATAGCTCAACGCTAACCAGCAAGCCACACCAGCTGGGCAGCAATACTTTATAAAACTTGTGATTTATGATTTCTCATGTTCTTTAACAAAACAAACATACCTTTAAGACAGTTTTTTAATGAAAATAAAAATAACAGAAATCATTACTTACAGCATTTCACAAGTAAATTCTCCTATCAGTATGAAGATCTGTTGCATAACAATGCAAATATACTTAACACTACTGAACTCTATGCTTAAAAATGGTTAAGATAGTAAATTTTGTGTTTAACATAATTTAAAAAAATGCTATCAGTGCCAGCCCAGTGTGGCTCAGTAGTTGAGTGGAGAACTATGAACCAGGAAGTCGATTCCAGGTCAGGGCATATGCCTGGATTGCAGGCTCAATCCCCAGTGCGGGGCATGTAGGATGCAGCTAATCAGTGATTCTCTCTTATCAATGATGTTTCTGTCTGTCTCTCCCTCCCCTTTCTTCTCGAAAATCAATATATAGATATAGATATAGATATATAGATATAGATATAGATATAGATATAGATATAGATATAGATATAGATATAGATATAGATATAGATATGGATATAGATATAGATATGGATATATATATAGATATGGATATATATATAGATATATAGATATATATAATTTTTTTTTAAATACTATCAGTAAATTGTAGGATATACTTACCTAGTCACATAATAATTTTGCAAAGCTATGGGTATTAATGTCAGCCAAGGCTACACTCCAAATTAAGACTGAAGGTGATGTGTACAGTAGAAAATTATGCAACCACTAAAGATTGTACTTAGGAAGTTTGTAACAGAATAAGAAAGTGCTTATGTCTCAATACTAAGTATAAAACAGTGGTTCTCAATCTGGGGCAATTTTGCTCCCTGCCCCTGTCCCCCGGGGAATGTCTAACAATATCTGAAGACATTTTTGGCTATCACAACTTTAAGGAAGATGCTACTGGCATCTAGTAGGTAGAGGTCAGGAATGCTGCCAAGGCACAGAACAGCCCTCCAACAACAAATGCTTATCCAACCTAAAATTTACTCCCATTGTTGAGAAACCCTGTTAGATAAAAAGAAAGGCACAAAATTGCATAGGATAAAAATTCAGAACATGAAAAATAGACATAAAAGGTAACAAGGTGTAAATATTTTTTTATATCCTAAACACTGATTATTTGTAGGTAGTGAAATTATGGTGGACCTTTTCTTCTTTATTCTTTTCAGTATTTATCAAATTTTCTAAAGAAAGCACATAATGCTTCTGATCATATGACCCATGTTTAGGACCAGCACTGGGCCATACCCCCTTGCCCATCATGTGGGGATCAGACACAAAGAAAAATACATTTCCAGTTTTCAAAAACCTTCTCTATATGAAGCTGTTGTTTTTTTTAAATTTACAATCAGCTTCTGGTCAAGATGGCAGTATAAGTAAACACAGTACTTACATCCTCCGACAACCACATCAAAATTGCAATTAAAATACAGAGCAACCATCACTCAGAACCACCTAAAACTTAGCTAAATAAAAGTCCTACAATTAGGGATTTAAAGCAGCAGCCACATGAGACTAGTAGGAGGGGCCTAACAAGGAACTGCCTGGCTCCATGCCCACATGTGGAAGATAAATATCAGGAGGAATATCTTGGCTGCAGTGGTCACAGAGTTCCCCCTGAGGAGCAAAGGGTCCCAGCCCCACACCAGGCCCTCACATCCAGGGTTCCAGTCCCGGGAAGAGAAACCCCCATAACTTCTGGCTGTAAAAGCCAATGAGAATTGAGGCTGAGAGGAAAGGTTGCTGGAATCCCAGGAAGTTCCTTGTAAAGGGCCTACACACAGACTTATTACTCTGACTCACTCCCTCTGAGATTCAGCACTGGGATAGCAACTCAAAAGGTACCAAGGACATAGAGGGAGGAACTGAAGTGTCTGGTATTGGGGCAAAAGCGGAGGGGAGAGGGGGCTTTCTCCCAGACAAAATGCTGGCAGAGGCTACTGTTCTTCTGATGAGCCCTCCCCTCACAAAGATGGCAAGCAGGCACCATATCTGAGTTTCCATCAACCTGGCTCACACTATTCCCCCTGCCCTGGTGAATCCCTGACACTCCTCCCCACCAAATTTGCAGGGCCAACCAAACTGTTTCCAGCAGCTTTTTCATATAAATGGCCTGTACTGGCACACAATTAAGACTTTTCTAAAATCTCTCAAACAAGCAGCATCTGGTCTAAGTATGCCCCACACCTCTTGCTAAGTGGCCCCAGATGCAGAAATACCAGCAGCTGGCCTTAGTTCACAGCCTCGCTTTATTGGGTACCTCCAAGCCCAGCACAAGTAAAAGCCATCTTCAGATCACTTTACAGCTCAGGGGTGGGCAAACTTTTTGACTCGAGGGCCACAATGGGTTCTTAAACTGGACTGGAGGGCCGGAACAAAAGCATGGATGGAGTGTTTGTGTGAACTAATATAAATTCAAAGTAAACATCATTACATAAAAAGGTACGGTCTTTTTTTTTTAGTTTTATTCATTTCAAACGGGCTGGATCCGGCCCGCGGGCCGTAGTTTGCCCATGGCTGATATAGCTCATGCTAGATGGCCCTGGTCACAACACAGGTGGCAGATGACTTTGGCCTTCACCTCCCAGGAGACCCCAGAGCCAGTGCACTCTATTGACAGCTTCATACCACACTGAAGCACTACCAAACCACCTCCACAACAACACACTCAAGGGGCGAACACAATGGGCACTAGAGCCCCTCTGAAGTAAGTCCTGCTCTCTGGGATAGGCCCTTGCACAGCTCATCCTCCACTGGTAAATCCCTTCCATTGACATTCCAACAACCATGAAGGCTCAACTATGGGAAGGTGTACAAAGCCCACTGGGGAGGGGGGTTGGCACACTTGGACAGCTTGGGTGACTGGGAAGGCTGTGCCACTTGACACTACAGGACACCTAGTACATTAGGCCACTCTACCAAGCCCAGGAGACATAGCAGCTATACCTAGTACATAGAAACCAACACAGGAGGCTGCCAAAATGAGTAAACAAAAAAAAACATGTGCCCAAATGAAAGAACAGAACAAAACTCCGGAAAAAGAATTAAAATGAACGTCAACCCATGAGCCAGAGGTCACAGTTCGATTCCCAGTCAGGACATGTGCCCAGGTTGCAGGCTTAATCCCCAGTAGGGGGAGTGCAGGAGGCAGCCGAACAATGATTCCCTCTCATCACTGATGTGTCTATCTCTCTCTCCCTTTCTCTCTGAAATAAAAAAATACGTATTTTTTAAAAAACACACAAAAAAAAACCCCCTGCAAATTAACAGTACCAAATAGTCCACATTACAATATTCCCTAAGTGGAAAATAGGTCACGCAAATTACTTTCCTTAATTGCATCTGATGAGACAGGCACTATACCTCCATTTTTAGACGCTATGTGGGATCTAACCTTCCTTCCTTTCCTGTAGTCAACAGTATTATTAAACTCAGTAATTATACAAATTACTCAGTATTGTACATGTACAGAATCTTGGGGCAAAAGCGGAGCTAGATGGCAACAGGAGCTATTTTCTATGACTCTCACAGTTGCAGAGTTCCAAACTTTTTACTATTACATATAATAATTGGTTTCAATTTGATAAAATACAATATAATACTTCAGAGAAACAAGAATTTAATGATTTAATGGAAACCCTGAACCAACCAGATGGACAAATAGAAAATTAGCAGTAGGAATTTCCAAAGGAGGTGGGAACTGAAAACCAAACAAGGTATTTCTGGGTTAAAATGGCAAGTTGCAATTAAACTACAGAACTTCCCTCCCTGACACAAGAAAACACATATTTAATAACATGTAAAATAATAAAAAGCTAAGGAAAACAAAATCCATAAAGCACCAAACAAGAAAAGGGATGATAAACCTGAAACAATGGTGGTCATGGGGGGGAAGAAAACAGCAGACAGTGGAGGAGCGTAGAGACTCAGAACAAAGCTGCTCCAACCATCATAAAGGGAAGGCAATAGAAGCTTCAGAATTCCCAATACATTTCAACTCCAGCCTGGAGAAGAGCAGGCTGCAGATATCTTTTTGCCTCCTTTGACTAGGAGGGCAGTAGAAACAGCTAAAAAGAAATGATGAGAGAAGTGGGCCTTGGGGCTTTCTCTCTCTGACAGGACTGACGATGATAGACCATACCTACTTGGGAATTGGGCAATGATCTAAAGTGGGGAATGAAACAGAGAGAGCCCTGCTCAGTCACATGGAGAGAATCCTCACAAAACACGGACAAAAATTTGAGGAGAGAGGGCAGAGCCAGGCAGCATTTACTGCACTCACTTCAGCTTATCACACCTCCCACCATTCCCTGGAATAAAGAAACAGGGTAGAAAAGGAAACACCAAACCCTGAAATTGTGGCTGAAAGGGAAATAAGCTGTTTGAGGTTCGAAAGAAAGAGAATCAAGAAATCACCACACTGAGCAGAACTGTCTAAACAGGAGAAAGTCAAAAAGATACAGCTTGGCCCAGCCAGCGTGGCTCAGTGGTTGGTTAAAAATCGACCTATGAACCATGAGATCACGGTTCGATTCCTGGTCAAAGTACATGCCTAGGTTGCAGGCTCGTACCAAATAGTACGAGCATAGAGGAAGCAGCCAATCAATGATTCTCTCTCATCAATGATGTTTCTTTCTCCCTCTCTCTTCCTCTCTGAAATCAGTAAAATAAAAAACTAAAAAACAATAGAGCTTGGCAACTATGTAAACATATTATGGAAAGAAAAATAAAGTAACATAAAATGCATAAATGTACTGCATGAAACCGTCATGGGAAATGTAACACTGTACTTAAAATACTTATAATTTAGCCCTTTACAGAAAAATGTTTGCTGACCTCTGGATTAGAAAGTTCACTACTATCAAGATGGTATTTCTCTCAAAATTGATCTATAAATTCAATGCAATACAAATCATAACCCCAGCAGTCTTTTTTATAGAAACTGATAAGCTGATTCTAAAAGCTATATGGAAATATGAAGAACCTAGAATTCTGAAAAAGAAGAACAAAGTAGAAGGACTATTATGACCGGATTATAGTACTTAGTATCAAGCTGCAGTAAACAAAATAGTGTGGCTACTGTAAAAATAGACATAAGTCAATGGTACAGAACAGACAGTACAGAAATAGATCCATCTGTATACGGTTAATTGATTTTCAACAAAGATGAAAATCAATACATCAGAAAAAGGATAGCCTTTTCAACAACTGGCTATCCATTCAGAAAAAAAAGTGAACCCCAACCTTACCTCATGTGATACACAAAAATTAACCAAAACATACAAGCTGAAACATAAGATATTTAGAAGAATACAAGAGAAAAATCTTGATGACCTTAGAAGAGGCAAAAATTTCTTAGCTAGGAAACAAAAACCATGAGCCATCAAAGAAAAAGATAACCTAAACATCATCAAAATTAAAAACTTCTGCTCTTCAAAAGATATTAAGAAAATGAAAAGGCAAGCCATTGACTAGCAGAAAATATTCACAATATATATATCTGACAAAGGACTTGTATACAAAATATATTTAAAATGTATATCATTCAATAAGGGGACAATAATCCAATTTTTTCAAGTGAGCAAGAGACTCAAAAAGAATAAATAGATAATTTAGGTGAAAATATCCTTGGATTAACAAAAAAAAAACTTCTATGTATTTCGATAGCTTTACAAAAGACAAACAAGTACCCAATAAGTACACAAGAAAGTTCCTCAATATTATTAGGGAAATGCAAATTACAACTTCAGTATCTTTTATAAGGGCAACACAAATTAAAACCACATCCAATGGAAGGGCTAATTTAAAATGCTTAACACATTGTATGCGGGAAACGTGTTTACACGTTTTACGTATTTATACGTTCTACCAGTGTAGTAGAGCGCGGGACACGTATTAATACGTTTTTTATAGACTAGCGGTAGAATGCGGGTAACATATAAATACGTAAAGTTATCGTAATTTTACTGAACGTTGCCATTTGCGCAAAAAATTAGCAAAAATGGCCCGTGCCACCTGTTAGCGTGCGATAAAAACTACCAGCAAACAATGTGTTAACAACAGCAAGAATAGGCAAAGATGCAGAGCAACTGGAACTCCTATACCTGGCTGGTAAGAATATAAATATGGGAGTGGAGGGGTGACCACTTGGAAAAGAATTTGACAGTTTCTTACAAAGTTGAACATATATTTACCATACAATCCAGCAATTCTATTCCTAGGTATTCATCCAAGAGAAATGTAAGCATGTCCACAAACGGTCTTGTTCATGAATATCTACAGCAAGTTATTTGCTATGACCAAAATGTGGAAACTACCCAAATGTCCAAGTGACTAGATGAACAAGTTGTGATACGGACATACAAAACATCACTAACAAATAAAAAGGAATATATCACTGCTATACCAACAATATGAATGAATCTCAAAAAGCTGATGATGATGTTAGCTACTAAGAATTAATACTGTATGATAACATTTATATCAAACTCTAGAAAAGATTAATCAAATTACAGGAACAGAAAACAAACCAGTGGTTGCCTGAGACTGGAGGTGAGGTAAGGCTTTTTGAGAC
Organism: Myotis daubentonii; assembly: GCF_963259705.1. Taxonomy (NCBI): domain Eukaryota; kingdom Metazoa; phylum Chordata; class Mammalia; order Chiroptera; family Vespertilionidae; genus Myotis; species Myotis daubentonii. The sequence continues at coordinate 94,934,868 of NC_081840.1, forward strand.
AGGTTGCAGGGAACTTTCTGGAGTGATAGAAATGTTCTACGTCGACTGAGGTACTAAGTATGTGGGTATATGTTTGCCAAAGCTTTTCAAAATGTACACTTTAAAAAATGGGTGTATTTTACCATACATAAATTGTAACTTCATAAATCTGATTTTTTTTTTTAAAGAGAGGGAAGGGGAATTTCCAAGATGTTTGAAGTATATGATAGGGATATGGATGATTATGCTTTTATTCTTTGCACTTTTTTGCATTTTTAAAAAGTTCTCTCTCTCTGACCACCCAAATCAATTTTAAACTAAGTACGATAAAATAATGATCAAATTGTTTTGCTCTTCAAAAAAAAAAATATACTTGGCCCTAGCCCAGTGGTTGGCAAACTCATTAGTCAACAGAGCCAACTATCAACAGTACTGGCCGAAAACTGACTTCTGCGCATGGGCCATGAAGTTTCAATTGCACTGTACGTGTGTGCCCACATGTGGTATTTTGTGGAAGAGCCACACTCAAGGAGCCAAAGAGCCGCATGTGGCTCGCGAGCTACAGTTTGCCGACCACGACCCTAGCCGATTTGGCTCACTGGATAGAGCACTGGTCTGCAGACCAAAGGGTCCCAGGTTCAATTCCAGTCAAGGGCATGTACCTCAGTTGCAGGATCCTCCCTGGCCTGGGCTCTGGTCAGGACGCATGAAGGAGACAACCAATCAATGTGTTTCTCTCACATCGATATTTCTATCTTTCCCTCTCTCTTCCACTCTCTCTAAAAAATCAATGGAAAATATCCTTGGGTGAGGATTAAAATAAATATAAATATATAAATACTAGAGGCCCGATGCACAAAAGTTCATGCAAGAGTAGGCCTTCCTTCCCCTAGCTGCCAGCACCGGCTTCCCTCTGGCACCCAGGACCCGGGCTCCTTCCCTCCTCCGGCCACCCACAGGCACCTGGGACCTGGGCTGCTTCCCTCCTCCAGCCACCCTCAGGCACCGAGGACCCAAGCTGGCTTCCCTTGGGCATCCCACAGGCACCCGGGACCCGGGCTGATTTCCCCTCCGGCCCTGGCTTTGTCAGAAAGGGCGACCAGTCTGATTAGCATATTACCTTTTTATTATTATAGATTATTATTATAGTTAATATATAAAGCCATATATATATATATATATATATATATATATATATATATATATATATACATATATATATATATATATATATACATATATATATATATATATATATATACACACACACACACACACACACACACACACACACACACACACACACCATTTTTCCTCTAATTATTTTACTGCTTCTTAATACAATTTTTAAAAATGTCTTCTGCCCTAGCTGGTGTGGTGATTCAGTGGTTGGAGCATCCGCCTGAGCACCAAAGGGTCTCAGGTTTGATTCTGGATCAAGACACATACCGGGGTGCAGGTTCAATTCCCTGCCACCAGGGGTGGGGAGGGGGGGCAAGTACAGGAGGCAACCAATCAATGTGTCTCTTTCACATCAATGTCTCCCTCTCTCTCTCTAAAATTAGTTAATGGAAAAAATATTTTTTGGTGAGGATTAACAAAAAAAACTTGTATGTATTTCAATAGCTTTTCAAAATCCTCAAAAAGTTTTCACCTAAATTATTTATCTAAATCCTCACAACAACCCTGTGACATAGACAGGTCATATATTTCATGAACTTAATCTCTGAAGTAAAAATTTTTAAAGCATCACTGAATTTTATTAATTTATAAACACAGGAAATCCCTGGGATTCTAAAATTTGGCATTTTGGGATTTTTTAAATTAATACATGCTATCTACAACATGATAAAAGGCAAACAAAATGGAAAGAATATATATGTCTAATATATAAGTCAAAGGTTTAACACTTTCATATTTAAAACCTGTCATAAATCAGTAAGAAAAAAACTCAAGGGAAAAATGGGTAACTGAAAACTAAGAGGGGAAAAAAGAGAAAATGTTCAAACCCACTAATAAACCAAAAGAAATACAGAGTGAGACAAGACAACCATTTTCACTATCAACTCATTAAAAAAAATGCTCAAAATCATTCAGTATATTTTTTATCTAAAATAAGTTCTTCAGAATCTAACCAACCAAACCCATAGAACAAGAGTATACACATTTATTTAATAGTATGGTTACATACCTGACAACATACTAAGAAAATGAAGAGAGTTATAGCGGTCCATAGTACCTTCTCTCTAAACTGGATCTTACAACAAAAGATAAAGAATAGTCAATAAAAAACAAGAAAAAGCAAATATATAGCAAAAACCCGTATTAAAGCATAGCCAACATTCCCCATCATGACATGCTATTTTTAAGTCTTAAAATACTCTCACCCGAGTTAGCAGCAGCTAAAGCAAACAACTGAACTTCTCAAATATAACGTTTATTTTTTAAACATAATTTTATTATTTCAAGAATAATTTAAATACAGGTAGTCCCCAACACATTATAGCATGTTAACTAAAACTGAAAATGATGCAAAGCAAGACACAATCCAATATGCATGCATTTCAGTTATTCTAGTATTGTGCAAAGCTAGGACCCTGTGTAATATTATATGAACATCTATTTTTATAACATCAAATCAATGAAAAAGGAATATACTTCTAAATAAAAAAGTTTAACAAAAGTTTTACTTATCTCTTTTTATGTCCCTATGCCTGTTATTTTCATGAGAAATCGAAATTACAGTACAAGAGGAATGCCTGGGAACTGGCCAGTTTGGGATTAACAATATTTCTGGAATTGAAATACCCTATCTCCAAAAGCAGGCAATGATGGAAGAACAATTTGATGAAGTCATAATACCTTCCGAATGCATTCCTGTGATTTCTCTTTGCATTAAATGAATAAAAAAATGGAACGTATATACTTGCAAAGTTGTAATTCATTTATGTAAAACAGCTGTACTTATCAAAAGAGATAAGGCCATTCATAGAATGGCAGTGAATCATACCACCAGCAAGCAGAGCACATACCTCATACTACAGGAATTATAAAGATCGTTACAGACAGGGAAACATTATATCTTACCCAACACACAGGCCAAAAAAAAAAAAACCACTTGGTTTGGAAATGTTAGAACTTAAAGAACAATTATTTTTGAAACCACAAGATAAACTATCTAAACAGGTCTGTACTAGTTCTATTCACTTCATGCCTCTTGCAAGGAGGAGGAACAGGCAATATTTTTCCAAGTACAACCACACTAGGGTTGGGGAAAATAAATCAATCTTGCTAGTTTAGCAGAGTAAGTTTTTTACTTTAGTTACCTTCTATATTACTAAAATATTATACTTACTTTCCTTTCAGGTTTCTGAATTTCTGGTAGAACCGCACAGAAAGGTTTGATAACTTCTAAAAATTTGACTGTGGAAAAAAAAAAGAATAAATGTTCCTATTACATAGTTTTAAAAATATATATCTTTTTACAGAATCAAATGCAAATGTTCTCCAACTTGTAATGGCAATCCCTCCCATTCCCCACTCCCAAAATTAATCATAATGCTCTCCATTTCAAATATAGAAAGGAAGAGAAATAATTCTAGAGTAAAAAAAAAATCCAAAAGGTTTAAGGGCTCAGTCTGTAAATTCCTGGTTTTGCTTCCTCATGATTGTATCCAACCCTTTTATATATGAAAAAATAATTCAATGAGTACAACTACATAAAAAAAAGCAAATGCAGCTTACTGTGGTACCCACAACACAATGCTTTCAAGAAGAAAGTAAGAGACATCAGAAGAGGGAAAGTACAACAGGAAATGAGCTGAAACTGCAAATATGATTTATTTAAACTGAAAGATGATGCAAAGAGTGAGCAAGATCATGGAATTATCTTTATACATAACTTCTACTTCATTTCATTAACTCATTATTTATTGCTTGGTTGCTTTCCCACATAACGATCTGAGTACTTGCTTATGTACAATAAACAGCCCAGAGAATGACAATTACATTTCACCAGACAATATTGTTTTCCCAGATTTATCTATCCTATATAATAAAAGCCTAATATGCAAATTGTCCCCATGACCAGGAGTTTGACCAGAGGTGGGGCCAGCCAGCCAACTGCCCTCAGCCCCTCCCACTTGCAGGCCCCACCCTGGCCAGTGGCAGCAGCAGGCAGCCGTGGGAAGGGAGGCCCCAGCCAGCAGCAAGTAGTCACTAGGGACCCTACCCGTGCACAAATTTCATGCACTGGGCCTCTAGTATATCCACACTAATAAAAGAGAAAGATGCAAATTGACCTTACCTTCACAATGCCCACCAGGCAATCAGGAGTATGCAAATTAACCCAACAAAGATGGCGGGTTAATGTGCATTCGCAGGTGCTGAATGGCCGGGGGCGGGGTGGGACACTTGCGTCATTGCCATGGTAACGACACAGGCGTTCTACACCACCCCAGCCGCTCCGGGCCTCTAGGCAGCATGGGAAGGCGGCTCCAGCCCAAGCAAAGGCGGTGCCGGTAGCCAGGGAATGGAAGGCCCATTCTTTCACAAATCTTCATGCATCAAGCCTCTAATACACACACACACACACACACACACACACACACACAAGCCTAAGTGGCCATCTGACTATTCAACCATCTGACCAGTAGTTATGAGGTGCTGACCACCATGGGGCAGACACTCAACGCAGGAGCTGCTGAGCTGCGGTGATTTGGCAGCTGCGGTTCTCGGGTGACGCACCCAGAACCAGAGGAGGGAGCCCAATTCCGGGGTGCATCACCTGAGAACCGCACTCTCCCAACCTGGGACTCCTCGGTTTCGGCCAGATCCCTGCAGACCGGACCGAGGGACCTGACCCCACCAGTGCACGAACCCGTGCACCGGGCCTCTAGTAATATTATAAGATAAACCAAGGTTCTTTAAGGAGACACCATCTTCTGGCATGACTGAAGTCAAGCCCTGCCAAAAAACTGGAGGATGAAGTTCAGGCTTGGCCAGCGTCTGCAATGTGCAGAAACACGAGGCCTCAACTAGTTATGATCACCTTCCCCCTACACACACTGCACTCTGTACTAGTATCATGAAATTGTTTTAAAACTAACAATTATACTTCAGCAGTTGGCCAAAATCTATCTTGTTTTATAAAACCTCTCACTCAGACTTATTTGACAGAATTCTGAAATTCTCATGGGCAGATGTTTGTAACCGATACCATTTGGGACTATCTGAACCTGAAAGTGTTCATCTCTGGTGCAAAACCAATAGCAACCACCTCAGGAAACTGCCTAGAGCCCCTTTATCCCTTCCCATCCCACCTCCATCCAAGCCACCCTCCCAGACTTGTTGACCTGTCATGAGCACTTCTGCATTCACGGCCAAGCACGCTTTTGTATGCCACATGTCCACTCCTGAGCTGCATTATTTCACCCATTCTGCTGTAAATTAAAGGACAGGGTCTCCTCTACTTCCTTCCTAGCTTCCCCGAACAGTCCACTAGTTGGGCAATGGGCGCACACTTGGACGTGCAGTTACCCATTCATCCTAAAATCATCCGAACAGCTATGTAATGCATGTGATGGTGAGTGTTGAGGGGGGCCTGAAAAGATCCCCATAAGACAAAGGCCTTGTCCTTAAGGCTTAAACCTTATACACAGAGCGAGCTTTCAGTAAATGCCTCAGAATGACTGAAATTAAAATTTTAAGGAAAACGCGATGCTCCCAACGTACTCATTGCGTCCCTAAAATACGTGACATGCATCACTTTTCTAAAATTAAACAAGTCAGGGAGCTTTACTCATCACAACTAACATGTCAAGGAGGGGTGATTGGGCAATAAAAATGAGCTTTTTCAGCTCGTGAAAAATTCAAAGTTGTCCAGGTTTCGCCGGGCTCTCTGCCCGCCCCAAACACCAGCAGCCTCCCCGCGCCGGCCTCCGCGCCTCGCCGCCTGGAGCGCACACAGGGCCCGCGGTCCCGGCCCCCTCGGCCCCGGCAAGGCCTCGCCAAGGTTGCAGGAGCCTCGGTGGAGGCCTCCCGCCCACGCGCTACGCAGCGGCCCGCGCCTCCCCGGCCGGCGGGCTGGACACCCGAGCGGGCGCAGCCCCACCGCCCGCAGCCAGCGCCCCGCGCCCTGGGCGACGGCCCCGCTCCGGACAGCCCGGCGAGCCCGGCCGCGCCGCCTCTACTCACTGCCCATGGCGGCGGCTGGGCGGCCCACCGGGCACGGCGGCTCGGCGCGGTCTCCTCCCGGTCTCCCAGCTGGGCCTCTGCGCCACTGCCGACGCGGTCTGGCGGCTGCGCGCAGACTCCGCCTCGGGTCACGTGGCCCGCGTGCGGCTCGCGTCGCCCCGCCCCCTGGGGCCGGGCCCTGGGCGCCAGCGCCTACGTCCTCCGCCGGCGCTGCTGTGCGCGTGCGGCGCCGGGACCGAGCCTCGGGAGCCCGCGGCAGCTCGGGCCTTTCCTCTGCGAGCACGTGTCCGAGCTCGGCGTCGAGCGGGTGTGGTTCCCGTGACAGCCACGAGGGGGCAGGTCAGGGCCCGGTGCCAGGAGCACAGGCCGGTTCCTTCCTGAGGCCTGGACCTGGGCCGCCCCGAGAGCCAGCGTGGCCCCAATAGCCTTCTTAATGTGCTCCCATCCTCTCTGGGAAGTTTTCAAAAAGTGTGACACTTTATAAAATTAACATCTAGTGAAATCCCACTGTGTACTTCGTGGGCTCCTTCAGCTTCTCCAAAATGGAAGGATCAGGATTTTGCCCCCGAACTAGCTTTTTATCCCTCCTTGGACAGCATGGTGAAAAGGAAGTGTACAGGGTTTAGAAATTAGCCAGCCCGCTCCCATTTTAATCCCTTCGCTACTTAATGGCTTCGGGCAATTAGCCTTTCTGAGCTGCATGGGTAAAATAAGGATGATAACCACATCCTGCAGGTGTGAAATTAAGCTAAGATGGACACATAGACGGTCTCATGTATTTTCCAAACTCGAATGTTAAACCCCTGCAGTATAACATCTGCTGAAACAAGTTATTTCAAGCTTCACTAATGACCTGTCATTGTTACCCAGGGCGGGTCTGCCTGGCCTAAGGGCAGGGTGTGGGTTCTTGACTTCGAGTAGGATTTCACAACAGGAGTGTAGGTGATCTTGAGAGCATGTTTATTAAAGCTGGGGACAGTGAAACAAAGAAAGGGCTTAAGGTAGGGGAAGCCACAGGAGACAGTCAGGGAAGGGGGCCTTGAAGATGGGTTCGGGTCCAGCTGCTACCCGGTTGCAAGGCTCCTGGGTCCTTTAGAATTTAGGAGGTGCATGCCTCTTGTAGGAAATAGGCCTCCGAGATCCATCTCCAGCTTAGGCAACTTTTAATGGAATGGGCTAACTGAATTTCCCCAGGGTGAACAGAATGGAGGGAGGGAGAGATATAAGAACAAAGAACTGTAGATGTGAGTCAGCATCATGGTAGAAACACCCCCGCCCCAACTAAAGGGGGGGGGGGGCAGCGGTGAAGACAACTAGAAAAGGCCTCAGCCCATTTTTTTCAATGGCCCAATGGGAGACAATAAGCCCTGGGCGACCTATGAGGAAACTATTAATCCATAGTACTCAGCCAATGAGGAACCAGAGGAGGGACTTGTACTTTGGCTACTCCAGGTGTGCCTGTACAGCCAGAGGCCCGCTCTCGAGCATGAATTTAAAGTCTCGCTTTCGCCATACTTCTGTCTCCAAATCCATTATTTGAATTCAGACAGGCGAGCCTTGCTCACACTGCGGGGGAAGAAGAACGGGAAGGGAAAGAGGTGGGAGTGCTCTAGGGAGAAAGCTTGCGCTGGATCCTTTTTGTCTTCCTTCGGCAGGAGAAATCCTAGGGAGGTGTCTGGGGAAGGTCTTAACAGAATATTCATTAGTGTTTCAGACATGTCTTTCAATAAGTTGATTTATCAGAATGTAAAGGGGCCGGGGTTGTTTTCTGATTAGTTTTATTTTTAAAGAACATTATTAAAGAGGGGCTGGGACTGAGGCTGGTCTGCCCTGGGACAGTCTGAAATGTGTAAACCATTTGCTACTAAATGTTCTTGTGATTTATTAGCTGACTCTAAACTGCTCAAATTGTTTAATTATTTTGTCTCAGTTTCCCTTATTCCACTTGTCAAGGAATTTCCCTAGCTTCTTACTATCCTGCCTCATAATCCAATGATCTGTTCTAATACTTAGGTCTCTGTACTAGAAGGAAACAAAATACTTGTGTGTGGGGGATTCTCTCCTAGAGCAAACTCTAGCTAGCCAGACTCCTCTGAGCCCTTTCTCCACTAGGCCTTACGTTAGCCTATAAAGACTTGAACAAACACTAACATTTTCTAACAGCTCCATCCCTAGGGTCACCCTGCCCACCCTTAAAATATCTGCCTGGGAACGCTCAGAATTTACCTTTTGTTCCAGGCAACACCTGAAGGTAGGGTCTCTGTCTCCCAGTCTTAGTCGGAGGGTAGGAGCCTAACTTCCATCAGTTCGTTAACAAACCCAGATGTGTTTCATGTGAACCAAATCCTCCTTCCTGCTTTTTGTAATTTTCAACTTTCCTAACCCTATGAGCACCTACTCACCTCCTCCCTGTTTTCTCATTCCCCTAAACTGCCCAGTTGCCTCTAAAAATTAAAGTGAGTTTAAGCAGGACTGTTTTTCTTACTGCAGTAGAATATTACTGATTAAAATCTCTCCTGACCACTTTAATAATCAGTGTCTCTCTCTCTCTCTCTCTCTCTCTCTCTCTCTCTCTCTCTCTCTCTCTCTCACACACACACACACACACACACACACACACACACACACACACACACGGTTTGCATGGGTCGGCTCCACTTGAGGTCATCTGGGACAGCTCCAGATTATCAGAAGGCTCTCTCACTTGCAAGTTTGGCGTTTGGTGCTGGCTGTCGGCTGGCTTCAGGTGAAGCTATCAGCTCCACCATCCCATGGGCCTTCTCCACGTGGCCTGGGCTTTCTCGCAACATGGCAGCTGGCTGCCAAGTCATGTCTTTGGAAGTGACACAGCGTCACTTTCAGTGCACTGTATTGACACAGGCAGGCACGAAGGCCTGCTCAGTTCAAGAGGGAAGGGAAATAGGCTCCAGCTCTACTGGGAGTGTGGCAAGGTTCTGAAAGAGCATATGGGACACAAAATACTGCTCTGACCACTTTTGGAAAATGAAATCTGCCACAGTCTTCATCTCATGTCCTATGACTTCATTCTTACCTCATTCTACTTTGTATTAGTCATTTTCATACTTGTCTAATCTCCACTACACCATAAACTTCTCGATGGCAGGAGGGTCTACCTAATTTTTGGTATCATCTACAGTAACCTGCGAATGGTTGACTTAAATACAGTTTTGGCACTAATTCCATGAATATAACTTCCTTTCAGTAGGCTGCACTAAATTGAAAGTCTAATTAACAGAAGGAAAAGAGTAGCCCACACCTCTCCTTACTGTCTATTTCTGGGACAACTCCATGTTTCAAGTAAGCCTGGGAATAAGCTTTGACACGCTAAATAACTTTATTAGTTACCCTTCCAACATTCTTGTCTTTCTACTACTACATGCTACTCATGACTTTTTCTGTATAATCACAGATGCCACCTAATCTACATCTATTAGGAATATCACCCTTCCTTGACCCCCCTACATCCAACAAAAACATTTCTCTCTCTACAAGTAAAATGCTTTGTCTTCTCAAATAGATTGTTAGTCCATTGAGGACAGAGGGGGACCCATTTATTTTCCACTCCCATGTGTTTTTAATGTCCATGCATTAAGAATTATGCCATATATGCAATAGGTGTCCAATAAACTATTCACTGAAGAAATACTATTTACTTACTATGAATGAGAAAAGTATGTAATTCAATACTTTTATTCAATTATGGATGGTTTTCCATATGAGTCAGAGAAGACACAGGGAAACAACACGAAAGCAATATACTTTTATTAAAAATTTTAAAAAATTAACTGATTTAATAATTGGCAGTGGGGGAATAAAAGTCTGCTTTAGATTGTGCTTTTTCAGATTTAAATACAAACATGACAATGAATTGCTACATCCATATAGTAATTTAGGAGTTGTGTAATAATGTGCTATAAATATTGAGGAATTAAACATTTTATCCAAATTTCTCGAAAGTATAATAGTTTTAGCCTGAACCCTATGAGAAGCTGAAGATGAAAACCAAATATCCTGGTACATCAAAGAAAAATGTAGGCAAAGCTTTTGGAACCTCAAGACTTGAATGTCTTCACTCTTAAATCTGTGACTTCCTATGTAAATCCCTAATTTCTTTAAAACATATTTCCTCAATTTTGTGAAAGGGATATTGTGTCTATTGTCAGTCAAGAAGTTTTTAAAAATAATAAAACTTTAAAAGTAACACAGTAGAACTAAAAAAGGCTCTGTTTTAAAATATAGCATGCTTCCTTATAATATATGTATGGAAAACATAGAAAAACGTAACCAAATGGTCTTATAAGGAATAAAATTTTATTTTACAAAGAATAATGTGTCATTCTATTCACTGAATACCCAATTTGAGCTGTATCTTCATTGACTATGAAATTTAGCATTGATAGATATAAATGGGATACAAAAATCATATTATCAAAATTTAAAAAGGAATAAAGTAAAATATTTTATTTTACCTTGGTATGTTTTTAATCTCATATTTTATCATGGGAATATTTGATTTGGAATTTTTCAAATGGTCTCTTCCTGCAAGGAAATTCAAAATGCTGGCCCATGTTGCTGTAGTGATTAAGAGTGAGGATGAGGTACACAGCTCATGGCTCAAGTTGGAGAAGATGTAACAAGATACCATAAGCAGACTTTTGAGCTATGAAGTTAGAAATTTGAAGAGATCTACACTAAACTAAGAAAAAAATCTAGTTTTCCCTCTCATTTTTGTCTTACACTTTTAAATTTTTTTAAGCTAAGAAACCAAGAGATCTGAAAATGACACTGTGCTTTTATTTTTTACTAGTTTGATATACAATACTGTTCACCGTTCTCATTAAATAGACCTCTGTAATCTTAGTGATTTACATGAGTGGCACCAAGTTACATGATTTATAAGGCTTGACACAAAAAGGAAGCATTATGGTGTATAGGAATAAAAGGGATCTGAATCTACAGAAATGTTGTCAATGCACTAATGTATACATTTAAGATATGAACCACAAATCTACTGCTGTGACCATGACAACTTATACATTGATTCTGAAAAAATGTTACTAGTTGCCAGTACTAGTTCCAGTGCCCCAGAACTTCCACCATCATTTCTGAGAAAAAGTATCACAAGAATGGTCAATGGTAGAGCCTCTGCAGCACCAAGCCAAGTAAAGCTGCACAGATTGCTGCTGTTTAGTTATGCTTCCAGTACCTTTTAATTTCAGAATAAGGGAGGGGGTTGGTGATCCCTAGAAATTCCCAGGCACCTGGCATTGGGAAGCTCCTGCTGTCAAAATTAAAGTGCGCCTTAAACACCCCAAATAAACATCAAACTGCAGCAGGGACTTTAAAAGGCAAGGCTGATTAATCAGGGGCTCAAATCCTCTTATCAGACATCCGAAGTCAGTTGAAATATCACTGCAAGAACAATTTAGGGAAGAAAGATACTATGGATACTATGGCAAGGCAGGCCACAAATCAGTTTCATTGTACCTAAAACTTCACTTGCCCCACCAGTGTGGCTCAGTTGGTTGAGCATCATCCCATGCACCAAGAGGTTGCCAGTTCAATTCCCAGTCAGGGTACATGCCTGGTTGTGCAGGAGGCAGCCGATCAATGTTTCTCTCTCCCTCTTGCCTTCCTGTCTCTCTAAAAAATAATCAATAAAAACATTTTAAAAAAATAAAACTCCTTCACTTAGTAACACTATGCTAAAAGATCACACCCAGAGATTTGTATTTAATATATTTAAGGACAATGGGTAAAACAACAATTTTGAAATCAGAAATCAGAAATAATATAGAATTGCTACAGTGTCTAGTGAAACATTTTTTCAGAGTGGCTGGAAGATTACACCAAAAACGACATAAATGAAAATATTGGACTTTGAATAAAGAAGGGGGAAAATTAATGAAAGTGACATGCACCAAATAATCGAGAGGTAATCTATATGTAGATATAAAGTCAGGCTAAAGAACTTTCCTGGACATATAGTTAATGAGAAAGAGTAGAATCTGAAAAATCTTGATTATACCTAGCTCTATAACTCTCAGATCTAACTAAATTGTAACATGATCAAATTTGTAAGGATAAAAGTTACTTGTCTGATTTATATATTGATTCCATTGCTATTCCACGTATTCCAGATTAAACTGTCCTAAACAGTCCCAACATCTTAGAGGAACGCAGACATTTCATGTTACCTAATGGAAAAAGGAGAGTAGAGGAAGCAGGGCTTTCTTTTTATGGCAATTTTCTTAACAGGAAGTTGTATTTCTTCAAAGTACATCATCAAGCAAAGGTCTTGGTGAGGATATCTTCATGCTGCTGCAGGTGAACGGTGCCAATTCCTACAGCAGGTGTTGGCAAAGGTGGTCGGCTCACAAGGCGGAGCTGTCATTGGAGCAGAAAAGAAATAAAATGACACTGTGACCCAATCAGAACTCTGCTTAGTTCACCCAAGCAGGTGCCTGTATTTCTCTTAGCTTGTTTAATATAAATCACCTTTTTGGGGGAAAAATGACTTACATAGAATATATTGTCACAACTAAAAAGTAACTAAATTCCAGGCATAATAAGGGAATGTAAATTCTCAAATTTGTTCTATTCTTCAGTAACTATTAGTTGGTTTTACTAGTAACTGTAGAGTTTCCTAAATTAGCGCTATTTACATTTGAAAATGATTTGGGCCTAGCCAACTAGTATCAAATGAGTGAACAGAGTTCTAATTTAAGCAGAATAGAAAGATAAAACAGAAGCACAATTGCTCTTCTCATTGTTTTCCCCTTCCTACAGCATAATTAAGAAGAATTTGGCCGGTAAGGGATCTCTGCTTGTGGATGGATCTGGAACAAGCATCATTGGGTATCGCTACTCCCACACTGTAAAATAAGCCTGCTCATCACTCAGCTCTCCCATGGCTTGGATGTTGACCTTTAGGACAAGAATGCTGAATAGGCTAGTGGGAAAGCAGCCAACAGGTAAGGCTTTTACTTCCTACATATAGTCACTTTTTGTTTTTACATGATACTAGTATGTGCACATAGATTGACAAACACTCAGCATTTTATTTGAAAGAATAGCCTAAAACTAGACTTTACCAGTATATTTTAGTTCATATTTAAAGGAATTGAATTGATAGTAGGGGATAAAACCATTTGTTGGCACTCCAGGAAAAGCAAGCTACAAGAACACTGTAAAAGGCAGAGACAATACCTTGCAGCCCAGCTGCTTTTCAAACCTTGGAGAAACAAAACACCATGGACCCATGTTCTGAGGCTCCTCCTGACTCCAAATAAAATCTATAAAAGAAGAAAATCCATCTCAGTACCTCAAGTAAACATACACAACATAAACATACATACATACACACACATACTATATGTATATATACACACACATTTTTCCAACATGGCATAGTGTCTTTTTTTTTTTTTTTGACAAATACATAGTAATGTATCCACCAGCACAACCATGATACTGAACAATTCTATTAACCAAAAAATTCCCTCATCTTGTCCCTTTGTACTCAAGTCCTTCTCCTACCCCCAATCTCTGGCAACCACTGATGTTTTCTCTATCCCAACAGTTTTGCCTTTTCCAGAATGTCATTTAAATAAAATCATACAGTATGGGTCTGGCTTCCTTGAATTAGAAAAATCCATTTGTGATTTTGCTGATAGCAATAGTTCATTCTCTTTTACTGTTGAGTAGTATGACCTTGAGTATGGATGTACCACAGATTGTTTAGTCACTCATGGTGGAAGGACATTTTGTTTGTTTCCAGTTTAAGTCAATTATGAATAAAGCTGTTATAAACATTCACATGCAGAAATTTCTGGGGACATGTTTTCCATTCTGTTTGGTAAGTAAACACCTAAGAGTGGGACTGTCGGGTGGTATGGTAACTGTATGTGTAACTGCATAAGAACTGACAAACTGTGTACCACAATGGCAGAACCAATTTGCATTCCCACCAGCAGTGAATAAGGGTTACAGTTGCTCCTCATCCTCATCATCACTTGATATTGTCAGTTTGTTGTTTTGTTTTCATTTCAGCCATTCAAACAGGTACGTAGCCATATCTCATTTTAACTTAATTTGCATTTCCATTATCACTAATTATGTTGAACATCTTTTCATATAGTTATTTGCCATCTAGTTCTTTGGTAAAGTGCCTGCTCTTTAAAAATTGAATTACATATTTTCTTACTGTTGAGTTTTAAGAGTTCTTTAAACACCCTGGATAGTCCTTTTCCAGATATCTATCTGCAAATATTTTCTCCCAGTTTGTGGCTTGTCCTTTTATTTTCTTTGCAGAAGTTTTTCATTTTGATAAAGTCCAATTTTTCTTTTATGGAACATGTTTTTGGTGTTACAGCTAAGAACTTTTTGCCCAACTTAAGGTCACAAAGATTTTCTTCTAGAAGTTTTGCAACTTCATATTTTACATTAAGGTCTATAATCAACTTTGATTTAATTTCTGTGTAAGGTGCATAAGATATCCAATTATTCCAACTCCATTTGTTGAAAGACTTATCTTTTACAATTATAGTTGATTTGTTGTAAATGATAGTGATTCCCTCCAAACTCTCAAGAAATTAGATGCCTTAGATGAGAGAAGGGGAGACTGTAAGAAACACCACAAAAGGCATGAAGACACTGGCTCTAGAAGTATTATTTTCATATTTCTAGATTCCATGAGATCCAATCTACACTAATAAAAGAGAAAAATGGTAATTGGCGTACGACGATACCCTTTTCATTGGCTAATCAGGGCTATATGCAAATTAACTGCCAACTATGATTGGCAGTTAACTGCCAACTAAGATTGGCAGTTAACTGCCAACTAAGATTGGCAGTTAACTGCCAACAAGATGGCGGTTAATTTGCATATGTAGGCACAATGCAGGGAGGCGAAAGGGAAAGCAGGAAGAAGCCCCCTGACACTGACAGTGATAGGAAACCCAGGGGGGAGCTAAGAGCTGGGGGCAGGGCAAAGGCGGCCCTGGGGCCGCCTTTGCCCTGCCCCCCAGCCATGATCAGAGAATCAGGCGCCTTTTCCGCCCTGGCCAGTGATAGCAGGAAATAGGGGTGGAGCCAGCGATGGGAGCTGGACACGGTCAAAGCTGGCAGTCCCGGGAGCTAGGGGTCCCTTGCCTGGGCCTAAAGCGGAGCCCATGATCGCGGGGCCGCTGCAGCTGCGGGTCCCCGCTGCCCGGGCCGGACACCTAGGCCAGAGGCGTTAGGCCTGGGCAGGGGTGGAGCCTGCAACCGCGGGGAGCTGGGGGTCCCCTGCCCAGGCCTGACACCTCTGCCGGAGGCCTCAGGCCTGGTCAAGGGGCCGATCCGGTGATTGGTGATCGGAGTGTGATGAGGGTCAACTCTTCTGGCCGAGATATCAGGCCTGGGCCGGGGGCTGAGCCGGGGATTGGGGGGATATGATGGTCCCCTTGCCCAGGCCTGAAGCCTGGGTCAGAGGCGTCAGGCTTGGGCGGGGGGTGGAGCAAGCGATCAGAGGGAGATGGGGGTCCCCTGCCCAGGCATGATTCCTGGGCCAGAGGCCTCAGGCCTGGGTGGGGGCCAGAGCCAGTGATCGGTGGGAGATGGGGGTCCCCTGTCCAAGCCTGACACCTCTGGCGGAGGTGTCAGGCCTGGTCAAGGGGCCGATCAGGTGATCAGAGGGTGATGGGGGTCTACGCCTCTGGCTGAGGCATCAGGCCTGGGCAAGGGGCAGAGCCAGCAATTGGAGGGGTCTGGGGGTCCCCTGCCCAGGCCTGATGCCTGGGCCAGAGGCATCAGGCCTGGGCTGGGGGCAGAACCAGTGATGGGGGGAAATGAGGGTCCCCTGCCCAGGCCTGACACCTCTGTCAGAGGCGTCAGGCCTGGGCAAGGGGCCGATCCTGCGATTGGAGGGTGATGGGGGTCAACGCCTGAGGGACACTCCCCCCCACCCCACACCCAGTGCACGAATTTCGTGCACCGGGCCCCTAGTCTATATACATAAAAGCCTAAGCAACCGTCTGACTGTCCAACCGGTAGCTATGACACGCAATGAACACCTTGGCGGCAGACGCTCAACGCAGGAGCTGCCGGGCTGCAGTGAGGGCAGCTGCAGTTCTTGGGTGATGCACCCAGAACTAGAGAGAAGGGAGCCTGATTCCGGGTGCGTCACTGGAGAACCACTCTCTCGTAATCTGCAACTTCTCAGGGGATGTTGGAGAGCCGGTTTCAGCCTGATCCCGGCAGGCCAGGGCCAGGGACCCCACCAGTTTTCTAATAACTCTCACTGCCCCATAACCTCTTTTCATTTGAGATAGTTTGAAGAAAACATTCACATGCAGATATTTCAAATCAAAGAACCCTTTACCTTTAACATGTTTGTATTTGCTCATCTCCAGTTGTAATGAGTCCAACGGGAATGGGCAGAGTTCCTCTATTCGGATAATGGCAAATGCATGTTTCTCGGCCCCCAAAGATTCTCTTTGCTTCAGCAGGGCATAGAAGTGTTTGCCAGAGCAGAACACTAGACTCTTAACACTGTTTGGTAGAAAAGGGACAGTCGGATGAGAGAGAAATACCTCAAAATAAGAATTGTATCAGAAGAAAGGGGAGACCACATAGATTTAAAGGCTTCACTAGTAAAGCAGTGGGGCTCTGTAGTTGGACTCAGACATATGCGACGCCCTGGCAAGCCTTCTTTAGCAACATATGCCTCCAAAGTTCACTCTTCCATGCATATTTTAACTCCTACCTCGCTCACTTAAAGGACATATTAAGAAGGAGGAGATTTGGGTTTCTTTGGGTTCCTTAATATGGGCTAGTTCTCCCACCAATTAAAACTCTGAAAACAGAAATACACATCATATTACTTTTTTGGATCCACAGATGAATCACCAATGACCGGTTTGAATGTTGTTCCTGGTGCCATTTCCTGAAGAGTCGACACAGCTGCCTAAGGAGTAGGGGAAAAGCCATAAATCTATCAAACAGTTGAAAGGAGCTGAAGATGCTTTTACTTATAAGTGATCTTTGCCAAGAAATAGTATCAAAATTCTCAATTAGGAACATAAGTAAACATATGTACTAATAAATACAATAGCCTTACAGAAATATTTAATTCTAAATATTTCAGAATAAATTCTTTTCCTGAGGTTAGATAAGATTGCCTTTTGTCTGGTGCCACAATAAAATTTTAAGAACCAAAGTTTCTGTTTGATCATACAACTTTATTATTAATAGAAAGTCTGCTTTAATTTTTTGGAATTAGAAGCAACATTTTATAGATTTATATTGTGAACCAAAACAGCGAAGCTAAGGCAATTATTTCTCTCTTTAAGTTTCTTATTATAAGTTTTAAGTGAAACCTATTAGAACAAGTAGGAACAAGAAGTGAATATTTCTGTGATTAAAAATTTTTTTATTAATGAACTCAGTTTAAATAAATGCTTGTTGCAAAGAACTTAGAGTACAAAACTGACGAAGCCAAGGTTAGAGATTTGATCCCTTTTGCTATCATTTAGTTTTCCTACAGTCTAGTCCCAAATGGGTAGATGGCATTTTGCTGGCCATTATGGGGAGCCACACTGATGCTGGGATATTGTGATATAACTTAAAAAATTAATATTAACTATTCAGCTAGTCTTATTATTAATTAATGTGATCTTTCTCCATTCTGAACCAGATCCTTTCATCAGTTCTCCTAGGAAGGACTAGACACAAAAGAAGCTGGGATTCAGAGCTGGCTGGGAAACTGGAGTGGGATTTAGGTACCACTTGACAAAAAACTCCCTATAGCCCTGAGGCATGTTTATCACATGGCAAGTCATCTCTGAATAGACCATGGAAAGAAAGGGTTGACTTATATTCTGACAGACCATGTGTACCAATAATCAAAATTTCAGGAGGAAATCAGAATTCAATAACGGTTATACTCATTTTCAATTAATAAAAGAACTTACATGTTTAATGAAGATATTTGACTACTTAATGAGTAGTTTTTCACTTTAAAATCTATAGGATAGCTGTTGATATTTTTTAAGGCTCCCAAATAAGGCCTCTATTATAGGATAACTTACATATTAGACTTGGGGCAAGGAGTAAAATATTAGGGCCAGAATATGAACTCTTGTTCTCAGTTTCAAATAGCAAAAGAGATTCTCAATAAAATTTCTAGTAGTTCACTTAATACTTGGTACTATACATACATTATATTTAATATTATTACATTTGATATTGACTCCCAGAGTCAGAACTAGAGTAAGACAGGTGAGGTGCCTGGAGTGCACAATTTAAGGGGGTGTTTAGTTCGCTCTAGGATCACACAAGTGCTGACCATGAGAGTATCTCCTTACTCCTCTCCAAATGCTAGGCACTGCTTACAAATGCAACCTGTGAAAGCAAGTCACTTGCAACTTTCCTCAATACCCCTCAATTCCAAATCTGCACTCTCAAACCTTTGTGCAAAGCACAAGATAGTCCTGAACAGCCAAATCATTAATAACTTACTTCACCTCAGCTGTAGCATCTAAATAAATGCAAGTTTTTTTTAATGTTCATTCTAATTAAGATTCTCATGTAAAATTGAAAAAAAGTATAGCAGACAGGATAAATATATGCTTATTAGTATTTATTACCTTGAACTCTGCAATTTTAAAACTAGCATATTTGTTATTTAAAAATATATTGTGCACTTAACACTTAGTTCTGGTAAACCAAGAGAAAATGTACACCTTTAAAAATGTATACTTTTAAAGCAATATACAATAAGCTATACTGTTATGATGTTGTGCTTATTGAAACAGGCCTCTACCTGTGATAAATCATTTAACAGGAAAAATCTAAACAAAGTGGTGAATAACACCACTCGCTTTCATGAAAATGCTCTAAATTCCCAAGTTGCTACTATCAACACAGTAGTGTTTTTAGACCATTTGGACTTTTAAACTTTTGCTATAAAATTGTTTTCTCTCAGACCAGGATACCAGTATGATAATATCTGCTATCCTGTCCTGCATTACAATGAAACTGAGAGCTACTTATATTACCAGTTATTCTAGAAAGGGGAAAGAGAGAGGGGTAGAGAGAGAGAGAGAGAGAGAGAGAGGTGTTTAGTTTTAGAAAAGCAAAGCCAACTAAAACTAAATAGATGTTTCTGTAATTTAGAACTATAATTAGATACAAAAGCAAACAAACAAACAAAAAACAATAAAATGACGGGAGAAGAAAGGCTTCCAACCAGCGTTTCCCACTTACAGGGAACCTGAGTAACATCTTTGGAGAAGCAACAATGAGGGGTTTTCTGAAGTTCCGGACCATCTGTCTTCTGAGCAAATGGAAATACTGAGCAGGAGTCGTGGGGTTTACCACAAACATGTTCACGGTGTCCCCGTCCACCCCCTCCTCTGCGCTGTCACACATCTGGGACAGAAATGAAAGAAAGGAGAATGTTCAGATCATCTCCTACAATCATAACATCTGCTCTCCAAAGGGACCACAGGGCTCTCAAGGGTGAGAAAAAAATATTTCCCTCCATTACAGATAATACCAGAAAATAAATTTACAACCTATGAAGAATCGACCAAAGGAGAGGTCTGATGCTTCCCCCATTTTCCTAAGTCTGCATATTTTAACACAGTTGTTTCCAAACACAGCTGATTTCAAGGAGCATCTGGAGGGGACCTTTTAAAAAATACAAATTCTGATTACTGTGGAGTTAAGATGGTGTCAGAATCCCACTCTTCTAATGAAATAAACACAAGAGTTTGATTTGTTTCTGTGGAGTTTTTTTTGGGGGGGGGGGTTGTTTTGGTTTTTTTTGAATGACTTGCTTAACATTTTTTAATTTATTTATTTTAATATTTTTATTTATTTCAGAGAAGAAGGAAGAGGGAAAGAGAGATAGAAACATCAATGATGAGAATCATTGATTGGCTGCCTCCTGCACTCCCCCTACTGGGGATCAAGCCCACAACCTGGGCATGTGCCCCTGACAGAAATCGAACCTGCGACTGACAATCTATCCACTGAGCAAAACCACCCAGGGCTGTTTGTTTGTTTTAAAGACAAAACAAAATCAAAAGCAGCTAACAAGGTCGAAAAGTGACAATGAACTAAATCTCAGAAGACCCTGGTGGAGCAAAAAGCGAAGACATGGCTCCTAACCCCACTCCAGAAACAATGGAGAGAAAAGAAAGCGGCAAAACCCTGACAATTATTACTAGTCCCCTCTGATTTGGAGAGAGAGTGTGCATGGGCAACCCTGGTGGGAAAATAAAGGCAAAACTTAGAGCAGAAGCCACTACAGAGCTCAGTGGAGGCGACAAGGCTTCCAGGCTTGCCACTTCCAGGGCATTAAATCTGTTTCATTCAGATACTATCATGTCTGACAGTTTAAGGCACATTCATTAAGCACCTGCAGGAGGCAATTCTAGTTCAAAGGCCCTCGGAATCATGAAAACATTCCTGGGAATCAAAAAGGCACTGGACATACCTGCAAGAAACGCTCTATGCGACAGGAGGAGTGGTCGGGTCCAGCCCCGTCATAGCCGTGGGGCAGGAGAATCACAATGCCGCTCTGGAGGAGCCACTTGGCCTCTCCTGGAAAACAGTAGGAGGGAGTGAGACCTCTGTGAGGCAGAAATGAAGGGTCTGATCTGCTCTGGGTAGCGGAACAAATCTTAGTTAGCTGCCTGACTCCCTAGAACCATTTTCATTACATGTACTGTCTAGCATTGTTACACCATAGTTGGGAGAAAAAGTATCCCTCATACCAGCTGAAACCCTGGAATGGCACATCCTGGGATTTATTTAGCAAGTGGAACACAAACTCAACAGTAAACATCCAGCTCCCAGAACAGCATGGCCATGCTGAATGCACTCAGGCACAACTCTTACCAAGACTGAACAGCTCCTACTTTTCCCTCACAGAACCCCCGACAACATAGGTCACTGTCCTCAAGTTCAAGACACAGGCACGTTAGAACAGTCTCTGGACATGTCAAAGTCCAGTTTCCTTAAGGCACGTTTCTTTTTCATTGTTGTTTTTATTTTAAATTACATTTCCTGGGATGACATTGCTTGGCATGTTTCTTATAACTACACAGATACAGAGTAACACAACAAAGGGAAGGACCTATAGTGCACACTCATAATCCAAGAGTACTTACCCCTCAAAACGGGGTAAGCATGTGGGGGAAACTCATACTTGTACTTTATATACTTTGAATTTTTACAGTAAGCAGGTCCTTCTTTTATAAATGATTATTAAAAATAATCAAGACACACAACTTCCAACGTTCAGATACTTGAGTGTCTCTGGATTGAGGGAAGCAGATTTTCAAGACTGACGTTCACTCTGATCACAAATCCTCAACTATGTGACCATTCCCTGCTTGTGATTCATGTCATAGCTAATCAACAAACCCCTAGAGTAGATCTGAAAGTCAAACTACTTAGGACCTAGTAGGTACACGTCCTGCTTGCTATAGCCAAACACATTCCCCCACAGATGGGAAGGTGCTCCCTGCATAACAGCTGAGTAGTACTCAGCTTATTTAACTCTGATAGCTGTCATGGCCCAGTAGATGACAGGGCAACACCCAACTCTCCCCAGGATTTGTGGTACAAGGAGTCTCAAAAGCAGCTACAGTCCCTTTTCATTCATTTGTCCCCATAAGGCTAGCATCATGCATCTACTATATACTCATATGCCAAAACCAACCTCCAGAGATGAACGTGTCAAAGATGATCTGGGCACCATTGAAGAAATCGCCAAACTGAGCCTCCCAGAGGGGCAGTAACTTAGGGCTCTCAATGCTCATCCCATATTCAAATCCCAGGACAGCCTCTTCTGACAATGGGCTGTTGCTGACCTGATGCAAAGGGAGAGAAGAGAGACACTGTCATGCAGAGAAATGGCAACTTGAGTCAGTAAAGGTAAATGATTCACATTTATGCAAACCTCTTAAGAGGGAAGAAGGGCAGAGAGAGAAGCTTTATTTTTAATAGTTTCTACAGGCATCTGAAAAAAAAGCCCTCTATGAGTGATGCATATGGGAAAGTTGGAACAAAAAGAAACATATGAAAGGTGTTAGAATATGGGCATTGAAGATTTTCTTTAAGGATTAGCAAAATTAATTTATCAGACGACCCACCTTTGGAGCTGAGAGTGAAACTGTGTCATATAAACTTCGTTTAAAAAAATGTCACAGCACAGCCAGTGTGTCTCAGTGGGTGAGAGGGTCATCCCATGCACCGGAAGGTCTTGGGTTTGATTCCTGGTCAGGGTTGCAAGTTCGATCCTGGCCCCAGTCAGGGTGTGTGCAGGAGGCAGTTTCTCTCTCACATTGGTGTTTCTCTCCCCCTATCTTCCTTCCTCTCTCTAAAAATCAATAAACTATTATATAAAAAAAGGATGAGACGTGGAAGCTACACCGACATGCTCCCAGGACCAAACTGGAATTACAACTAAAATACAGAAAAACCATCCTGAATGATCAACTGAAGACTTACTAGAGAGAACCCTGATAACAAAGGACAGGAACTGAAGACCGCATAGAGACTTCAAAAGGGCTAGCCAGGCTCCCGCAGACAGCAGCTGAAGTTCCGGAGGGATATCTCAGCTGTTGGGGGTTCCCACTGAGAACTCTGGGGCCCAAACTCCAAGGTGGGCTCCCCAACCCAGATCATTGAACTGAGAAAGGTGCTCACACAACATGTCTGTAAAAAGCAGCAGGGTTTCTGTCTGCCAAGGAGAGATGGCTGGACATGCAGTCACCCACTTAAAGGGCCAGCACACAAAATTTTGTGTGCAGCCACTCACCTTGGGATATGACCCAGGGAGGACAGAGTGGACTAGAGCTGTGTGGGCAGAAGCCAGGGTTGGGGGCTGTGGGGTTAGAGCTCGGGAGACAGCCACCCCAGTTTCCTGTGCTGAGTCATTCCCTCATACTGCAGGGGATGCCTTTCTCCTGCAGACCTTCACCATACAGGCAGCTTTTGCCTGGGGGAGAAGCAATTGCCCCATCCTATTGGAAAATCCCTTACTGCACCCTATGGAGTTTCTGAGGCCCATTAAGAGACTGAGAATAACAATCAGCCTGCAGCCAGAAGCAATTCCCACACTCTGTTGGAAAACCATTGCCCTACCCTGTGGTCAATAACCTGAGACTAATCAAGACAGAATAACAATCAGAGTATAAACAGAGGCAGGTCTCTGGAGGCTCTGAGTGTTTCCTGATCCAATCCAGGGCCCAGGGCTAGGAAAATCAGGCCTTGGTGCACAAATCTTAGTCCTTTCCCAAGGCATTCATCCCCAGCAGAGGGAGCCACAAGCAGTGGATTGGTGATGGCTTCAAAAAGGGTACTCAGGGCCAGTCAGAAAAAGCATCTGACACTATCCTGCACTAGAGATTGTGAGTTACAGCAGATCTACCTAGTACACAGACACAATCTCACACAGGCAGCCAAAATGTGGAGACAAAAAAACAAACCCCAAATGAAAAAACAAGAGAATTCTCCAGAAGAGCTAAATGAAATGGGGATAAGAAATTTATCAGACATAGAACACAGAATAATAAAGGTAAAGATGCTCAACAGCATGAGAAAAGATATAGTAACTATGAAGAATGACATAGCACTAATAAATAACACACTAGAAGAACACACAGAAGGTTAGGGGAGGCCAAAGATCAGATCAGTGAATTAAAACACAGGGTTGAAAAAAATCTTTCAATCAGAGAACCAAAAAAAAAAAAAAATTAAAAAACAGGACAGCATAAGAAAGAGGTGGGACAACATAAAATGTGACAATATTCACAAAAGTAGGAGTGCCAGAAGGGGAAGAAAGTGAGCAATGGATAGAAAACGTGGTTAAAGAAATAATGACAGAAAACTTACAAAATGGAGAAAAGAAAAAAGTCACACAGATTCAGGAGGCACAGAGAGTCCCAAGCAAGAAGAACTCAAATAGGCCCACTCCCAGACACATTATAATTAAAATGCCAAAAATTAAAGGCAAAGAGAGAATCTTAAAAGCAGCAAGAGAAAAGCAATTTGTTACCTACAAAAGGAGCTCCCATAAGGCTGTCAGCTGATTTATCATCAACATCTGTACAGGCCAGAAGGAAATGGCATGAAGTATTCAAGGTAATGAAAAGCAAGGATCTGAAACCAAGATTACTATATCCAGCTAGTGGTCGGCAAACTGGCTCGCTAGCCACATACGGCTCTTTGGCCCCTTGAGTGTGGCTCTTCCTAAGCCTTAGGAGTACCCTAATTAAGTTAATAACAATGTATCTACCTATATAGTTTAAGTTTAAAAAACTTGGCTCTCAAAAGAAATTTCAATTGCTGTACTGTTGATATTTGGCTCTGTTGATTAATGAGTTTGCCGACCATTGAGCTAGGCTATCATTCAAAATGGTGAAATGAAGAGCTTCCCAGACCAAAAAAAAAAAAAAAACAAAAAAAAAAACAAAGGCTAAGGAGTTTGTCACCACCAAACCAGCACTGCAAGAAATGTTAAAGGGATTGCTGTCATGAGAAGAAAAGAGAAACAAACATAGGCATAAATAATTAAAATGGAAATAAATAAGTAACTATCAATAATAACCTTAAATATAAATGGATTAAATGCTCTAATCTAAAGACTTAGGTTACCTGAATGGAAAGAAAACATGACCCATCTATATGCTGTCTACAAGAGACCCACCTCAGAAGAAAAGGCTCACACAGGATGACACTGAAGGGAAGAAAAAAATTTTCCATACAAATGGAAATTTTAAAAAGGCTGAGTTAGCAATACTCATATCTGACAAAATAAACTTCAAAATGAAGGCCATCACAAGAGATAACAAGCCGAAACCGGTTTGGCTCAGTGGATAGAGCGTCGGCCTGCAGACTGAAAGGTCCTGGGTTTGATTCCGGTCAAGGGCATGTACCTGGGTTGCGGGCACATCCCCAGTAGGAGATGTGCAGGAGGCAGCTGATCGATGTTTCTCTCTCATCGATGTTTCTAACTCTCTATCTCTCTCCCTTCTTCTCTGTAAAAAAATCAATAAAATATATTTAAAAAGAGAGAGAGATAACAAAGGTCCATTACATAATACTAAAGGGATCTATCCAACAAGAGGATGTAATGCTAGTAAGTATATATGAACCCAATATAGGAGCACCTAAGTATATAAAAAAAACTCTAGAGGACTTTAAGGGAGAGATTGACAACAATACATTCATAGTAGGGGAATTTAACACCCCTCTGACATCACTGGATAGATCTTTCAGACAAAGAGTTAACAAGGAAACAGTGACTCTAAATGACACACTGAATTAGATGGATTTAATTGACATTTATAAAACATATCACCCCAAAGCTACAGAATATACATTCTGAAAGATAGACTATACATTAGGACAGAAAACAAGTCTCTACAAGTTCAAGAATATTAAAATCATATCAAGCATCCTCTCAGACTATAATTGAATGAAATTATAAATAAACTACAGTGAAAACATTCAAAAATATTCAACACATTGAGGCTAAATAGCATGTTGTTAAACAATGAATGGGTTACCAATGAGATCAAGAAAGAAGCCGAAAACTTCCTGGAAACAATAAAAATGAACACAGAACAACCGAAAATCTCTGGGACACAGCAAAAGCAGTCCTTAGAGGGAAGCTCATAGCACTACAGGCTTATCTCAAAAAACAAGAAAATTAATTATAAACTACTTAACCCTACAACTTTAAGGATTAGAGAACAAGAAAATCCCAGAATAAGTAGGAAGACAGAAGTAATAAATATTAAAGCAGAAATAAATTACATGGACATTAAAAATAAAAAAGATGAATGAAACCAACAGCTAGTTCTTTGAAAATATAAACAAGATTGATGAACTGTTAGCCAGACTCATCAAGAAACAAAGAGAGAGGACCCAAATAAATAAAAGCAGAAACAAAAGTGGTTAAGTAACAACTGACACCACAGAAATACAAAGAACTGTAAGAAAATAATATGAGCCAAAGTCACTAATCATCTGAGAGATGCAAATCAAAACAACAAGGTATCACCTCACACCTCTCAGAATGGCTATCAAGAAATCAACAAATGACAAGTGTTGGCGAGAATGTGGACAAAAGGGAACCCTAGTATACTGCTGGTGGGAGTGCAGACTGGAACAGCCTTTATGAAACCAGTATGGTGTTTCCTCAAAAAATTAAAAATGGAACTCCCATTTGACCCAGTGATCCTCTTTCTGGGAATATATCCTAAGAAACCCAAAACACTCATCAGAAAGAATATATGAACCCCTCTGTTCATAGCAGTGCAATTTACAATAGCTAATATTTGGAAACAGCGTAAGTGCCCATTAGCAGATGAGTGGATTAAAAACTGTGGTACATTTACACAATGGAATACTGTGCAGCTATAAAAAAGAAAGAACTCTAACCATTTGCAACAGCATGGATGGACCTGAAAAGTATTATGCTATGTCAGATATGAAAAGTGAAATAAGCCAGTCAGAGAAAGACAAGTATCACATGATCTCACTCATAGGTGGAATCTAATGAGCAAAATAAACTGATGAACAAAAACAGACCCAGAGACATATAAGCATGGAACAGACTGTCGAAACTCAGAGGGAAGGCAGGGGAGGGTGGGTGGGGAGAGATCAACCAATGAACTTATGTGCATACTAGAGGCCGAGTGCACGAAATTTGTAGCTGGGAAGGGTCCCTACCGGCTGCCGTCAGCCGGCTGGGGCCTTCCTTCCCCTGGCTGCCTGCTGCCACTGGGTGGGGCGGGGCTGGCTGGGGGGAGGGGCTGCAGGTGGTTGGCTGATCGGCCCCGCCCCCTGGTCAAACTCCTGGTCGAGGGGATAATTGGTATATTAGGCTTTTATTATATAGGATATGCATAACCCATGGACACAGACAATAGAGTGGGGAGAGCCTGGGGTGGGAGGGGGATGGGATGGAAGAGATCAATGGGGGGGAAAACGGGACTTATGTAATACTTCCAACAATAAAGGTTTTTTTTTTTTTAAAGAAAATACTATGGGGGAGAAACTAAGATGGCGGCATAGATAAACACCGTGAAATTGCCGCCTCCCACAATAATCGAAAAACACCTCAAAGTACAGAGCAGACATCATCCAGAACAACAGGAATGCCGGCTGAGTGTAAATTCTACAACTAGAAGGAAAGAAAAGCACAGGGAGAGCCAGAGGAGCTGCGGAGGTGAAGTGCAGAGGTGCGGAGGTGAAGTGCAGAGGTACGGCGGCTCGCGCGCGGAAAGCGGGTGGCACCTGAGGACGCGGCTGTCTTTTTGAATCACAAGCTCCCGACTGCTCTGAACTCCAGTTCCGGGAAGTCTCTGGGGACCCAGGACTCATACCGGGAGAAGCTGCACTGTCGGGCAGCGGGCGAACTTGAGGACGGCTTTCCCTCAGAGGTGTTTGCAGTAATTATCGGGTCACTGAGACGCGGGACTCCTTAGGGCTGGGCGGAGAATCAGCCATAGCTCTTTGCTCCGCCCTTTGATTCCCTGAGATCCCGCCCCACCCAGGCTCGGGCAGAGGCTTTTGCATGTGAATGTACCGGCCCTTTGCAAACTGATAATTACCTAACTGCAGCTGAGCCAGGCAGACCCGGAACTTCCAAGAGAAGGCCCAAGGCCCCGCAGCGGCTTGCATTGCTTCACAGCTGAGCCTCTTCGTGGCTCCTGCTGTGTGGCCTCAGGCAGAGGCTGAATTAGCACCTCCTTAGATCCAGGAGCCACTGTACCCAGTGGTCAGATTGCAACCCCTCAGATCCATAAGGGACACACTCGGGAGCAGACTCAGTGAGCACCAAAGCCCCACTGAACCAAGTCTTGCCCCAGAAGGGTGTCTTCAGCACAGAAGTTCTCCCACTGCAGACACAGCTGATTCTCAGCCAATTGGCCTGGAGATCAATTCCTCCCAGTGATCCTACAACAACCAAGGCACCAAGAGTGCACCAAGAGTGTCCACCTCAGGTAACTGGGGAGGCTGAGCCACTGGGCCCTACAGGACACCTGGCGCGCAGGGCCACTCTATCAACACAGGGAAGCAGCCAAAATGCGGAGACAAAGAAACAGGTCACAAATGGCAGAAATGGAGGAAAGCAAACGACTGGATATAGAGTTCAAGGCCACGATTATAAGGTTTTTCAAGAATTTTATGGAAACCACCGATAAATTTAATGAATCCCTCAATAAGTATAGTGAGACCATGGAGGACATGAAAAAGGACCAACTAGAAATTAAGCATACACTGACTGAAATA
This sequence comes from Myotis daubentonii, assembly GCF_963259705.1. Taxonomy (NCBI): domain Eukaryota; kingdom Metazoa; phylum Chordata; class Mammalia; order Chiroptera; family Vespertilionidae; genus Myotis; species Myotis daubentonii. Next base: position 94,963,365 of record NC_081840.1, read on the forward strand.
AAGAATAATTTACAGAGATCCAACAGCAGACAAGAGGATCCCAAGAATCAAGTCAAAGATTTGAAATACAAAGAAACAAAAATACCCAACCGAAAAAGAAAAAAGAAAAGAGATTCCAAAAATATGAAGATAGTGTAAGGAACCTCTGGGACAACTTCAAGCGTACCAACATCAGAATTATAGGGGTACCAGAAGGAGAGAGAGGGCAAGATATTGAAAACCTTTTTGAAGAAATAATGACAGAAAACTTCCCCTACCTGGTGAAAGAAATGGACTTACAAGTCCAGGAAGCGCAGAGAACCCCAAACAAAAGGAATCCAAAGAGGACCACACCAAGACACATCATAATTAAAATGCCAAGGGCAAAAGACAAAGAGAGAATCTTAAAAGCAGCAAGAGAAAGACAGTCAGTTACCTACAAGGGAATACCCATACGACTGTCAGCTGATTTCTCAACAGAAACCATGCAGGTCAGAAGAGAGTGGCAAGAAATATTCAAAGTGATGAATAGCAAGAACCTGCAACCAAGATTACTTTATCCAGCAAAGCTATCATTCAGAATAGAAGGTCAGATAAAGAGCTTCACGGATAAGAAAAAGCTAAAGGAGTTCATCACCACCAAACCAGCATTATATGAAATGCTGAAAGGTATTCTTTAAGAAGAGGAAGAAGAAAAAGGAACTCTTACCATTTGCCACAGCATGGGTGGAACTGGAGAGCGGATAAATACCACAGGATCTCACTCACTTGTGGAATATAATGAACAACATAAACTGATGAACAAGGACTGATCCAGAGACGGAGAGGCATTGATTGGACTGTCGGGCCTTGGAGGGAAGGGAGGGGAGGGGAGGGGTAAGGGGGAAAGATCAACCAAAGAACTTTTATGCAAGCATATAGGCCTAACCAATGGACACGGACAACGGGGGGGTGAGGGCATGAGCGGGGGGGGGGGGGGGGGGGCGGGGGAGTAGAGGGTAACGTGGGGACAAGGACACATATGTAATATCTTAATCAATAAAAAATATATTAAAAAAAAAGAAAATACTATGAGCAACTATATATGCCAATAAATTGGACAATGTGGATAAAATGGACAAACTCCTAGAAAAATACAATCTTTCAAAAGTGAATCAGTAAAAATCAGAAAACTTGAATAAGCCAATAACAAATGAGGAAATTGAAGCAGAAATAAAATAAAATAAAATAATAAAATAAAATTAATAAAATAAAATAATAAAATAAAATAAAATAAAATAAAATAAAGCAAATAAAAACCCTGGCTTCACATGGGGGTTTTGCCAAACCTTCAAAGAGCAGCTAACACCTATCCTCCTCAAACTGTTCCAAAAACTCCAAAAGGAAGGAACATTTCCAACCTCTTTTTATGAGACCAGCATTATCCTAATTCCAAAACTAGATAAATACACTATAAAGAGAATTACAGACCAATGTCCCTGATGAACGTAGATGCTAAAATCCTCAACAAAATATTAGCAAATCAGATCCAGCAATATATTAAAGAGATCATACACCATGACAAAGTGGGATTTATTCCATGGATGCAAGGCTGGTACAATATTTGCAAATCAATGAATGTGATACGTCACATAAACAAAAGACAAAAATCACATGATCATATCAATAGATGCAGAAAAAGCATTGGACGAAATCCAACACCCATTTTTAATAAAAACTCTCAGCAATGTGGGAATAGAGAGAGCATATCCTATATAATAAAAGCCTAATATGCTAAGTGTCTGGTTGTTGGGTTGTCCATTCAACCAATCTAAGTGTAATATGCTAATGATATGCTAAGGCCATTCAACCGCTTGCTATGATGTGCACTGACCACCATGGGGCAGACGCTCTGACTCATAGGTTAGCTTGCTGCTGGGGGTCCGGCCGATAGGGACTGAGACAGGCCGAACATGCCCTAGAGCCCTCCCACCATCCCTCCCTAGCTGTCCAAGCTCCCACGTCCCTGGCCCCAATACTGCACCAGTGGGGTCTCTCAGCCTGGCCTGTGTCCTCTCGCATTCCAACCTCTCAGGGGATGTCCGAGAGATGGTTTCAGCCTGATCCCTCAGAACAGGCTGAGGGACCCCACTGGTGCATGAATTCGTGCACTGGGCCTCTAGTCTCAACATAATAACAGCCATATATGACAAACCTACAGCCAACATCATACTCAATGGGGAAAAATTAAAACCATTTCCCCTAAGAACAGGAACAAGACAGGGATGTCCATTTTCACCACTCTTATTCAACATAGTACTAGAAGTCGTAGCCACAGCGATCAGACAAGAAGAAACCATAAAAGGCATCCAAATTGGAAAGGAGGAAGTAAGACTCTTATTATTTACAGATGACATGATATTGAACATAGAAAACCCTAAAGACTCCACCAAAAACTACTAGATTTAATAAATGAATTTGGCAATGTAGTAGGATACAAAATTAACACCCAGAAATCCATGGCATCTTTATACACCAACAATGAATTCTGAGAAAGAGAAACTAAACATTAATCCCATTTACCATTGCAACAAAAAATTAAGATACTTAGGAACAAACTTAACCAAGGAGGTAAAAGACTTGTACTTAAAAAACTACAAGATGATGAAAAAAGAGATAAAGAAAGATATAAACAAGTGGACGAATATACCATGTTCATAGATTGATAAAATTAACATCATTAATATGTCCATACTCCCCAAAGCAATCTATAGATTCAATACAATCCCTATTAAATTACCAATGGCATATTTCACAGATCTAGAACAAATACTCCAAAAATGTATATAGGACCCCAAATAGCTGCAGCAAGCTTAAGAAAGAAAAACAAAGTTGGAGGAATCACAATACCAGGTGTCTATATATATAAAAGTCTAAGTGTCCGTTCTTCCCTCCAACTGGTAGCTATGATGTGTAATCACCACCAGGGGGCAGATGCTCCAACCAGTACCTATGGTGTGCACTGACCTTCAGGGGAACACAGGAACTGCCATGATGCGCACTGCCCATTTAAAAATAAACGGCACCACAGACCTGGCACCAACAAACCAACACTCGGCTTCCCCCAAGTGGGACACAGGCCCCACCACCACCCTGGAGTGACGCTCCATCAAATCGCAGCCAACGCTCCCAAGACCCCATGGCACAAAATGTGGTCCACAGCCCAGCCCAGCCCAGAAACGGTGCTGTGGGTGCCAGGTAATGACATCATGTAGCAACACCCGGCTTCCTCTCCCTAGCGACTAGCCTCCTTAGAGTTTCTTCAGCCCAGGAACCCAACTTGCTTTACAGGCAGGTGCAAACATTTTACAGTTTAACCAAATGTTTGTGAAGTGTTTTCCCGTGCCTCATCTCATTTGATCCTCACAGAAGTCCTGGAGTAGGTAGATAGGAGATTCAGTAGAATCCTGTTTTCTTTTCATTAGCAAGACAATGGAGATTTAGAAGGTTTAGAAATTTGACCTGACTGAAAAGAAGTAAGAAATAATGGAACTTGAAAATGACTTCAGGTTTTCTCACTGTGCAGAATATAGTCAAACACTGCTACAGTTAAATATTTTACCCTCTATTCTCCCTGCAAGGTCTACAATAATAATCTGCTTCATGTTGATATTTACTGCTGTGTTGCTGACAATTACCTGAAAGAGAAGTTGGGGTGCTTCACTGGGCTGGAAAAAGTTTAGCTAAATCAGAAATCAGGTCTAATTAAGCAAGTTTATCTCTATATATAAAAGGCTAAGTTGACTTGCGTATGCACGATACATATAAAGCTCTTGCTGGCACCAATCGCATGTGTGTGTTTCAATCTGTCATTGTCAATCATGAATTTGGTTGACACTTCTATTATAGAGCAAGGGTGAATAGCGATATTAAAATATTTCTTCTAATTAATTTTCTTTCAATGTGTACAAATCCATGCACTGGGACACTAGTCAAGTTATACTACAAAGCAACTGTAATCAAAGTATCCTGATACTGGCATAAAGAACAGGCATATAGAATAGAAACCCCAGAAATCAACCCAAGACATATGCTCAATTAATATTTGACAAAGGAGGCAAGAACATACAATGGAGTCAAGACCGTCTCTTCAATAAATGGTATTGGGAAAATTGGACAGATACATGCAACTAGTATGTATGTATCTACATACAAACTAGACCACCAATTTACACCATATACAATAATGAACTCAAAATGGATAAAAGACTTAAATATAAGTCGTGACACCATAAAAATCCTAGAAGAAGCCATAGGCACAAAAATCTCTGACATCTCACGTAGCAATATGTTTATGGATACATCTCCTAGGGCAAAGGAAAGTAGGGAGAAAATAAACAAATGGGACTATGTCAAAATAAAAACTTTTGCACAGCAAAAGAAACTGTCAACAAAATGCAAAAGGAGCCCATTGTATGGGAGAACATATTTGGCAATGATACATCTCATAAAGGGTTAATATCTAAAATATATAAGGAACTTATACAATTTAACAAAAGAAGGACAAACAATCCAATTATAAAATGAGCAAATGACCTAAATAGACACTTCTCCAAAGGGGATATACAGATGGCCAAGACACATATGAAAAATGCTCAAAGTTACTGATCATCAGAGAGATGCAAATTAAAACGACAATGAGGTATCACCTCACACCTGTCAGAATGGCTACCATTAACAAATCAACAACGACAAGTGCTAGCAAGGATGTGGAGAAAAGGGAACCTTAGTACACTACTGGTGGTAATGCAGACTGGTGCAACCATTATGGAAACCAGTATGGAGTTTCCTCAAAAAATTAAATATGGCCCGGTCGGTATGGCTCAGTGGTTGAGTATCAACCTATAAACCAATAGGTTACAGTTTGATTCCCAGTCAGGGCACATACCCGGTTTTCAGGCTCAATCCTCAGTGTGGGGTGCACAGGAGGCATCTGATCAATGATTCTCTCTCATCACTGCTGTTTCTATCTCTCCCTTCCTCTCTGAAATTAATAAAAATGTTTTTTTAAATTAAATATGAAAAACTGCCATTTGACCTAGTGATCCCACTTCTAGAAATATATCCTGAAGAAACCCAAAACACCAATCAGAAAGAATGTATGTACCCCTATGTTCATAGCAGCACAATTTACAATAGCTGAGATCTGGAAACAGCCCAAGTGCCCATCAGTAGGTGAGTGGATAAAAAAGCTGTGGTACATTTACACCAGGGAATACTATGCAGCAGGAAAAAAGAAGGATCTCTTACCTTTCAGACAGCATGGAGGGACCTGGAGAGTATTATTCTAAGTGAAATAAGCCAGCCAGAGAAAGACAAGTATATCATCTCACTTATATGTAGAATCTAATGAACAAAATAGATCTAGAGACATAGAAGCATGGGTCAGACTTTCAAATCTCAGAGGGAAGGAGGGTTGGGTGAGCAGGAGAGAAGGGATCAACCGAAGAATTTGTATGCATAAATGAATAACTCATGGACTCAGATAATAGGGTGATGAAGGCCTGGGGCAGGGGGCGGGCTAGAAGTCAATGAGGGAAAAAGGGTCATATGTAATACTTTCAACAATAAAGATATTAATTAATTCATGAATTAATTCATTAAACCTTATGGGGGGAAAAGAATGTAAAGGACAATTTCATATATATATATATATATATATACACACACACACACATACATACATTTTTATTGATTTCAGAGGGGAAGGGAGAGGGAGAGAGAGATAGAAACATCAATGATGAGAGAGAATCATTGATTGGCTGCCTCCTGCATGCCCCCTACTGGGGATGAAGCCCACAACCTGGCATGTTGCCCTTGACTGGAATCGAATCCAGGACCCTTCAGTCCACAGGCCGACGCTCTATCCCCTAAGCCAAACCAGCTAGGGCCTAAGGACAATTTCTAAGGCGGCTTCTCAATTATCTAGGCAGGAAATCCTGGGAACCTGAATTAGAGCACTAACAGTGCAGATAGAGGATGGGGCAGATTTGAGAACTATTCAGCTAAAAGACTTAGTAGTAGATGTAGGAAATGTAGTCTCAGTTATCTTCTGGCTTTGTGACTTAGACAATTGGTATATGATGATGGCATTCACCTAAACATAGAGTGAAGAAAAGGGAGCAGATTTGGTGGATTTCCTAGCATGAAAAGGAAAGATGATGGATTCAGTTTTGGACATTTGACTTAGAGGAGGATGAGGGAGTTGAATGACAGAGAGGTTTCTACCAGGCAATTATATAAGTAGTAGAGTCCCTAGCAGCTGCCGGCTGCCGGCCGGGGCCTCCCCCCGCCCCCACTGAACTCCTGGTTGAGGGGACTATTTGCATATTAGGCTTTTATTATATAGGATAATATCTGGAGCTAATGCAGGCATCTGGTCTTAAGATCTAGATTTGGAATCTAGGGTGTATGAATGTTTGGCAACTAAAAGGTCAAGGGTTGATCTCAGGGAGAGAAGGAGATAGAGATAGAAACATCAATGATGAGAAAAAATCATTGATTAGGCTGCCTCCCGCACACTCCCTATTGGGGATCAAGCCCACAACCCAGGTGTCCTGACCTGGAATCAAACCATGATCTTGAAGTTCAACCACTGAGCAACACCAGCCGGGCTCTTCTCTGTTTTTTGTTTGTTTGTTTATGTGCTACTGTGTCCACATCAAACGTTCTCCCTACATGTATTAGAACAGCAACTTCTAATGTCCTTCAAATCCTAGCTGAAATCTGACTTCCCTGCCAAACTTTTCCCGATTTCCCCAAGTAGAATAAGCTATTCCTTCTCCAATGCATCTACTGTACTTTGCATACTAGTATACCTTATTTTCTTGAATCTATTGATGCTGTTATTTATTCTAAAAAGTATTTAAGATGTCTTGTAAGTACACATAATATGTAACATGACTGTGAAAAGTAAGTGCAGGCAAAGAGAGAAATTAAGATTGAGAAACAGAACAGAGTTGAGGAAAAGACATAATCTGGTAACCTACTTACTTTTATCAAGGCTACAGTGGCCTCTACCTCTTCATAGAAGCCATTATATATTTTTTTGAAAAGTGCATATATTCATTGCTTTATTTTCTGTTTTATCGAAGCCATTTCTAATAAGAGAATGCTGGTTAGTTTGCAGAATTCATGGTGTACAGACAATAAAGACAAACCAAGATCAATCAGGTGTTTCTCCTCAGGTCTGCACATAAAGTACATGAGATCTTATAATAAATCTTATAATAAATCTGCATATAATAAATGAAATCTTTGAAGGCTCCCTCATAAAAGAGGCAAGGCATTTAATTAGGGCTTTTCAAATACTAATATTTAAAGCTAATTGATACACTATATTAAATCACAACTCAATAAGAATCATTGGTGGGTGGGGTGGATATTAAACATTTCAGTATTTAGATCACTAATCTGACTTGACACAGGGGTGGCTTTAGACTAACTTAAAGAAAGCTAAGCACTGTGTCCTTTAAGTCATCTTCCTGGAATTTTCCTTTGACAAGTAAACTTTTTTATAAATATTGATATTGATGAACTCAAGGTTATGTTCTTAAATGGCTAGAATAGGAAAAAAGAGGACAGGCCACTAATTGTACCTTAAAGGATAATGTATTTTAATAAACGTCATGTACCAGGCATATGCTAGTTGTTGGAGAGACAAAAATGAGAAGACCCAGCCCCTATCCTTTACTCTAACAAGTATAGCTCACTGACACATGGAAATATGTGATAATAGATTAACTCATCAAGCCTACTAAACCTTAGTGAATAAGGTAACTTGATGAAATGGCTTTTTTGTAATAAGAAAGAAATGTTACGAATTATTCACATCTTAGGTTTACTTTAATGAATCCAGCAATAAGATCAATTTTTGATTGACAAAAAGAACATCCATTTGACACTTACATTATTACAGATACGTGGCCAGAGTAAAACAACTAGTCTACTTGCTGATATGTTACTTCCAGTCCAAATTTATAAACCTATATCATCTATCCACTCAGCATCCTTTTACTTCAAAAAGCATTAAATCCCTAGTTGCTTTACGAATCCTGTAACTAGCCCTAGCCTGTTTGGCTCAGGGAATAGAGCATCTGCCTGAGGACTAAAGGGTCCGGGGTTCGATTCTAGTCAAGGGCATGTACCTCAGTTGCAGGCTTGATACTGGGCCCTGGTCAGAGCGCATGTGGGAGGCAACCAATTGATGCGTCTCTCTCACATCGATTTTCTCTCTTTCTCTCCCTCTCCCTTCTACTCTCTCTAAAAATCAATGGAAAAATATCCTCGGATGAGGATTAATAACAAAAAAAAAAACTAGAAAACAATTTTAAGTGTATTACAAAAGCTATATGTGCACACCAAGGAAATGTGAAGCCCAAATATGCATGTATTACAGAAGATGCATGACCAAAGAATTAAACACTTATTTAAAAATAAAAAAAAGAATCCTGTAACTATAATCATCAGCATATGGATTTTAAAATAGGTAAGGAAACATCCTACCTCTAGAAACCCCTTCTGATGAGGGTCCATATGGTTCAGAGGGATGTAGGTTTCGTCAGTCTTCTGGCAAACAACCATTGCATGTCTCTGACTAAACGTTCCACGGCCAACATCTTGGCCACTCAGACGGACGTTAAAACCTTAAGCAAGCAAGAGGGGGGGAAATCCAGATTCCCATGAATAACCTAGTAATAAGGCATGGTGACCCTGAATTCTTATATATCAACTTATCCTGAGAGTTTTCCTTAGCATAATAGATTATCCTTATTCAAATATACCAGTCCTATATGTACAAGTAAAGCTCTGTAGTCAAAGTGAGATTGTATAAGAATGGAGAGTCCTCATTCACCCTATAATTTTTAGAGGAAAATATCCAGGTCCGAGCCCTTTTTTTTCCACGTATGATTGCTCTATTCTCTGATGAAGGTTCTCAACATGACATACTAAGATTAAATAATATTGTCAGGTAAGAAAAGATAACATGTTTTAGAATCTCTCTGATCAATAAAAATAATAGGAGGTAGCTGTCGCTTAAAAATCTGCAGAGATCACATGTAACCAACATTATATTAAAGCATCTCCTACCAGCTGTGCAGCTAAACAGAAACTTCTTACCTTGAGCAAGCAATGAGCCTAAGGCAAGAGCTTCTGCCGTGGCCCAGTCTAACTTGGTTCCCTCCATCACCTTCTCTAGTCTAGACTGTAAAATTGAAGGGGAGAAAAAAAAGAAACTTTGAGTCCATTATCCTTTTTCACAGAGTTAAAAAAAAAATGTAATGCAACAATGGGAAGTATCAAATACATTATGTTAAACAAAACAGAAAGCGCAGAAGAATACATGAAAGTCTGGTGGCAATCATCTGTCATCTTAAAACAGGCAAAATACACAGGTGCTCAGGTTAGTTGTTCACCCTGTGGGTGAATGATGGCAGCAGGGGGGGTTTCACAGGGAACTTATTTATAATATTCTATTTCTTCACCTGGATGGTGAATACATAGTTTGTTTTAATAGTCTCTATACCTGTAATTAAAACCCCAAAATGGCCCCAGCCACTTTAGCTCAGTGGTTAGTGAACTGGCCCATGGACTGAGGGACTGTGGGTTCAATTCAGGTCAAGAGCATACTTCAGTTGCAGGCTCGAGCCCCAGCCCCAGTTGGGGCGCATAACCAATCGATGTGTCCTTCTCACATTGATGTTTCTCTGCTTCTGTCTCTCCCTCTCCCTCTCCCTTCCACTCTCTAAAAATCAGTGGGGAAAAAATATCCTTGGGTGAGTATTAAAAAACAAACAAAATGAAGTTAGTGTTTTAAAAATAATTCAAAAGGCAAAGTTCCTTCAAGTTTAAGAAAGATGAAGGCCTTTAACTCCTTGTTCTGTTTTCAGCACTGCAAGTCCAGTGTTCCAGGAAACCCCTGAGAGCTAGGCAAACCAGAAGGGTTTGTCATATGCATATTTAATGTGAGACAATATGTAAAACCTCAACATGATTAAGGCTCTAAGCAGTTGACTCTGGGGTGTGTGTGTTGATTTTTATTTATTACACTTAAGGCACCCTAAACAATGAAAGGGTTTTCTGGTCAGAACAATCCAAACAGGCATTCTGGTATTGTTGTACCCTACATAATAAAAGGCTAATATGCAAATTGACTGAATGGTGGAACAACCGGTCACTATGATGTGCACTGACCACCAGGGGGCAGATTCTCAACACAGGAGCTGCCCCCTGGTGGTCAATGCGCTCTCACAGGGGGAGTGCCACTCAAACAGAACCCAGCCTCAAGGCTGGTAAGCGCAGCAGCGGTAGGCCGGAGAGGCTCCATGGCAGCTCTAAGGATGTCCGACTGACAGCTTAGGCCCGCTGCCCACAGGAGTGGGCCTAAACCATTAGTCGGACAACCCTTGAGGGATCCCAGGCTGCCAGAGGGATGTCTGACTCCCCCAGGGACCGGGTCTAAGCTGGAAGGTGGACATCCCCTGAGGGGTCCTGGACTATGAGAGGGCGCAGGCTGCGCTGAGGTACCCCCTACCCTCAAGTGCACAAATTTTTATGCACTGGGCCTCTAGTATTTAATAATGTGCATGTAGTACATGTATATTTAATGTATTAAACATGTATAAGTGAAGGAAGGAAGGAAGGAAGGAAAGAAGTAGGCAAAAATCTGAGTTAATTGGCTATCAGTACCAAAACACGACTAGATCTGTTCCTAGAACAGTGATGGCGAACCTATGACACGCGTGTCAGAGGTGACACGCAAACTCATTTTTTTGGTTGATTTTTCTTTGTTAAATGGCATTTAAATATATAAAATAAATATCAAAAATATGTCTTTGTTTTACTATGGTTGTAAATATCAAAAAATTTCTATATGTGACATGGCACCAGAGTTAAGTTAGGGTTTTTCAAAATGCTGACACGCCGAGCTCAAAAGGTTTGCCATCACTGTCCTAGAACATAATAACATATAATAAATATTTGTCAAACAAATTAGCCAACCAAATGACCAAATATCAATTTGCACAAGAAACAAATAATAATCAGAGATTTCAGGGCTCCCCACCTGAACATACATCTTCAGAAGGTGACTGTGCATCTGGAGTTCCTCCGGCACCTCCACAGACTTGCCACCAATAAACCGAAGGAGGTCGAGGGGCACACCTGTGTTCCAGGTGGTAATGCGAGCTTCTGGCTGAGCCAGGCCCTGCCAGTGGGCCTGCAGGTGAGTGGCAGGGGGGCTATAGTGGGTCAGGTTATTTAAATGGTCATTTAACTTTGCATAGTAGGAGGCTTTGATTTCTGACACCTCCTCCTGAGTCATGAGTCCGTTGGCAGTAAGGTGCTCTGCGTAAGTGTCTGGAATGCTCTTTCGGGCTCTGTCCAAGAAAGAGGGGGAATAAATCAATCTGATTTGTAAAAATCAAAGAGAGACAGATACAGTCATTGTCAAAGATATGTGATGTGTCATCGCTGTAAAAAGGCATGTAGGAAATGCTTTGGAACTAGATAGAGGGGTGGTTGTATGACATTGTGAATGTACTAAGTGCTATTGAATTTTAAATGTTCAATTTTAGGTGACTGTCACCCCAATAAATTATTTTCTTCAAAAAGGCAATGGTGAGTAACAACTTCATCCAGGGAAGCAAGAGAAAACAAATTTATCTTTATGAATTTTCATCTACATTCAGGTAGAAATAATTAGTTTTTCAATCAATTGGTAAATTCAGTTATTTATAGGACTGACCTATATAATCTACCCATTCAGCACCCTTTTGTTTTAAAAAGTATTAAACCCAAAATTGCCAACATCTGTTTCAGGTGTCTTTAAGAATCCTGTACCTATTCAGCTCCTGGGTTTTATAACAATAATAATGATGCCACTCTATATTTGCATAACACTTTAAACTGTAAGGTCTGTTCAGATATATTATCATTATTTAATTCTGACCAAAGTGAGAGGTTAGCAGGATAAATTATTTTAAATGGGGCACTGGGGCACATCAAGTAATTCAGCTGCTAAGCTCAGATCTAAATAAAGAGCCCAGATTTGTTCTTCCAAAAGCAGCCTGCTCCCTATGACCAGAAAGGCTCATAAAATGCCACCAAGTTATTTCCTCTGCTTTAATTCATGTCCATGAGGAAATAAAGTAGAGAAGAGGGATCTATTTTTACATTCTAGTATCTAAAAAGTAACATTTTTCTGTCACATTAACCCTCCAACTCAGCACTGAAATACTAGTATAATACAAGCCAATGTGGAATTTAAAATTTCCTAGTGGTCACATTAGAAAAGGTAAAAAGAAACAGGTAGAATTAATTTTAATCACGTTTATTTAAATCAATATATCCAAAATATTGTCACTTAATATCTAATTAATATAAAAATTATTGTTGAGATAGTTAACATCTTTTTTTCATATTAAATCTTTGAAATCTGGTGTGTAGATTATACTCACAGCATGTCTCCATCAAGACTCACCACACTTCAAGCATTCAGTAGCCACTTAAGTGACTGCTATATTGGACAGCACAGTTCTGGACTTTCATTAAAATCCAACATCGTGCCAAGGTACAGAGTAGGTCCCCATCTATAGTTTGCAGAAGTGGGTCATGGAGGTTCTGTTTCTGACCCTGTTAACGCCATACTAAGTAACTTTAGGCAAGGCTCTGCCTAAGTCCTCCTATTCTATCTTCCCATCTGCTAAGTGAGGTTGTTGAGTTGCCCACTTTGCCTGTTCATTGACGAAACATGTAGAATTTGAAGAATATGGGGAGCTTTCCTGACACCCATAGGGTGACCATCCCAGTCTGCCCAGGACTTTGGAGTCCCAGTTTTAACACTGAAAGCTTCGTGTCTCACACAGACCCAGAAAGTTGGTCATTCTAATTGAGAATGTCTAACAAAAATCATAATGTGGCACCAAGGGGAAGAGGGCACATTAAATGCAGGTGTATAATTGTACCTGATGATTTTGTACATGACTGGGTTGGTGAAGAAAGGCTCATCCAGCTCATTGTGGCCCCACTGCCTGTAGCATAACAAATCAACAATCACATCCTTCCGGAACTGGCGCTGGTATTCAAAAGCCAGGCGTGTGGCACGGAGCACTTCCTCTGGGCTATCTCCATTGACATGGATGATGGCACAGCCCACCAGCTTCCCTGAGGCAGAGAAGACCAAGACGAAGTGAGCCAGACGACATCAGCCCAGCGCCAAGTCCTGTTGCCTGCGTGGAGAGGCAGCCCACATCTTCAAAGGTAGTTTGGATTGGCTGTTAACTCAGACTTTGGAGTCCAGTTGACAAGAATGAGTTCAAGTCACAATTCTGTGACTTACTGTGTGACCTTGATAAAGTTATGAATCTCACTCTCCCTATCTATAACACTGGGATAATAGCTCCTACCTCTTAGCATTATTGTAAACATTAAATGAGGTAATGCATATAGAGTACTTAACAGTGCCTGGTGTGTAATAACTAACAGTTATTTTGTTATTGACATTATTACTATTATCTTTCCTTCTAAGAAAAAGGATTATGAGAGGATGCATCCTAGAGGTGAAAAAATGGATTTTCTCCAAAAAGGAGTTCAAGAAGGAGTTTTCAGTATCTCTAACTAATCACAAAAAATTCACATAGTCCCAAAGCACATCCAGGCCAGGCTCTGGGTCTAAAACAGAATAGATCCTACCATCTAACATCTTACCTAATAAAGAGTGAATATGCAAATTGACCGTCACACCATAATGGTCAAGATGGCCGTGCCCACAGTGGAGGCCAAGTTCCCGTAATGAGCCTTAATGAGCAATCAGCAGGGACCTGAGGCTGCGCCCCCAGCCTGGTGGGGCTTAACAGGGGACCTCAGACTGTGCCTCCTTCCCTGTCGCCAGGCCAGGGGACCTCAGGCCACGCCCCCCGCCCAACAGGGCTTGATGGGGGACCTCAGGCCGCACCCCCCGCCCCGGCACAGGTCCAGGGGACCTGAGGCTGCACTCCATGCCCCAGCACTGGGCCTGGGGACCTGAGGGTGCGCCGGGGGACCTGAGACTGCGCCCCCCACCCAGTGGGGCTTGAGAAGGGTGGGGCCAGCCAGGTCTGGATCTCACCCAATGGAGGTGGGGCCGGCTGGGTCTGGGTCTCGTGCGATTTTGAGGTGCCACGGGTGGGCAGGGACTTGACTCTGGGTCCCGCAGTACGCCCCAGACTCTGACAGGAGGAAGATTTTCATATACGTTTTACTAATTTTCTTTCATCCCTGACACTTCTATTATAGAGAAAGGGCAAATAGCAATATTAAAATATTTCTTCTAATTAATCCCCTTTTAATGTGCATGAATTTCGTGCACCAGGCCATTAGTTTCTTATAACTCTGTGAAATAGAGACTAGGTAATAAAAACTCTGCATTTCTGTCCTGGCCAGGTAGCACAGTTGGTTGAGAGTGTCATCCTGATACACCAAGGTTTCAGGGTCGATCCCCAGCCAGGACACATACCAGAAGCAACCAATGAATGCATAAATAAGTGGGACAATAAAAGGATGTTTCTTCCTCTCTCTCTCTAAAAATCAATAAATACCATTTAATTGTTTAGATATTTAAAATCCTGCATTTCTCTTAATACTGCCAATTTTCATAGGTTAAAACAAGACAACCATCATTCTTCACATCTGATGTCTAGCCAGACTACTGGGCCAAATTTAGTGGCTGAACATATACTTTTAAGAAAAAAAAAATTTGAGCCCTAGCCAGTTTGCTCAGTGGATAAAGCTTCAGCCAGTGAACCACAGGATCCTGGGTTCAGTTCCAATCAAGGGCACGTATCTTGGTTGCAGGCTCCTCCCCAGCCCGGGCCCTGGTCTGGGCTCATGCACGAGGCAACCAATAGATGTGTTTCTCTCACAACGATGTTTCTGTCTTTCCCTCTCTCTTCCACTCTTTCTAAAAATCAATGGGAAAATATCCTCGGATAAGGATTAAAAGATAATGAAAATAAATAAAATAATCTTGACATTAAAATTTGTAAATTCAAGATATACAGAATATTACTTTGATACTTTATATATTGTGATATGATTGCCATTGAAACAATATTTATCACATTATACCACTACAGTGCAGTATTATTGACTATATTCATCATATACTGCACATTAGATCTCTGTGGCTTATTTACTATTCATTACTATTCGCACATTTGTACCTTTATCCTTCCCCCCACCTCGATCCCCTGGTAACCACCATTTAACTCTGCTTTTTCACATCTATGACTTTTTCTTAGGATTCTACATATAAGTGATATCATACAATACTTGTCTTTTTCTGTCTGACCTATCTTGCTTAGCATACTGTGCTCAAAGGTCCATTCATGTTGGCACAAATGGATGGCAGGATGTATTCCTTTCTCATGACTGAATAATATTCCATGTGTATGCCTACCATATTTCTTTATCCATTCATTCAGTGATGGACATTTGGGTTGCTTCCATATCTTGGCTATTGTGAATAATGCTGTCATAAACATGGAGTGCAGATATCTTGTCGAAATCCTGTTTTCATTTCCTTTGCATACATAGCCAGAAGTGGGTTTTCTGAATCTTATGGTACATCTATTTTTAATTTTTTGAGGAATCTCCATATTGTTTTCCATAGTGGTTGGACTAACTTACCTTCCCACTAACAGTGCATAAGAGTCCCTTTTTACCACATCCTCACCAGCACCTGTTGTCTCTTGTCTTTTTTATTGAGAGGTATGTCTGATACCCCATTGTGGTTCTGATTTGCATTTCTCTGATGATTAGTGATGTTGAGCACCTTTTCATGTGCCTGTTGGCCATCAGTATATCTCCTTTGGAAAAATGTCTATTCAATTCCTCTGGCCCTTTTTTAATCAAATTGTTTTTATTATTAAGTTGTATTAGTTCTTTATATATTTTAGATATTAATCCCTTATTGAATTGAACATATCCTTTTTTACTAAGATTGATTACCCCAAGTTTGAACATCATAAAGACAATTACTTTAATGTTGACTAATTGTGTTAATCTCTGGTTTCCAGATCATTTAACTGGATATTTAAGCAATTTGAGATTGCACCGTCTAAGTTCCACTCTAGTCTTATTTCCTTGGATGTAAAGACTATGATCCGAGTTTAAAATAAATATTAGTTAACAACACTGCAAGTATCTGATCCAAAACTTAAAATGGGATAACCAGTGAGGCTCACTGTTCCAAGTGAACTATAAGTTCCTCTAGAAATTCCTTGTCTGGCCCAGCAACACCAACAATTCTGTGTTACATACCAATATCACTACAGTATAGGGAAGACCTTCCTCTTTCTGCCGGCGTGGTGTAGCCCAGCTGGTTATTGACAATCAGGTGGACACTTCCACCAATTCTGAAATGTGGGAGATTAGAGAGCGTAAATGTTTCAGGAACAATCCCTTGACCACAGAAAGAAGCATCACCATGAACCTAAATTACGGGGGAGAATAAAAGAAAAGGAACATAAACAATGGAAAATGTTATGTTTTCAGACTGGAATAAATTGTTTTCAAATAATAACAGGAATAAAAACAACCACCTTCTCACTGCTCCCCTGCCCTCCTAAAAATCTGCTGGTTGTAGGATTTCCTAGAATAGTTATGCTGATCTAAAGCAGCTTTCAAAGATGCTAAATCAGTTTTTTTCCTCTTGCAGCTATTACCAGTTGGCCTGCTCTTTCCACCCCATATCATCCCCTATCCCAGCTCTTCTCGTGTACTCATCAACAGTCTAGAACATACAGCAGCACCATAGAAGGAAGGGCTATTGGAGGTCCAGGAAAGAAAGCCAGGCCTAGTAAAACTTTCGTGGGAACAGGCTGTGAGATACAAGGAATAGTGCACAGTTTTGAACTCTCCCTTTGCCCAAACAAATGCTTTGAGGAAAAAATAAAATGTTATTATGAGAGAATGTCTAATATATGCTACTCTTCCAGAACATTTGAAGTCTGCTAGATCATAATATCACAAAAGAGAAGGGGGATTTTTTTTTTAAAGAAAAGCTAAAAGCTAATAATGAGGAAATTGTAGATCTTAGAAGATCTTTGAAGGAAATATAAGCTCTACAGATTTTATGCTAAAAAGGCAATTATCATAAACAGTTAAGATACTGAACTAAAGAATAAAATGATCTGATATGCCCTAACTTAAAGCAATCTTTATGGCTCTAATGATAAGAGAATTAAAATACCTAAATATGAATTAAGAAAAAATACTTGGAAGTTCACTTTTAATGATATTGTTAATGTCCTATAGAGAGTTATTTTTATATAAGTAGAATATTTTGAGTAAGAAAGGAAGCAGTGCTCTTCCTAAGTGAAATTTCCAGTCCATACCTCCCCACACCTGGGGTCCAGGGGGATAACTGACTTTCTGGAATATTTATACACAGCGATAACATACCCTTACATTATCTCCACAGCACTATTCACTATCTACTGATCCACTCAACAGCCAGGCTGGAGGGAGGGGGCAGGTAAAGAAGTCACTACTGTCCTTTTCACAGATGAGAAAACCTAGGTTCAGAAACAGTATATGTTTCACATGGCTTGCACTAGACGCTAGACCTTCTCTGATTGTGATACCGCCATCTTTTCTACTTATTTCCCCACTCCTCCAAGCCATTTTCCTGTATTAAGGAATTTATTATGTACCTGTTCTCACGTACTTCTCAGAATACAATGAGGAATTAACATTTCACTCTCATTTTACCTATGAGATTCAGAGAACACACGTAACAACCAAACACGCCAAACTACAAGGCAGCAAAGCCAGGATGTGAACTCAGGTCTTCTTGGTTCCAGAGTCCTTGTCTTTTCTACACTGTGCTACATTGTAAAGTCCAACTAGCAGCCACACAGGGTCAAGGGGTTCCTCACCCTTAGGCTCCCTTGCTGATGGGACTTTTTGTGGGGTAAGGATGTAGAAAGAGGTCAGTAAAGCAAGGAAGAAAGGTAAGTGCCTTTTCTGCTCCTTTACAAAAATGTCACAGTAGACTAGGCTTTGGTAAGAATATAACATGTTCATAACTTGCATCATTTTATCCTGGTCTTAGGATTCTTGGCACTAAAGCACACCTGTCATTTGCTAATTTTATTTTCCCTCTTAAATAAAGAAAGAAAGAAACCACTCCACTACGCTCCATAAAGCTTGTGGGATTAAGGGCCCATAAGCACAAACAAATGCTGGGTGAAGTAGCAGCCACCCAGTCAAACATGACTGGAGGATAGGGATGGGGGAGCTTGGACACACACAGGAGATTACAAATGAGAATCCACTTTTACAGGTCCAGGACTAAGAAAAACAGAGGACAGGCAGACAAAGTAGCATCTCATCACCATGATTTTATAGGCTCCAAATTTAGAGTTCCCACAAGAAATTAGAATCATGTACTTGAGCAAGGAATGCACAAACAGAGCAGGAAAAATATTTTGGGAACGCAAAGCAGGCAACGGTGGGCAGTCGGTTTCTCATAACTTCGAAGAAAATGTCATTTTTATCTCTTACTTCAGAAATCAATCTTAGGATCTGCTTAAGGTAGTGGGTAAATGTAAATGACTACCTGTAATGTGGAGGTTCTTGACTTCACTTAGGAAAAATTTTGTATCATGAATTAAGTCAAGAGAAAGGTAAAGGGAATATCTGTCTTTGTAATTTACAGAACAAATAAAACACATGCAAAATCAGTAAGTAAGGTGAAAGGATGAAGAAGTACAAATTGATAGTTACAAAATAGTCTCATGTAAAGTACAGCATAGGGAATATAGTCAACAATATAGATGGTGCCAGGTGGGTACTGGAAATATTGAGAAGAACACTTTGTAAAGCACAGGATTGTTTAACCATATGCTGTATACTTGAAACTAATGCAAAATAATATTGAATGTAAACTGTAATTAAAAATTAAAAATTTTTTTTAAAAAATAGAATATCTGGCTTACTAACAATTTGGAGTTTTCTATTTAGAAATACTGTGGCAGCACAGTAAGAATCTAGGGAAATTCCTTGACAAGTGAAATAAGGAAAACTGAGACAAAATAATTAAACAAGGACAAACAATTTCAGCAATTTACAGGCAGCTAATGAATCACAAGATTCAATCTTCCCTAATCAAGGACAGTTAGAAGCAAATAAGTTTACACATTCCAGACTGTCCCAGGGCAGACCAGCCTCGGTCCCAGTCCCTCTTCAATGATGTCCTTTGAACATAAAACTAACCAGAAAATAACCCCTGCCCCCTCTATGTGCACAATTTGATGAATCTACATATTGAAGGGCATTCCTGGAAAGCTAATAAATCTTCTGTTAAGACCCTCCCCTGAGACCTCCCTAGGATTCTGGCCAAAGAAAGATAAAAAGCCTCAAGACAAAGAACCCACAGCACACACTAAATCATGCTCACACCTTGTACCTCAGCTCTCTTTCTCCTAAACTCTAAGGGTCCCCAAGAGACTTGCAACCAGGGAAGCAGTGGGTGCCGGCAGCTCCTCCCGGGTTGTTCCCCTGAACCTGTGTCCAAGGCCTCCATCCTCTCTGATTTTCCAGTGAACTGACAGCAGCCCCAACTTGGCTCACTTCTGTCACTGTGACTCTTATTTCCCAGTGAGCTAACAGCAGCCCGGCCTAGGCTCTCTCCTGTTGCTTCTTCTACCTTAAGCCCTTCCTTTGTCTCACTGTCCCCAACTGTAATAAACATGCTCTCAAAATCACCTGGACTCGTGTTGTGAAATCTTTCCTAAGTGAAGTCAAGAACCCACACACTACGGCAGGCCCTAGGCAGACTCGCTCTGGACCCAGATCCCTCACACTAACAATGCCATATCATAGTCAAATCCAGTCTGCCTATCCCCAAGTATTTTCCACAAGTTTCTGGCCCATGAAAAATTAACATGAATAAGATACCGTAGTTATCTGTATACACAGCCACATATTCTACTGCCTCATATATAGGTTTGTAGATTTCTGTTGGGTTTGAAGACTCGATTACTGACATCCAGGATAATTTATCCCTTAAAAAAAAGCAAGCCAGACTGGCATGGCTCAGTGGTTGAGCACTGACCTATGAACCAGGTTGCAGGCTCTATCCCCAGTAGGAGGCATGCAGGAGGCAGCCAATCAATGATTCTCTCTCATTATTGATGTTTCTATCTCTCTCTCCCTCTCCCTTCCTCTCTCTGAAATCAATAATTTTTTTTTAAAGGGACTTACAACCAAACCTCTAAAAGATACCATTTGGGTTATGAAAAAATTGGGGGAGGTGCAGGGGAAGCAAGAGCCACACTAATAATTTGTATCCTTTTGTTGTTGTTGTTAATCCCCACCCAAGGATATTTTTCCATTGATTAATTTTTAGAAAGTGGAAGGGAGGGGGAAAGACAGAGGAAGAGAAACATCGATGTGAGAGAGACACATTGTTGCCTCCCACATGCTGCCGACCAGGGCCAGGGATTGAGCCTGCAACAGAGAAACATGCCCTTGCCCTTGACTGGAATCGAACCCAGGACCCTTCAGTTCTCCAGCCGACGCTCTATCCACTGAGCCAAACCAGCGAGGGCAATAATTTGTATTCTTTACCTTCATACCAAAAACCATCACTTTAAAACAAACAAGCAAAAAATAAATAAATAAATCCAGCCCTAACTGGTTTGGCTCCGTGGATAGAGCGTCCGTCGGCCTGTGGACTGAAGGGTCCCAGGTTTGATTCCGGCCAAGGGCATGTACCTTGGTTGTGGGCACATCCCCAGTAAGAGGTGTGCAGGAGACAGCTGATCAATGTTTCTCTCTCATCAATGTTTCTCACTCTCTATCCCTCTCCCTTTCTCTGTAAAAAATCAATAAAATATTTTTAAAAATAAATCCAGACTGGTGTAGCCTTGTTAGATATATGGGTACCACGTGGTTTCCTAGGAGGCCATACTTTCAGAGAAGTAATGATATCCATCCTCCCAGCAGTAGTCGGTATGCCAGTCAATAACCCCTTAATTAATTCATAACTGGAGAAAGGAAAAGCACAGTGAAAACCAGTCTGAAGTCCGTTGCCTTGACACTAGACCTCATATCTGTTATTGATTTTTAAAACAACCCCAGAATATTATTTTCCCTAAAAGTTCATCTGTTTCATCTTGAATGCCTGCCATCTCCTTTCAGACCTACCAACTTGGACATTCTTTCTCCCTCATCTTCCCAAACCCTGATCACACTTCTGGAAGTTAGAAGTACCTGCAAGCAAATG
Source organism: Myotis daubentonii (assembly GCF_963259705.1). Classification (NCBI taxonomy): domain Eukaryota; kingdom Metazoa; phylum Chordata; class Mammalia; order Chiroptera; family Vespertilionidae; genus Myotis; species Myotis daubentonii. The sequence continues at coordinate 94,984,654 of NC_081840.1, forward strand.
ACTTTGTCCCCAGGCTGAGCCGAAGTGTCTGGAGAGTAGTCCCCATCCTGTCTAGACTGCTGCCTTCCCCGAGTCTTCCCGACAGCCACAGGGTTAACAGCTTCCAGGTGCGAGGGGTTAGGCAGCATTGTCACATGCAGGGGATGGTGCGCACCAAAGTCCAGGTCGACTGAGGAGGTCAAGTGAGACAGCACATCTCCGGTGGCTGGTACATCTTCCGGAAATTCACTTAAGCCTCGCATTTTGCGAAACATCAGCTATTGCAGATACACATACAAGAAAAAAATGTGGTTTTTTTTTAATCATAACTGAGAAGTGGCTAGTTTAAATTACGCAATACAAAGACACTTTATGCACATGCTTTTATAATTATTACCACCCATTATTTAAAGATATGGACAAAACTTCTGACTGCTCCAATGCACAAAACTTTTTGAATATCTTCAAAATCAAATGATGTAGTAACACTTTATGAGGAGTCTAACATGACATAGACTGTAAGTTACCGCTGCCTTCCAGTAAATACAATAATTTTCTTAAATACACTCGTTAGAATATATTTTCAAAAGAACTTTTTCAATTAATTTCATTAAAGGTCGAGAGGAAAATAACAGAACTTAATCCCAATCCCATTTAGAGAAGAGACAACTATATTTTTAGCTCAAGTTACATCTAAAAAATTATAGTAATTCTATTTGTTTACTTTTTCCTTAGTTTCCATAGCCCTAGGAGTTGTATCAGTAAAGATATTGCTATGACATATGTCTAATATTTTGCTGCCTATGGAGTCTTCTAAGATTTTTATGGTTTCCCATCTTACATTGAAGTCCTTTAGCCATTTTGAGTTTGTTTTTGTGTATGGTGTAAGTTGATGATCTAGTTTCATTTTTTTGCATGTATCTGACCAAATTTCCCAGAACCATTTATTGAAGAGACTGTCATGACTCCATTTTATGCTCTTGCCTCCTTTGTGAAATATTAATTGAGCATAAGCCACTATGGAAAACAGTATGGAGTTTCCTCAAAAAGTTAAAAATGGAACTCCCAATTGACCCAGTAATCCCACTTCTACGACTACATCCCAAGAAACCAGAAACACCAATCAGAAAGGATATATGCACCCCTATGTTCACAGCAGCATAATTTGCAATAGCTAAGATTTGGAAACAGCCTAAATGCCCATCAGCAGATGAGTGGATTAAAAACCTGTGGGACATCTACACAATGGAATACTATGCTGCTAAAAAAGAAGAAACTTTTACCATTTGCAACAGCATGGATGTAACTGGAGAGCATTATGCTAAGCAAAATAAGCCAGTCGGAGAAAGATAAATATCACATGATCTCACTCATTTGTGGGATATGATGATTAACATAAACTTATGAACAAAAATAGATCTAGAGACAAGAGGCAGGGGGGAAGGAGAGTAGAGACCAACCAAAGGACTTGTATACATGTATATTAGCGTAACCATTGAACACAGACACTGGGGCAGTGGGGGCTTGCCCTCGTGGGTGGGAGTGGATGGGGGGGGTCAATCGGGGAAAAAGGAGACCTATGTAATACTTTAAACAATAAAAAAAAACTACAGAAGTCCAGTACTCAAAGAACTTTTCTACATATATTGTCTCACTTCATTTTCAGTCTTCTCTGAGACAAACCTTATTACCCATTTTTAAAGTGAACAAGTAAGAGAAATTAAATTGTTAAAGGTCCTATAACAAAGCTGGGTCTCAAACCAAAATATTAACCAAAAACAGCATGTTATTCTCAGTTTGCCAAATCGTTTGAATGACCCGGAAGCTTCTCTAGTTTGCAAAAGCTTAGTTACCTATCTACAAATAGAACCATACACTTATAATTACTTTTGCATCTTTGAGTAATTTCTTCATCTGAGACATTTTGGGAATGCAATTTTTGGTTTAAGAATTTCTGCATGTATCTAAGCACATGCTCCATCTGTCAATTACTTTATCCTGTCATACACTAACTTTTCTAAGGTATTTGTCTTTTAAAAGCTGATTATCAATCTCTTAGCATCAGAAACACTGAGGTCTGAGTAATAGTGTTAATGCTTGGCCCCTAGACATGATACCACATAGATTTTCTAATATTCTTAATGACAACACATCTTCAATGGGCTCTGTTCACTCCATGTAATTTTGACAGTCCCTTTAACATTTGTAGTGACTTTTAATCCCCTAGAAAAGGACAGTAATGAGGCTTATTCACAAATAATGGCCACAACTTTATTAAATATCAAGTCTCACTGATGTTCTCTGACATCAGGTCTTCAGTCCTGATTCCCAAGTCTTTTGAGAGACTTACAGAGCAGAGCAGCTGAATTGGACTGAACAGAAATACCAAGATCCAATTATCTATAAAACCACTCACTTTGGTGGTCTCTTAAGATAGCAATGTATCATTAGTTTTAGTACAATCTATTAACTATAAACTCTGTAAATAACTGAAGGGTAACATTGACTTCTTGGAAGGTAAAATTGTGCAAATCTTTGTGTTCTTTTGAACAATTTTTATGAAGAAAAGCATGCTTCAAAGAACAGAATTTATCTATTCATATCATCCTTAAGGAAATAAACTAAACTTTAAATTCCCTGAAAGAAGAACCCATATAAGGATATCTAGAAAATCAACCTAAATACCCATTCTATCCAGCAGTACTGGATTCCATCAATTAACTAAGCTATATCCTGGACCAATGATTCATATACTTAGTCAGTTTTCTAAAAGGAATTATTACCATCGGTTTTATTGTATGTCATAGAAAGTATCTTACCTCTGGAGGGAACTGCAGAAGGCCTGTCAGTAAATTAAGTCTCCCCCTATGGGGCATCCCAATGATGACATCAGTGATCCCACTGTAGGCTGACATTTTCAGCAACTCATGGAAAAAGCCCATCATGCTTTCAGCTCCTTCACCTCCATATCGCTTCACTGTGGCAAACTTGGTGGCCAAAAAGTGGTCAAATTCCTATGGGACATCACATCAGACATATTAGTTACACATTAACTTACTACTTAGGTCAAAGTAGGACATATTTATGTGTGTTGTTAGGACCCCACACTACCTCAAGTGGCTGCAGCTGTGCCCATCACTACCTACCCCAGAGAAAAACATGGCACCCAGAGTCCAGCAGGAACGCCTTGCCAAGGACACCCGACCCCAGTAAGGGATGATCAGAAAATAACCTGAGAGGTATACTATCTAACCCCAAGAGGAACTCCCTTAAATGTGTGTTCTTCCAGAGTAGGGGCAGAGCCTCAGATTTCTGCTGCCTCAACCAGTACCTGAGTTTTAGTATCAGGCTCTACAGTACTATTTGGTCAAGGATTCAAACTGGCCAACTGTCTGAATTATTGGGAATAAATTTTTTGTCCTCTTGATATGCCTGAGTCCTGGTAATAGCCCTGACAAACATTCAATTCCATTAATTCATATTGATCTGTCTTCCATGCGTTTTTTATTGCTTCAGGTAATAAAAAGAGAAGATCTTAAGGATTTTGTAATCTTTATAGAGTGAATAGACACACATATAAAAAGTATTCTGACTCTGAGGAGAACCAATAGCTCCACTGTTTGGCGATTTACTTTTTCCTACTCAGAATAAAGTGGTGTGTGTTATATTGCTTGTTGTGTTGAGGTAATGGGGAGGGAGTAGGTAGGGGTATGTTCAGAGATTTAATGCCTAATTCCCTTTCTCCAGTATTTATATACCTTTGTAGGAAATGAGCTGACCTATTCCATTAGCTGCTGCTTTTATACCTGAGATTCTAGCATTAGTTTCGACAGATGTTTTCGCTCTTCTGTAGTAAATGTCTCCTTTTTCAGCTCCTCAAACCGCTTTGCAAACCAGTCTTTCTCCTCCTGTCTCTGAAGTTGGGAGGTTTCAATGGAAATCTGCCCACAGTAGATTTGGTTGAGATAGGCTAATACTTCCTCAAGAGAGGCCTCATCCTTCCCCATGTTCAATAATCCTATGAAATGGAATCAAAGAGATCCTCTTAAAGAAGAGTCAACCATATAACTAATTATAGAACATACCAAAATAATTTTTTCAATTCAGAGCATTTCATTCCAAATAACTTGGGTCATTATCAGTGCTTATCTACATTTTTTTAGAAGCAAATCTAAAAATATGATCAAAAGCCACAAGGTAGTAAAACTAGAAGAGAAAAAAAAATCTCTCTTCACAAGCATACAGACATACTGTTTTATGTCAAATTTTGATTCTAGGGTCATTTAAACTAAAACTTCAAACCCACTTTTTCATCTGCTTCATAGCTACTTAGCTTATGTCCTACCTTTATCTCAAATATCTATCTACCAAAATGTTCAAGTCTTAATAAATATCTTTAAAGCAATATTTATCATTAAACAGTTGGTCTTAATGTGAATTAATATTGATTCCAAAGCAACATTTAAAGGTAATAGGAAATCTCCCTGATACTCAGTCAAAGAAAAGGGAAGTTTGTAATGTCATTAGCTCAGCACCAAATCAGTTATCAGTCATTTGCCTAAACCTACAGCATGAGTTAACAAACCAACATTGTCCTGGTCGGTTTTGCTCAGTGGTTAGAGCACTGGCCTGCGGACTAAAGGGTCCCTTGTTCGATTCCGGTCAAGGGCACATGCCTGGGTTGCAAGCTCGATCCCCAGTGTGGGGTCTGCACCTGCATAAGACAGCCGATCAATGACACTCTCTCATCATTGATGTTTCTCTCTCTCTCCCTTCCTCTCCCTTCCTCTGCGAAAGCAATAAAAATATATTTTAAAATACATAAATAAATAAAAAGTATCACAAATGTCATGTGCAAAAAAACAAACAAATATTTACTTTATATTTCTTACATTTCTTACAATAAACTTTAGATCTTCAATATTGATTGACCAATGTTGCAAGAACATGGGAGCGCAGATATCTCTTCAAGATCCTGATTTCAATTCCTTTAGATAAATACCCAGAAGTGGAATTGCTGGATCATATGATGGTTTTATTTTTAATTTGCTGAGGAACCTCCATGCTGTTTTCTACAGTGGCTACACCAGATTACATTCCCACCAACAGTGCACAAGAATTCCTTTCCTCCACATACTCACCAACACTTGCATCTTTTGTTTTGTTGACAATAGCCAATTTTAACAGGTGTGTGGTGACATCTCATTATGGTTTTGATTTGCACTTCCCTGAGTACTTTTTCATATACCTGTTGGTCATTTGTCTATAGGTTGTTGAATGCAGATGAAATGGGGCCCTATTGAAAGACCATTCTAGAACTTCAAGACTGCTCCTCCCTGATGGTGCTTGAAAGTGCCCCTCACTGTCTCCTCACACCCCATGAACGCCTCAACTCCAGTGAGCATATGGGTTCTTCAAGAACAGAGAAAGGAGCCCCACCTCTGTAACTGTCACATGGAAGGTCTATTGTCAATGGGCTTTACCTGTGGTATTAAAGGGTCCCTGCAGAGTCTGCACAAGAGCTTGGATTTCAGGCACATTCTCCTGCAGGGCTTGTCCAGTAAAGAGGGGGTTGATTTTGGCAGCTTTATGACCATGTTCACAATATACTGTCACCAACCTGGCAAGTCCATGATCAACTATTTTAGGGGGGAAGAAAGCAATACAAACAGTTTAGGAAATGCCCACAAACCACAAAAATTAGTTTTTCAAAGAAGCCTTGTGGCCTTTGACATTTTTAATGCATTGCTCCTACCCACCACATCTGCCAGTGGTTTTTCAGGATTAAAGACTCAGAATCCAGGCAAACACACTTCTTTCCTTAAATGTATTTCATGATAATTAGAATCATTAAAAAATGTAAATAGGACTATGATTATACATTTATAAAAATAACTATGTACATGAATAATATTAAAATGAAATACCTCAAATTGAAAAAAAAACCTCTTATGATGCTGAGATTATGGATAATTAGTCCTCTTATTGTTTAAGATATTTTTCAACACCTTACATTAAAAAAACATATAGATAGAACTACAAAATCAATGTTACATTTCTTTCTTATTTCTTTTTAAATATACTTTGATTGATTTCAGAGAGGAAGGGAGAGGGAGAGAGAGATAGAAATATCAATGATGAGAGAGAATCATTGATCGGCTGCCTCCTGCATGCCCCCTACTGGGGATCGAGCCCGCAACCCAGGCACGTGCCCTTGACCGGAATCGAACCCAGGACCTTTCAGTCCACAACGCTCTATTCACTGAGCCAAACCAGCTAGGGCATCTTTCTTATTTCTTAAAGACCTCAGGTACATAGTTATTTCATAGACTCATAAAATCTTAGATGAAGACTAAAAATTATCATGTCACTCACATAGTGCCAAAAAAAAAAAAAAATCCCCTTTGTAAAGCCCTAAGTGAGTGATCCCGCAGTCTCCACTTAAAGGGGAGCCATTATCTTTCTGTGAATCCAGTTCTATCTGAGATGATTTCACATTCAGCCAAAAGCTGCTTTTCTTTCCTTTCCATATACAAGGCCTAAAATTGGGGGTGAGGGGCCCTTGATGCCCACACTCAGTTAACCTTGAGTTTGTCAAGGTCATCTTACCTAAACTGAGCACAAATCCCTGAGGATGAGCAGATGTGTTATAGAGGGCACACAATTTAGCGTATTTTCAAATATTTAATGACCATTATTTCAACATGTATTGCCATGCTACAATTTCACAGTTACATATGTGCCTGGGTTTGTATTCCACGTATGGCAAAGTGTACCTATTGGCACAAGCTTCGAGGACAGAACAGAGATGTACTGAATATGTAAAGGGTATTTTTGCACTAATATTGCAGTTAGGAGGGTCCATATTATGTCTGTTACACTAATCAAACAATCCCAGTACATGAACTGATTTCTGGATGGAGGTTAGTCTTATATATTGCCATAGCGTTCTATTCTGAATTGTATTAAAGTTCTTAAGTGCTATTTTATAAAGTAGGAAATCTTCATATTTGTGGCTAAAATCCAGATAGATCATGTCTAAAGCACCATCTTTTTGTGTCAACTCCTATATAAGCACTCTAGAGTATTATTAAAAGCTTGGCTGGTGAGCATTTAGAAATTGGAGCAGTGATCTCTGTAAGTTAATGTTTACTGAGAGAATGTTTTCAAAAGAACTACTAGATTGCTATGAGGATGGTGATGGTCACCATGAATATTACTATTGGACTTATCCCAACGAAGATGGAATTCTGTAGATGATACCAGAAGCTGTGGAAAGTAGAGGAGATCACCTAGGTAGAAAGTGGATTGAGAAAATGACCCTAGGTACATGATAGAGTACCAATATTTTAGAGGTGAGCAAAGAAGAAGAGTCCGCCCAAAAGTGACTGAGGTTGTTAGGAGGAATCTTGCAATGCCACAGAGCCAAGGGAAGAATGTATTTTTAAGAAGGAGTGGCCATTATGAGACAACCAATATTAAAAGTTCTTTAAATATATTTATACTAGGGGCCCGGTGCATGAAATTCGTGCACTGGGTGTGGGGCGGGGGGGAGTGTCCCTCAGCCTAGCCTGCCCCCTCTCACATACTGGGAGCCCTCAGGCGTTGACCCCCATCACCCTCCAATCGCAGGATCGGCCCCTTACCCAGGCCTGACGCCTCTGGCTGAGGGGTCCGCCCCGGGCAGCGGGGACCCGCAGCTGCAGCGGCCCCACGATCGTGGGCTTTGCTTTAGGCCCAGGCAAGGGACCCCTAGCTCCCGGGACTGCCAGCTTCGACCGTGCCCAGCTCCCATCGCTGGCTCCACCCCTACTTCCTGCTATCACTGGCCAGGGCGGAAAAGGCGCCTGATTCTCTGATCATGGCTGGGGGGAAGGGCAAAGGTGGCCTCAGGGCCGCCTTTGCCCTGCCCCCCAGCTCTTAGCTACCCCCTGGGTTTCCGATCACTGTCAGTGGCAGGGGGCTTCTTCCTGCTTTCCCTTTCTCCTCCCTGCATTGTGCCTACATATGCAAATTAACCACCATCTTGTTGGCAGTTAACTGCCATCTCAGTTGGCAGTTAATTTGCATATAGCCCTGATTAGCCAATGAAAAGGGTAGCTCCTACGCCAATTACCATTTTTCTCTTTTATTAGTGTTGATACAGGGTGGGACAAAAGTAGGTTTACAGTTGTTCCTATGGAAAATAATAGAATAATTAATAAGTAAAATACAAAAATAAACTTTGTGTTTTGCATAAGGATAAACTGTTTCACATACTCAGAACTATAAACCTACTTTTGCCCCACCGTGCGTGTGCGTGTGTGTGTGTGTGTGTGTGTGTGTGTGCATTTAATGAAGTGACCAACAGAAATCAGAAAGAGCATGTGGCATCTACTATCTGGTAGAGCCAGAGAGAAGAGCCTAGGCCCCCCCCCCCCCCCCCGACCTCTGGGCACAGCCTACAACCCTCCTACAATTTATTTTTCGTCCAGGGGTGGGCAAACTTTTTAACTCGAAGGCCACAATGGGTTCTTAAACTGGACCGGAGGGCGGGAACAAAAGCATGGATGGAGTGTTTGTGTGAACTAATATAAATTCAAAGTAAACATCGTTACATAAAAGGGTATGGTCTTTTTTTTTTTTAGTTTTATTCATTTCAAACAGGCGGGCCGTAGTTTGCCCACGGCTGTCCTAGACCCTCATTTTATTGCCTTGGTTTCTTCTACCACACACAATCCTACATCCTTCCCTCTCTGACCCACAAGCCCTTCCATGTGATGTCTGGAATTCTACTTCATGATTAACAATCCTCTGGACGTTCTTAACCTCATCCCTGAACATTCCTTAAACTCTTGTCCTAACTGGAATCTGCTTTCCCCACAGGCCACCAGTAGAAGGTGAAACTATTGATCAACCATAACTATACTCCTCAAATATTGAAGGTGGAGTCAATGCCTCCTGGTTCCTCGTTGACATTCCCTTATCATTAATCCTCTAATTCTTGGAAACCCCCAGCCTCTGAGGGACATACTGTACTGTTGTTAACTAATCTCCATTTACCAAAAGTCATTACAAAATCACGTTGTAGGAAAATGCTTAATGGGAAAGTGTCCATTTATTTAGATGAGAAAAGATAATAATACAATATATATAGCATGAGCCTACTTTTTGTTAAAATGTTGTTTGTGTTAATAGTATCTATAATAAAAGTGTAATATGCTAGACTGGACAGCCGAACAACCTTCTGGATGTCATCCCAGATGTCCTTCCAGAAGAAGCCACTGGGTGGGCACCAAGGCAGAGGCAGTTAGGGGCGATCAGGCAGGCAAGCAAGCAGTTAGGGGCAATCAGGCAGGCAGAGGGGTTAGGGGTGATGAGGCAGGCAGGCAGAGTGGTTAGGGGCAATCAGGCAGGCAGGCAGGAGAGCAGTTAGGAGCCAGTGGTCCCAGATTGCAAGAGGGATCCTGGATTGCGAGAGGGTGCAGGCCGAGTTGAAGGACCCTCCCCACCCCGTGCACAATTTTCGTGCACTGCGCCTCTAGTATAACATATTTATTTCATTATATAGTCTATATAGCACCATGTTAGGACATATATACTTCATATATATGTATGTGTATGTATCTACACATATATTTCATATATATATATATATATATATATAGATAGATAGATAGATAGATATGAAACAGACCAAAATCTTAGTAATTTACCCTAAGTCAAAGTTTCTGACTTTTTTTGGTTTATCATATTTTCTAAGTTTTCCACAATGGACATGAACAATAGAACTCTTTTCATTGTATCCATTGAACATGCTTGCTGCCCACTGCATTCTGAAAGCTTTTGATTGGTGGTTTCTCTCCAGTGCACCTGCACGTCTGCCCTCACCAATTGACTAAATGCTGGTAAAAATCAGTTATGTTCGTTCCTAAGCCTGTTGCTGTGGGAAAAAATATATATATATATTAGGAGAGAAATTATAAACATCTAGAAAGATTCTGCACTCATATTGCTTTCATGGGCTCTCTTTAAATGCTTGCATAAATGCAAACAAAAATATAAATATTTAGGTTAAAATAACTTGAAGCATCTCACGTCTTTATGATAATCCTTGCATCAATGACTTTCTAAAAAATTAACTGACAAACTTCTAGTTTCAAGTGCTGTTTTTCTTCTGTAGCAAATAATGAACGTATTTGTCACAAAATATTAATACATTTAAAACAACAAAATATGTAATAAAAATAATTAAATTAGGATATTTAAAGAAAATAAAATATGAAAGAAATGAAATACTTAAGAGGATGAGAACACAGCAATAGAATGCATATATTCTTCATTAAAATAACTTTCTATTACTGTATAAATCAAAGGGTTACTGTAACAGAAAAATGAATACCTTTATGTTAGGCATAATACTGTCCAAACAATTCAGATCTCATGATATCCCCAAAAGTCCAGAGGAATTTAAGTTAAATCCCTAAGAAGCCAGAGAGTCTTGGCTGAGTTGCTCAGTTGAATAGAGCTTCGTCCTGATGTGCCAAGGTTGCTGGTTCGATCCCCAGTCAGGGCACATACAAGAATCAACCGATGAATGCATAAAAAAGTGGAACAATAAATCAATGTTCCTCTATCTATCTATCTATCTATCTCTCATCAATTTAAAAAAGAAAAAGAAAAAAAAGAATTACCTGGAGACAGTTGTCCTTAGAAAAGCCTGCTTGCAAGGTGGGCCTCTGGCTGGTGTCTGGGAACTTAGCTTTCAGGAATGTCCTCACCTGTCTCTAACTAATAAGGGTGGTTCACTATGCCTACATGGTGCAAACAATGTGGTTTATGCTGAATACCTGCTTTTCTAGTGGGAATCTGGAATTGTGGCATGTATAGAGGGTGCTTACAGGAACATCCCCCAATAAAAACCTTGGGTGCTAAGGCTCTAATTGGCTTAAGTGGGCAGAAACATTCCACACATGCTGCAGGTTTTTGCCACTTTAAGAGGCGTGCATTCTGCTACCCCTTGTGGGAGAGAGAGCATAAGAAAGCCTGCACAATGGTTCCTCCAGACTCTTCCTGCGTTTTTTCCATTCTGATCCAAATGTGCATCCCTATTCCTTCACTGTAATAAATCTTAGCATTGAGTACAACTATATACTAACTCCTAATGTGGCATGGCCTGAAGGACACCGAACACACATTATGGGTGACACTGGGGCTGAGTACCTAACAGCTGTGCTCTATGAGCCCACAAACAGCTTCTGCCAATATTCCCAGAGCTACCTCTGGTTTACTCCACATATCCTTCAGTTCTAGGAGATATCCTTGTATCTTTCAAGTAGAGTCTCCTCTTTGCTTAAAATAGCCAGAGTTGGTTTCTGTTGCTTGTGACCAAGAGAATCTTAGCTAATACAGGAAGTAAAAAAAAAAGAAATTATGATAAGATATCTACATCAATTATTTTATTCTCTGCTGTAAGCAAACATGGTAGGGGCACTGAATAGTGTTTTATTATCAGGAAGAATATTATTCATATTAATCAGCATGAAGCACACTGACAGATAAACTCAACTAAACTTAGTGCTTAAACTAAAAGTCACTACAATTCCCTTTCATCATCTGGTCATAAACAGCCTCCCCCTCAAAAAAAATCTAGATCATATCTACAGCATATTTCCATTCAATGCAACATAGGCTTAAAGCAAATAAGAATGTTAGATACCTATAAAAACACTGAAGATTCCAAGAAAGAGAAATTCATAACTGGAGTCCCTTTAAATCCTATAAAAATTGAGATGGATGCCTCCAGCTTCAACTTAGGAACTTCAGAGATAACCACATTAAAAGCCAAGACTTTGTGCCAGAATACTATATTCTGTGCAACAAACTCAGATAGACCTAGGCTGTGCAACTGAATTCATTTCATATCATACCCTCCCTTCCCATCTCAAACATATCTTTATAAAATAAATTAATTTTGCCAGCTATTTCTTTTTTGCAAAAAAATAAAAACCCCAGACTTTAAATAGAAACCTCGGTCTGGTCCTTTCCATTTTTCCCTAATCCTTTCTTAAATCATCACCAAGTTAGATACCTAAGGGTCACAGATTGGTAATAAATGACAGTGACCATTTACTGAGTACTAACTTTTGGTACACATTGTGCTGGATTTTTCACACACATCATCTTACCTAGTCCTTGCAACAACTTGAAAATAGGTGTTCTTTTTTGCAGAAGAGTAAACTGCAAAGGTTAAGTGAATTACAAAAGGTGACAAAGGTCATTGAAAAGCTGGAATTTGACTTCAATCCAGTGTTTTAACCATCCCATATAATAAAAGCCTAATATGCTAAGTGCCCGGTTGTCCATTCAACCAATCAAAGCTTAATATGCTAATGATATGCTAAGGTTGCTCAACCACTCACTATTATGTGCACTGACCACCAGGGGACAGACACTCCAACTGGTAGGTTAGCTTGCTGGTGGGGTCCAGCCAATAGGGACTGAGCAAGACAGGCCGGACATGCCCTGGAACCCTCCCGCAGCCACTCCATGGCTGGCCAACCTCCTGTGTCCCTCCCAGGCCCCGATCATGCACCAGTGGGGTCTCTCAGCCTGGCCTGTGCCCTCTTGCAATCCGGGACCCCTTGGGGGATGCTGGAGAGCCAGTTTCAGCCTGACAGCGGAACAACTGGCTGCTATGACACACACTGACCACCAGGGGGCAGGCGCTCAATGCAGGAGCTGCCCCCTGGTGGTCAGTGCACTCCCACAGGGGGAGCACCGCTCAGCCAGAAGCCAAGCTCACAGCTGGTGAGCACTAAGGATGGCTCCAGAGGGCTCCCAGACTGCGAGAGGGCACAGGCTGGGCTGAGGGACCCCCTTCCTGAGTGCACAAATTTCGTGCACTGGCCCTCTAGTTATACTATAACAAAAATTCTATGTTGTACACTTGAAACTAATATAATCATATTCTATATCAACTATAAGTGAATTTTTTAATTGAAGCGGGAAGTCCAGAGACTATAGCAAAAGAATGAGAAAACTAAAAGTCATTAAAACTTCTTTTATTTTTTAGTACAAGAGCTAATGTCATTAGCCTTTTTGGTCTGCATTTGTGCTCCAGAATTATTTAAATTTTTTAAAATCTCTAATGCAGTAAAATTTTATTCAACTATTTTTCCCATAACTCCAGTAAAGGCTCCTGTTATTTCTAATATGTAACACACCTACGACATCTCACTTCAACTACTAAAGCTCAGTGTCAAGGTCAGTAACCACTAAACACTGTTTGGAATCCTATGGTTCCCATCTCTTGATGCTCACTAAATTTTGCCTTTTTTTTTTTTATAACCAAAATCTTCCATGGCGAAATTTATATCTGTAAATCACCACTACTAAATCCATCTCCATTTTAAATTGGGATTATTGATAAATAAACTCAAGTTTACTTGGAAATTCAGGTTTACAGAGGTTAAAGTACATGCTGTTACAAATAGCCACAAAGAACACTCATCACAGGTCAAATTTTAACTAGTGAAACCTCGGCCATCCAAAAGATTACAAGAAGCAAATTCAGTATCTCTTTTAAGCCTACTACGATGGAAGTCTTAGTGAATGGTGTTGTCATCCTATGAGGGCAATGATTTTCAGCTAAGATAAACATATGAAGAAAGACAGTTGACAAAGGGCAAAGGGAGAAGGGAGATACCATAAGTCTGACTATCTCTCCTCCCTCTTCTTACATCTCCTTTGATGCTAGAGGATGCTAAGAGTCCTTTCCAGTAGGGTTTGTCCTTGAATTTACTTTGCCAGTACTGAAAGTTATACATGATCCATCACACCACCTCGGTCATTCCTCTCAACCAAATGGCAGGTGACATGGAAAAGACTAGAGCCCAACAAACCATGTCCTTGGCCTCATAAGCCTCCTGTTTTAATTAATGGAACTGACTATAAGCACACTTACACAGAATTTATAGAAAAACCCAACAAGTTTTAATTGACTTCATCAGCAAAAAAAGTTATTACTTTTTTAATAACTTATTAATAGTACATACTATTACTAATATAGCAGTAGTAATGTAGTAGATTACCCAATATATAAAGTGTGTCCTTTCTTGACACTTGAGGTTATGGTTGTACATGCAACATTCAAATGTACTAAATGTCACAAATAAATTGCAAATACAGAACCCTATTTCCATGTATTAATAAGAATGAATCATTTAATAAGTATTCAGTTAAGTGTAGAGCTGAAAAAAATATAAGAGTAGGTCTTTACTAGACAGAACCTACTGTCTTATACACAATCAGAAAAAGTTCAATGGAGTCCAAAGGGCTCCATACTGAGAACTGAGGGAGTTCAGATCAGGATAGCTTGGTGTTGTCGGGAAAGATATCATGGAGTAACTGGGAATGGAGCTGGGCCATGGAGAATGGATAATAAGGGGAAAGGCACAGAACGAGAAAGAAGAATTTGGGGTAAAGACTGGAATGTGAGGGTATTTATGTTGGAGGGCAGTAAGAAAAAAAAAAAGGAAGGTAGGATGAGTCAAGACACATGAAGGGCATTGAATATCAAGCTAAAGAATTTGGATTTTATTCTGAGAGGCAAAGTAGAGCCTTTGGAGACCTGAGTAAGAAAATGACTCAAGCCCTAACCGGTTTGGCTCAGTGGATAGAGCGTCGGCCTGTAGACTCAAGGGTCCCAGGTTCGATTCCGGTCAAGGGCATGCACCTTGGTTGCGGGCACATCCCCAGTAGGAAGTGTACAGGAGGCAGCTGATCGATGTTTCTCTCTCATCGATGTTTCTAACTCCCTATCCCTCTCCCTTCCTCTTTGTAAAATAATCAATAAAATGTATTAAAAAAAAAAAAGAAAATGACTCAATGAAATCAATGTTTTAGAAAGACTGGAAGGGAACTAGGCTACAAATTTTAATACCAGAGGGGCTAGAAGTTTAACCTTTTTTGAAGTTATGGATCTCTTTGAGAATTTAATAAAAGCTATGTGCTCTTGCGTGGCTGGTATGGCTAGGTGGTAGAGCATCAACATATGAACCAACAGGTCAGGGTTCAATTCCTGATCAGGGCACATGCCTGGGTTGTGGGCTCGATCTGCAGTGTGGAGTATGCAGGAAGGGCAGCCAATCAATGATTCTCTCTCACCATTGATGTTTCTATCTCTCGTTCTCTCCCTTCATCTCTGAAATCAATAAAAAATATCTACACTAATAAAAGACAAAGATGCTAATTGACCACACCTTCGCTATGACCCAAGCCACGCCCACGAGCCAATCAGAGCTACGATATGCAAATTAACCCAACCAAGATGGCGGCTGGAAGCCATGGAGCTGGAGCAAGCAGGAGGCTTGGTTGCCCGGGCAATGGAGGAAGCCAAGATTCCCGCCAGCCCTGAGCCAGCTGTTGCCTCCGCTAAAGGCAACGAAGTTTCAATTATAGAAGATAAACAAATCCCAGATACCTGCTTCCAGCCAAGCTCCACTGGGAGCTTGGGTGGCTAAGGGTTGTAGCCAACCTGCAAACAGCCAACAGCCCCTCACCCAGGCTGGCCAGGCACCCCAGCGGGGACCCCCATCCTGAAGGGGCTGTGGCCAGCCTGCAAACAGTCATCAGCCACTCACCCAGGCTGGCCACGCCCTCATGGGGTGAGGGTCCCCACTGGGGGGCTTGGCCAGTCTGAAAATGGCCCTCAGCCACTCACCCAGACTGGCCAGGCACCCCAGCAGGAACCCCCCCACCCTGAAGGGGCTGTGGCCAGCCTGCAAACAGCCATCAGCCCCACACCCAGGCTGGCCAGGCACTCGTATATAATAAAAGGGTAATATGCAAATTGACCCTAACAGCAGAACGACTGGGAATGACTGGTGACTATGACACACACTGACCACCAGGGGGAAGATGCTCAATGCAGGAGCTGCCCCCCGGTGGTCAGTGCGCTCCTACAGGGGGACCTCTGCTCAGCCACAAGCCAGGCTGACGGCTGCCAGTACAGCAGTGGTGGTGGGAGCTTCTCCTGCCTCCTCAGCAGCACTAAGGATGTCTGACTGCAGCTTAAGCCAGCAGGTGGTCATCCCCCAAGGGGTCCCAAATTGCGAGAGGGCACAGGCTGGGGAGAGAGACCCACCCCATCCCCCACCCCGCCAAGTGCACAAATTTTTGTGCACTGGGCCTCTAATACATATATATATATATATATACACACACATGCATATATATATATGTGTGTGTGTATGTATATATGTTTTAGAAAGCTATGAGCCATTTTCCTAGAACAGATAGACTCCCAGAGTTGTGCAAAGTTCACAGACCCTCCAAAACCTTTTCATAGGGGTTCATGAACTCAGATTAAGAACCCTTGAATTAAACTTACTTTTTATTGTAGCAGACCAGAATTAAAGGTCTCGACTAGGATCCTAGTTAGTAAAATATAAAGAAAGCAAGGCTTTGAGATATATAGTGCTCAAAATTTGATATGAAGAATGAGGTGAAAAAGTTGAAGGTGGATTGCTTGCCCCAGAATTTTACATCTGCAAGAGAGATTCCTATAACTCTCAACATCCATTTTCCCTTTTCTTTCATGGTAATAGATAGTTGAGTATATGACCATCCAAAATAGAGATACACATTCCTAGTCTTCAATGCAGCCAGTGTGGCCATGTGACTAAGTTCTGGCCAATAAGAATTAATAGAAGTGATATATACTACTTTTGGGTCTTGCCTGGTTCTCTTCCCTTCACCCTTTCCTTCTTCCTACTGGCCAATATATGGATACAGTGGTGAGCTATCTCAGACCAGAGCTGAAAGCAATGCCCACAGGATGGGGAAGGAATAATAAAGAAGGAGCTTGACCCCCTATGATACTGCAGAGCAAAGCTGTCATACCAGCTTAGATTTTTACTTATTTCACTTGTCATTATTATCCCAGGCCTCTGGCACAGCCCCTGAAATCATCCTATCGAATACAGAACTCAGTACCCGAGGTGGTTTGCTGCCATAGTAGAAGCTAAAATTCATTACTAGCTTAGCAGCCAGGCAGTGGGTGTCAAGGACCACATAGTTCAGAATCGAAAGCTGATGAACATCGTTTTGCTATCTGACAAAACACTTGATAAAACTGTCACCTACAATACCCTGAAAGGCAGACTACATGCCCACAGATCCTGTAGCTTAGTAGTGAGTGCTCACTGTTTGTTACTTTCAGGAAAGCCCTGGGAGAAAGATGAGGTCAAGTTGGAGCTAGCTAATCAGCAACAAGAGATGGCAGGAAATTCACTCTGCAGGGAGGTACCTAGAAGGCAGACCCTGGCAAGTTGGGAAATGAGAAGTATTTAGAAAACGTGTTTTAAAAAGGCTGGCTAATGGGAGGTAGAACAGACAAAACCCTTCTTCAAGTACATGCTAGTAAGCATTCTCTGTTAGACAAGGGGAGCCAGCTGAAACCTCAAGATCTCATAAAGAGTGTTGCCTTCCCACTCAAGCCTATTATTTTGGTTGGTGTCAGGTAAGCATCATTAAATTTAGGGAGCTGAATGTGTTGAACACAGAAGCAATAAATAACAGACAGAAGTTTTATGGCTTAAATATTGGGTCTAGAGGCCCTCATCAGGTACCTCAGTTGGTTAGAGCATGGTCCCCCTACGCCAGTGATGGCGAACCTCTGACACGCGTGTCAGAGGTGACATGTGAACTCATTATTTTGGTTGATTTTTCTTTGTTAAATGGCATTTAAATATATAAAATAAATATCAAAAATATGTCTTTGTTTACTATGGTTGCAAATATCAAAAAATTTCTATATGTGACACAGCACCAGAGTTAAGTTAGGGTTTTTCAAAATGCTGACATGCTGAGCTCAAAAGGTTCGCCATCACTGCGGCCTACACCAAGGTTGCAGGTTAGATCTCTAGTCAGGCCACATACAAGAAGCAACCAATGAATGTATAAATAAATGGAACAACAAACCAGTGTTTCTCTCCACCCCCAACCCCACCCCCTTCCCTCCTTCTCTCTCTCTATAATCAATCACTAAATAAATATTAGGTCTAGATGAGATCTTTTTTCTTAATCCTCACCTGAGGATATGGGTTTTTTTAAACTGATTTTTAGAGAGTGAAGGGAGAGAGAAAAACAAACAAACATATAGATGTGAAAGCAAAAGAGCGATCAGTTGCCTCCCATACATGCCCGGACTGGGGATTCAACCCACAACCTAAGTATGTGCCCTGACCAGGAATCAAACTGCAACCTTTTTAGGTACTCTAACCAACTGAGCCACATAGCCAAGGCTAGAAGAGATCTTTAGGCAATTTTCTCATAGAATGACCAGAAGCAAAAAGACTGCAGAATTATGAATTTTATAAGAAAACTGTACTGCCTAAGAAATCCCAACTCTGGCCAGAAAAAACAAAACTTCTAACTGATGACCCCCTAAAGTAACTCTCAAGCTCCTAACCTTATCAAAATAGACTGTGAAAGGGGTGCAGCCCTGAGGAGGGCATGTCCATGTCAAAGATGGCCACAGAAGATACTGGATAAACAATCTATACGGCGCCCTAACCGGTTTGGCTCAGAGGATAGAGCATTAGCCTGTGGACTGAAGGGTCCCAGGTTCGATTCTGGTCAAGGGCATGTACCTTGGTTGTGGGCACATCCCCAGTAGGAGGTGTGCAGGAGGCAGCTGATCGATGTTTCTCTCTCATCGATGTTTCTAACTCTCTGTCCCTCTCCCTTCCTCTCTGTAAAAAATCAATAAAATATATTTTTTTAAAAAAAGAATCTATAAGGCAAATCCAAGGGAATGGCAGGGGGCAGTGTTGAAGGGCCAAATAAACTCGTGAAATTACTACATAGCCACAACAAGGAGCTTTTATCATTCCTCCCCAATAGGATTGGTAATTGATTTGAACCAGTGGCTGCTATAGATTCCTCATTCTTTCCTTCTACAGATGGAAGTTTTCTTTATATATCACTAGAGGCCCGGTGCACAAAATATGTGCACAGGGGCAGGGGGGTCCCTCAGCCCGGCCTGCACGCACTCACAATCCGGGACCCCTCGGGGGATGTCTAACTGGCAGTTGGACATCCCTCTAGCAATCCGGGACCTCTGGCTCCTAACCATTCACCTGTCTGCCTGCCTGATCATCCCTAACTGCTCACCTGTGCCCCTAACTGCCTCTGCTTGCCTGCCTGATCGCCCCTAACCACTTGCCTGCTTGCCTGATCGCCCCTAATCACTCTGCCTCGGCCCCACTGCCACGGCTTCGTGTGGAAGGATGTCCAGAATAACGTCCAGAAGGTCATTCAGCTGTCTGGTCTAATTAGCCTATTACGCTTTTATTATTATAGATAGGTGTATATATGGGGGTGGGTGGCAGTTCACATGAGGAGTCACAGCCAGACCAGATAAAGAGAACTACACATTCTCCAGAGATAATGGACTTTGAACTGGATCCAGGCATTGAATGGAAAGAGATGAACAGGTTTTACATTTGGAAAGAAAAGTTTAGAATACTTGAGTGGCCAAAGGGATCAAGTATGGTGATTACTAGTTATTTTCTGTTATCTATTTTCCTCCTTTTTCTCAAGATAATTTGTAGCTGGCACATGGCTACCCTGAATAAAGACTGTATTTTCCAATCGCCCTTGCATATATATATAGACAGGTGACCAAGTTCTGGCCAATGAGATATTATTGGACGTTACATATACAACTCTCCTTCCCCCTTCTCCCACACAGCCTAGTAGGAGATAATGATCTACAAAAAGAGTTATTTTAAAATAATTCGAGGAATCAAATAGAGAACAATTGCGAGGGGAAAACCTCAAATGAGATCACAATAACTGTGCACTGAGCACACACTAATATGATCTTATATGAAGAAGAGACTGTCAAACCCATTTCACACATCTCTCACTGACTGTAACAATGTTTGGCCACGGATGACTGGGGTGCCTGATGAAAATACATATTCCTGAATCTCATCTCAGACCACTGAATTGCAACCCAGGGGTAGAGGGAGGAAAGGAGGCCTGGAAACTGGCACTTTAAATATCATTCAAAGTGATTTGCACACACACTTATGTTTGAGAAATGACATATAAAGTTTTTGATACTCATTTTGCAAAGTGAAATAAGATACCTACAGTCTTACCCTCAATGGGTTAACTAAGTAGTTCGCAAATGCCTTCCCTAAAGAAACTCCATTGCATTCAAGAGAGAGAAATCAGGTTTATCCCAAATGTCCCCTGAGGTCAAGAGCAAAATAGTGAGATCCCAGTGTGTGATGTAAGATTCAAAGGTCAGGTGCTTAGATGATGAAGGGGATCTTCATTGTTAATCTAACGACTGGATCAAAGATACCAAATGATTTTATTCTGATAATTGATCTGTATTCGTCTTCTACTCTGTGAGGAGGAATAAGGTTACAATAACTTTGGAGCATAAAGCAAAGAGCAATAATCAAAATTAATCTCTTGCACACGAGCATGCAACAGAAGAGAGAGGTTTGTCCTCTAATCCATTAAACCTACAGTAACATGGTTCTAAATTCAGCAAAGGGTTTTAAACTCTGAAATTAAAGTTTGAGGCTAGCTAGAGGACATAAACAGGTGATAAATACCATGCTGTGGTCGTGGCCCTGAAATGTATCCTTGTGTAAACTCCAGGAGCTGGGAGAGCTTAGAACTTTCCTTTTCCCGCAGCACCGCCTCCGCAAAGAGCTCAGCTCCCACCAGTTTACCAGCAAGAAATAGAGGAGACAAGAGCGCCCAGACCCGTATGAACTCCGGAGGTGGGAAGATCACCCGGGCGCGGGACCCACGTTGAGACCCTGACTTCAAAGTTCCCCAGCTCCCGAGACTGCACAGGGTTGACCCCACACTGACAACACCCACGCCTCCCCTCTCTGCACCCTCTTCTCCTGGCACCTCCCCGGCCTGCGCACAGACTGCAGACCCCCGAAGCCCCCCACCCCCACAACAGCACCCCGCCGCAGGCCCGGCAAGAAGGGCCCCGCCTCCCCAGCCCCCAGCCCCTTGCCAGCCCCATCGGACCTGGCGGGCGCGCCCGGGCGCCCCGGGGTTCCCGGCTCTCGGTCTTCCTCGGCCGGTAGCCGTAGACGCCCCTTTCGGTCTGGTAGCCGCGCCGGAGGAGGAGCGGAGGCGCCCGCCCGAGGATCCGTCTTGCCGCTGCCGCAGCGACCGAGGCCATGCTCCGCCAGGTGCCCTGCCCGAGGACGAGGGCAGCAGCCACCGGACCAGACAGTGTGGCTCAGGGGCGCACGGAGCCCGGGATCGCTTCGCGGGGGGCGGGAAGCGGGAGCCCCGCCCGCGGACGACGCCCCCGCGCCGCAGCGCCCGATTGGCGGGCGGCCCCTCGGGGCCACGCCCCGGGCCGGCGGGACGCGCGGTCCTAGAGGCGGAGGGGCGCCCGGGGCTTTGGGGAGGCGCGGCGTGTGGCGCCCAGCGTTCCCTCGCTCCTGGTTTCTGGCACAGAACTCGATCTTCTGTGTATCCTACAGGCCCCGCCAGGAGTGCTTACCCGCAACCCTCTGCTGGCACCCGCGGGCACAGCCGCACAGACACGTGTACATTGTCACACACGAAGGGAAAATTAGCATCTGGGTTCATAGAAAGTGTCTTGGACTGAGACCAAGGGACGCAAGGAGCCAGAAAAATCAAATAGCTCACCCTTTTTAATTAAGAAACATTGAGGGAGAGAGTACAAAACGGCGGGGAGGAGCCTGTGTGAAAGGGATAGAACACGAGTGAAAAGAAATTGCTCATAGGAGGTTTCAGCAATGTAGAGATATTTGAGATTCTTCAGTAGTCTATCTCTGACAGTTTCCCAAACTATTATATTCTGACTCACCTTTAACTTTGCCACTATGGTGGGGGAGGGAGAGAATCTGAATCCCCATCCAGCATTCCATTCCTGTTCAGCGTACCCCCTGCTCCTGAGAACATTACGCATAAGCCCATACTTCCCTGACGCACTCACTCAACTACTATGCCCTAACCGAGAAGACAGGTGCAAAACTAGACGCAGTTACAGATTCAGTGGTGGGATTCTGAGGGCGTTTCTTCAATGTGAAATATGAGACCAGATCGCCCCTCCCCTCTCCCCCTCCCCCAAAGAATTACCTGAGGTGCTTGGGAGTGGGGAAGTGAGTCAGAGTAGAGAAAGGTGGAGACAGTATAAAACTGTTCTTGAGGAGAGTAGTAAAGTGTCCTACTTTTGGGATTGATAAGCATGAATAGAGATACTAATTTCTGCTCTTTTGTGATTTTCTCCGTTAGTGCTCATTACCTTGGTACTGAGAAAGTCAGAACGACTATTGGATTCATTTGGGGCTAGAGTTTTTCCAGGCAGATGTGATAGAAAGGCCACCAGGCAAAGGCGGTTAAGATATTAGCTAGAGAACTATTGAAATACTAAAACGTGAGCCCTGGCCGATGTTGCTCAGTTCATTGGAACATCGTCTGGTCCACGAAAAGGTCTCGGGTTTGATTCTAGGTCAGGACACATACCCAGGTTTCTAGTTTCATCACGGGTCAGGTGGGGTGTATAAAGGTGCATAAGGGAGGCAACCAACCACTGTGTCTCTCATACATCGATGTTTCTCTCTCACCCCCTTCCCTCCCCCCCCCCCCCTTCATCTCTATCTAAAATTCATGGAAAATATGTCCTCTGGTGAGGATTACAAAAAAAAGAAAAAGAAAAAGAAGAGAAAAGAAAAGAAAAGAAAAAGGAAAGAAAAAACAAAAGAAAAGAAAAGAAAAGAAAAGAAAAGAAAAGAAAAGAAAAGAAAACAAGGACTCTATGCTGGGGGTGGGGGAGAGGCAAGCAAATATAAGAATGAACATATCCCATCTTTGGACCCTAAACACATCCAAAATAGTTCCCAGATCCATCCACTTTCCAAAGTGAGGGCCATCAACGCCTCTCCAGGAATACCACAGTAGATTCCTAAATGGTCTTTTTGCCTTGGGTTCCTTGCTTAGTCATACTTCTTTCACACTAAAGTCAGAGTTATTTCTTAAAATTCATATCTCATATTACTATTGCCTGAAACCTTTTCATGGTTCCCTGTTCTTCTTTGGATAAAGTCTAAATCTTTAACATAGCTTTAAATCTCTTTAAAGATTACTAACCTTAACTCATTTCTTAAAATTTCCATCTTCCCATTTTCCAGCCAGAAACTTCAATGTTCCATGCTTTCCCAAACTTTCAAACCTTTTTTCTTCTCAATTTCACTCACACTCATGGCTTTAATGAACAATATTATAAGAATGATACCAAATATAAATCACCAGCATGGATCTCTCTTCTGAAATCAGGATCCATGTATATGGAATATGGTCTACTGACATCTTCACTTCTTAGTGTATCACTATGGACTCATGAGAAACCATGTCTGCTGTTGGATCTCTGTATATTATTCTTTATTTCAGTCAGTGTATGCTTAATTTCTAATTGGTCCTTTTTCATATCCTTGAGGGTCTCACTAAATTTCTCAGAGGTTTCTAGAAGATTCTTGAGTAACCTTATAACCGTGGTTTTGAACTTTATATCCAGTAGTTTGCTTTCCTCCATTTCTGTCATTTGTGACATGTTTAATTGTCTCCGAATTTTGGCTGCTTCCCTGTGTTTATAGAGTGGCTTTGTGTGCTAGGTGTCCTATAGGGCCCAGTGGCTCAGCCTCCCCAATTACCTGAGGTGGACACTCTTGGTGCACCCCTTTATGGGCTGTGTGCACAGTCTTGTTGTAGTTAAGCCTTGATTGTTGTTGGTATCACTGGGAGGAATTGACCTCCAGGTCAATTGGCTGTGAGGACCAGTTGTGTCTACAGTGGGAGAACTGCTGTGCTGGAAACACCCTTGAGGCAGGACTTGCTTCGCTGGGGCTTTGGTGCTCACTGAGTTCTGGCCCCTGAGTGTGTCTCTTATGGATCTAAAGAATTGTAATCTGGTGTGGTCTCACTTTGACCACTGGGTACACTGGCTCTTGGATCTCCAAGGAGGTGCAAAGTCAGCCACTGCCCAAGGCCACCCAGCAGGAGCTACAGAGAGATCTGCAGATTCCTCCTCTTTGTGTGGGGTTTGGAGGTGCCCAGGTGAGGCACAGATGTAAAGCAATGCAGGCTGCTGATGAGCCTTAGGCCTTCTTTTGGAAGCTCTGGGATTCTTTGACCCAGCTGCAATTTGTTAGGTTAGGTTGCAAAAGGCCAGGCCATTCATATGCAAAAGCTTCTGCCCACAACTTGGCTGGGGTTGTAAATTGGGTGAGGCGGGGTCTCAGGGAATCACAGGATGGAGCAAACCGCAATGGCTGCCAGTCTGCTCTGCCTCAGAGCGGTCCCGGGGTCTCTGTGTCCAGTGGCCCCATGCAGGAACAATGATCACTGCAAGCACCTCTGCGAGAAAGCCGCCCTCGCATTCTGGCCCGATGCCAGACAGTCCAGTTTCTCCCCGTATGAGTCTGGGTCCCCAGAGTCTCACCTGCAAATGGAGTTCAGAGCAATTAGGAGCTTGTAGCTCCCTCCCAATTGAAAAAGAGAACAGCGCATCAAGTAGTCAGCCTGTTTCCACGTGTGCCTCTGTACCTCTGCATTTCCGCACCTCTGCACCTCCTACTCACTTCAGTGCGCTTTTCTCTTTCCTTCTAGTTGTAGAATTTCCACTCAGCCAGCCTTCCCGTGGTTCTGGATGATATCTGTTGTAGGGCGAGCCTATATCTGTTGTAGAGCTTAGAGGGCACAATCCTCTTAGCATAATTAGGCTCGACCTTATGACGCTCCCTAGATCCTTCCTAGGTAGCTAATGGGCTGTGGGAGGTGCAGCAAGTGCTGCCAAAACAAGTGAAACTCACAAGAACATTGTAACTATGGTGAGTACTACCTTGTTTACCTCTGGCTATAAAATAAAGGCTCAGCTTGTCTCTGGATCTCTCTCTGTGGCCTCAGCCAGGCACAGGAAGATCCACCTAGACCCAGTTTATTCTCTCTGTCATTTCTTCAACCTTTCACCGCCCTCACTGAGGCTTTCAAACCCTTGGCTGAGCTGGCTCGGCACGATTGTTTTCGTCTTTTAGTTGTATTTTTGATGTGGTTGTGTGTAGCAGCAAGTACAAGTGTGTACCTATGCCACCATCTTGGTTCCACTCTCTGACTGTCCTCTTTAGATGGCATGTGTATGCCAGTCTTGTTTCCATCACTCTTAACTTTATGTGGTCTGCCTGCCTGAATTCTTTAGCCACTTGTGTTTGCAACCCCTAGTCTGCTGTGATTTTGCCTGCCTCTTCTTTCACCTTTATGGAATCATACTTCCTGAGGTTTCACTATGCTTCAGTGACACTGTTTTTAGTCCCCTGAACACTTTTTCCTTCCTATTTTAGGGTCTTCACACATGTCATTCCCTCTGCCAGGAAAGCTCTTCCTCCCCGTCACCCCAACCCCAACAACACAGACACCTGGATTATTTCTACCCTCCTTCTCCACCGGGCTTAGAGTTATTTCCTGAAAAAGAGTGTTCCTAATGCCCTTCGCTAGTTTAGTTCTCCATACTGTACACTCTCATGGCATGCCATACATTTCCTTATTACATTATATAATTTGATAAGTGCTTCCTGAGTATCAGATATATCATAATTGCAGTTATCTAAATTCTTGGTTAGTTATAGTATTTTAATGGTCTTTTCTACTCTACCTCCCAAGCATAATTACATAATTGCTTAAATTCATGCAGCTTAATGTGAATATGGTATGACTCCCCGATGGGTGGCCCTCCCACTAAAGTTAAGTTACAAGACGGTGGGAATTATATGTGTTTTCTTCAGTGCTCTATCCCCAGTGCCTAATATACCCAGCTAGTGCTCAGTAAATAAATTTTGAGTACATGAATTAATGAAAGTAGAACATAGGGTGCAGTAATTAGACATAAAGAGTAAGTAGGGCCCCAGCCCATTTGGCTCAGGGGATAAAGCGTGGGCTCATGGACTGAAAGGTCCTGGGTTCAAGGCCACATGCCCGGGTTGTGGGCTTGACCCCCAGTAGGGGACATGCAGGAGGCAGCTGATCGATGATTCTCTCTCATCATTGATGTTTCTATCTCTCTCTCCCTCTCCCTTCCTCTCTGAAATCAATAAAATATACATTTTTTAAAAAGAGTAAGTAGGGAGCCAGGCCATGTGGCTCAGTGATTGAGCATTGGCCCATGAACTAAGAGTTCACCAGTTTGATTCCCAGTTAGGGCATGTGCCCAGTTGTGGACCCGCACTCAGGCGGGGGCGAGGGGGGGGTGCGCAGGCATGCAGGAGGCAGCCAATAGATGTTTCCCTCTCATCAATGTTTCTATCTCTCTCTCCTTCTCCCTTCTTCTCTCTGTAAAATTCAATTTAAAAAAAATCTAAAAAAAGAAAAGTATGGACCCTGGAAACCAAGATGGTGATACTCACCACCTTCCACAATCACATTAAACTTACAACTAAAATACAGAACAACGATCATTCAGAACAACCATCCTTTAGAACCAGCTGAAATCTGGCTGAATGGAAATCCTGCAAGTAGACAAGTAGAGAAGAAAGCACACTGAGACTAGTAGGAGGGGCGGAGGGGTGTAATGGGGTGGTCCGACAACCACGTGTGGCATTTTTTTAATCAGGAGGGATATCTTGTCTGTGGAGGCCTCCTATGAGGAGCAAGGGGTCCCAGTCCCACACCAGGCCCACAGCCCAGGGTTCCAGAGCTGGGAAGAGAAGTCCACATAACTTCAGGCTGTAAAAACCAGCGTGGATTGTGGCTGAGTGACAGAGGTGACTGGAGGTCCAGCAGCCTCTGTCACTCTTAAAAGGCCAGTGCATGAACTTACTTGGACTCACTCCCTCTGAGCTCCAGTGCTGGGAGAACACCTTAAGGGGATCCAAGGACATAAGGAGAGGAACTGGATTGTCTGGCATCAGAGCAAGAACTCAGGGGTGGCTTTCTCCCAGACAGGGGTGCTCACAGAGGTCATTGTCCCTATGTTGCGACTTCCCCCATTACAGAGCTGACTGGCAGCCATATCTGAGTTTCCATCAGCCTGGTTCACACTGTTTGCTCAACCCTGGTGATTCCCTGAGACCCCGTCCCATCCAATTTGCCATCCTGCCCAAGCTGTTTGCAGCAGCCTTTCTATATGAATGGCCTGTCCTGGCTCAAGCTTCAGACTTTTCTAAAATGTCTCAAACAAGCAGCAACTGTCATCAGTGTGCCTTGTACTTATCAATAAGAGGCCCAAGACAGCTTGGCCTCCTCTGGGCACTTCCAAGCCCAATATAAGTAGCAGTCATCTGCAGATCACTCTGTGGCTCCTGTCAAGTAGACCCAGGCAGTGGCTGGCTTTTCACCTCAAGGTAGGCCCAGTGGACAGCTTTAGACCATACCAGATTACAACTTTACACATCCACAAGTGACACGCTCAAGAGACAGACTCAGTGAGCACCAAAGCCCCACTGAAGTAAGTCATGCTTCATAGGCGTATCTCCTGCACAGCAGCTCTTCCTCTGTACTCACAGCTGATCCTCATAGCCAATTGGCCTGTAGATCAATTCCTCTCAGTGACACCAACAGCAATCAAGGCTCAACTACAATAAGACTGTGTATACAGCCCACACAGGGATGCACCTAGAGTGCCCACCTCAGATGAATGGGGAGTCTGAGCCAGTGGGCCCTACAGGACACCTACTACACAAGGTCACTCTACTAATTCAAGGATATATAGCAGTTCTACCTAATACATAGAAACAACACAAGGAAGCAACCAGAATGTGGAGACAAAGAAACATGTCACAAATGAAAGAAATCTCCCCCCCCCAAAAAAAAAAAGAAAGAAAGAAAGAAAGAAAGGAAGGAAGAAAGAAAGAAAGGAAGAATGAAATGGAAGCAAGCAAACTACTACAGAATTCAAAACAGCCCTAACCAGTTTGTTCAGTGGTTAGAGCATTGGCTCATGGACTGAAGGGTTTGATTTCTGGTCAAGGGCATGTACTTTGGTTGTAGGTTCCCGAGTCCTGGTCAAGGCACATGTGGGAGGTGACCAATCATTATGTCTCTCTCATGTCAATGTTTTTTTCTCTCTCTCTCCCCGTCCTCTTACATCCCTTCAACTTTCTCTAGAAATCAATGGGGTGAGGGGGCTGGATATCCTCAGGTGAGGATTTTTAAAAAAAAAGTAAGGACAGAAAAGCCAAAGTTAAAAACAATGGCTATAAGATTGCTCAAGGATCTTAATGAGAACTTCAAGGGACTTAGTGAGAATTTCAAGGATCTTAGTGAGAATTTTAATAACCTTAGTGAGAATATGAAAGACATGAAAAAGGACCAGTCAGAAATTTAAGCATACATTAACTGAAATAAAGAATAATTTACAGGGATTCAACACTAGAGTAGAGGATTCTGAGAATCAAATCAACTATTTGGAATATGAGGAAGCAAAAAACACCCAATTAGAAGAGCAAAAAGAAAAAAGAATCCAAAAAATAGGAAGATAGTATAAGGAGCCTCTGAGACAACTTCAAGAGCACCAACATTCTCATTATAGGGGTGCCAGAAGGGAAGAGAGATAGCAAGATATTGAAAACCTATTTGAAGAAATAATGACAGAAAACTTCCCCTACCTGGTGAAAGAAATAGACTTACAAGGCCAGGAAGCACAGAGAGTCCAAGACAAGAGGAACCTAAAGAGGCCCATGCCAAGACACATCATAATTAAAATGCCAAGGATTAAAGACAAAAAGAAAATCTTAAAAGCAGCAAGGGAAAAGCAGTTGGGAAGAAGGAGGAGGAGGAGGAGGAGGAGGAGGAGGAGGAGGAGGAGGAGGAGGAGGAGGAGGAGAAGGGGAAGGGGAAGGGGAAGGGGAAGGGGAAGGGGAAGGGGAAGGGGAAGGGGAAGGGGAAAGAGAAGGAGCCAATAAATACATACCTGCCAACAATTTAATCTAAAAATCAAAATAAACAAACAAGGAATCTAATGAACAAAATAAAATGATGAATAAAATAGAACCAGAGGGATGGAAACATGGAACAGACTGATGAATCTCAGAGGGAAGGGAGATGGGAGGGCCTCCCCAGCCCTCCCCCACTCCCCCCCAGCTCCCCCCACTCCCCACGCCCCCCACCCCCGGAAGAGATTAACCAAAGAACTTACATGCATATATGCATTATCTATGGGCACAGACAATAGGGTGGTGAAGGCCTGGAGTGGGATGGAAACCAGGTGGAAGGGAGTAATGGGGGTGAAAAGTGAGGATATCTGTAGTACTCTCAACAATAAAGATTTAAAAACAAATCAATATGTCCTTATAACCCTCACATGAACTCCTTGTGTGGGTACACCTGGTAATTAGGAAACAAACAAACAAACAAAAGAGGAAGTAGGGAGGTGGGGACAATTACTAGCTTCTGAATTGAGCACTGTATGGTTGGTGGTACCATTAACTGAGATAAGGTTTCCTTGGAAGAATAAAAGCCTATGAGGCAGGATTAATTCCATACTGATGTGGAAGTGCTTATGAGACTTCTGAGTGCAGACATCTGGTACATAGTTGGACACATAAAGCTCAGAAAACCATTTAAGGTGGGGATTAGCACCTTTATTTTGCAGATTTGATCTTCTACAGACCTGAGGCATGAACAATTAATAAGCAGCAAAGATAGTACTAAAATCTAGTTTGCAGGCCTAAGGTCCAATACTTTCCATTCTCTTCCTCATTGCTATGATGCTTGTTATACTATAAAGAACATTATTCATTTAAGATCTCTGCCCTTCTAAAATATTCATTCTTACCAAAACCTATAATAAAATAATGAATTTTAAATTATTATCTTCAATTTCTGCTCACCAGTTTTTTTATTAATATATTTTTTATTGATTAAGATATTACATATGTGTCCTTGTCCCCACGTTACCCTCTACCCCCCCCCCCGCTCATGCCCTCACCCCCCCCCCCCGTTGTCTGTGTCCATTGGTTAGGCCTATATGCCTGCATGTAAGTCCTTTGGTTGATCTTTCCCCCTTGCCCCCACCCTCCCTCCAAAGCCTGACAGTCCAATCAATGCCTCTCCGTCTCTGGATCAGTCCTTGTTCATCAGTTTATGTTGTTCATTATATTCCACAAATGAGTGAGATCCTGTGGTATTTATCCACTCTCCAGTTCCATCCATGCTGTGGCAAATGGTAAGAGTTCCTTTTTCTTCTTCCTCTTCTTAAAGAATCCCTTTCAGCATTTCATATAATGCTGGTTTGGTGGTGGTGAACTCCTTTAGCTTTTTCTTATCCGTGAAGCTCTTTATCTGACCTTCTATTCTGAATGATAGCTTTGCTGGATAAAGTAATCTTGGTTGCAGGTTCTTGCTATTCATCACTTTGAATATTTCTTGCCACTCTCTTCTGGCCTGCATGGTTTCTGTTGAGAAATCAGCTGACAGTCGTATGGGTACTCCCTTGTAGGTAACTGACTGTCTTTCTCTTGCTGCTTTTAAGATTCTCTCTTTATCTTTTGCTCTAGGCATTTTAATTATGATGTGTCTTGGTGTGGTCCTCTTTGGGTTCCTTTTGTTTGGGGTTCTCTGCGCTTCCTGGACTTGTAAGTCTATTTCTTTGACCAGGTGGGGGAAGTTTTCTGTCATTATTTCTTCAAAAAGGTTTTCAATATCTTGCCCTCTCTCTCCCTCTGGTACCCCTATAATTCTGATGTTGGTACGCTTGAAGTTGTCCCAGAGGCTCCTTACACTATCTTCATATTTTTGGAATCTCTTTTCTTTTTTCTTTTTCGGTTGGGTATTTTTTGTTTCTTTGTATTTCAAATCTTTGACTTGATTCTTGGGATCCTCTTGTCTGCTGTTGGATCTCTGTAAATTATTCTTTATTTCAGTCAGTGTATGCTTAATTTCTAGTTGGTCCTTTTTCATGTCCTCCATGGTCTCACTATACTTATTGAGGGACTCATTAAATTTATCGGCGGTTTCCATAAAATTCTTGAAAAACCTTATAAACGTGGCATTGAACTCTATATCCAGTCGTTTGCTTTCCTCCGTTTCTGCCATTTGTGACCTGTTTCTTTGTCTCCACATTTTGGCTGCTTCCTTGTGTTGATAGAGTGGCTTTGTGTGCTAGGTGTCCTGTAGGGCCCAGTGGCTCAGCCTCCCCAGTTACCTGAGGTGGACACTTCACCAGTTTTTTTTTAAGTTAACAAGAATTTATTACCTCATAATGGTGAGACAAACTATGAGAGAGAAAATCCTGATGATTTTAGAAGTCCCTAGTCCCAACTGTTCTGAGACCCAGTCAGTTCTTAATTTGAGGGCAATAATTCACCCTTAGTCTCATGTACTGGTATGAAATTGCATAATGCTTTTCTGCCAAGAATCTAATATGTCTTCAAAGGATATAGAACAGTGTGGCCTGGTGGGAAAAAAATATGAGCTCTGAGTCAGAGAGATCTGGATTTGGATGCAGGTCTTGCTATTTACTACCACAGGGAAGAAAGAAACTTTTCCTCTACCATTTCAGGCTCTGTTTCTGAAGGCCATGTGAATTAAACCGAGAAAAGACAGAATACCAGGAGAACGGGCATATGTTTGTATTGATGTTAGTATTTTACATTTGCAGGAGCTTCACAGAAAAGAAGTGGAAACCCAAAGAGGTAATTAGAGCTGGGAGCTTATATACCATTTTAACAAAAGGCAATACAATATGGAGAAGTGACTAGACAAGGGAAAAGGGGTTTGGGCTCTTAGGGATAGTAAATCGTGAAAGATGGCTAGGAAAGAAAAAAAAAAAGAAAGAAAGATGACTCTATGGTAGGTAAGGGTTGTTTCGTAAAGTTTTTAAATGTAGTTGCATGTCATTTCCCGTGGTAAGATTCATTCTCTTACTGGTATGGGAGTGGGGAGCCTTTACAAATGGAATTTTATGTCATCTTTAAAAGGGAAATTTATGCCCTGCTTTTGGGCAGGAAGGGGAAGGGCAGATAGCTCCTTCTGTGTCTGCTGTTTCTCAATTGCCTTAGGCTCAAAATAATTACTACACCACAGTGGCATATTGTGAGTTGGCATACCTCAATCCCCTTCACTACATAAGCCTTAAACTTAGTCCATATACTCATCTGTAAAATATTTAAGTATTATATAAAACACATAATTCGCAGTGGCAGGAACATGGTACATGGTCAATAAATGGTAGCTACCATCATTATAATTATTATTAAGAGTAAGAGAGTGATTGAAAAGTTGGAGTCACATATACTGAGGAGTAAATAGAACAGGGAGTAAACCAAGGCAGGGAGATAGACTGACAGAAAATGAGGACAAAGAGGCTTATCTTACTAAGCTAGTAAATAGGCCTACAGAGGAGAGATAGCACTAAAGGATTGAAAGTTCTGTTAATACTGTGTTGGCATGTGAGATTTTAGAAATGAAATAGTTGCCTGGGCATGGTAATTGGAGGGACTTGCTGAAGAGGGGCAAAGGTTAAAATTGTCAGAGCTAAAGTTAAGGTCCAATGAGGTTAGGGCACAGGACAGGGTCTTCTACATGAACAATGAAATGGCCTAGGATAATGGTGGGCCTTCAAACAATTTTGTCATCAGTTTCTGCCTGTCTTCCCCACTAGATTGTGAGCTCCTTGCGGCCAGGAACAGTGCCTTATTCATTTTTTTTATTTTTATTTTAAAATAATAATGGATCTATAGCAACATATTAAAAATTAGATGGATGACACTATCTGATGTGTTATCTTTCAGAATGAGAAGACAAGCCACAGACTGGGAGAAATTATTTGCCAAAGACATGCGCGAACCCTGTTTCCTGGCCAGGTAGCTCAATTGGCTAGAGCATCGCCCCTATATGTCAGGGCAAGAATCAACCAATGAATGAATGAATAAGTGGAACAACAAATCGATGTCTTGAACAATGATCAGGGCAATAAGCAGGAAATAGCTACTCCTCTGCCATGTGCAAGTTCGAAATCATTGGACTAAGCCTTCTGATGGTGCTCAGTCATTTAGCATCAGCCCTGGAAATAAGAGGTCATAGGTTCATTCCCTGTCAGGACACGTGCCTGGGCTGTGGGCTCCATCCCTAGTGGGCAGAGTGCAAGTGGCACAAAACCAATGATTGCCTCTCATCATCGATGTTTCTATCCCCTTTTCCATTCTTCTATGAAATCAATAAAAATTTATTAAAAAACAACAGAATTTCTGCTGCTACCACATATATAAAAAACAAACAAACAAAAAACCCAAAAAAACAAATCGATGTCTCTCCTCCTCCTCCTCCTCCTCCTCCTCCTCCTCCTCCTCCTCCTCCTCCTCCTCTTCCTCCCTCTCATCCTCCCCCTTCTCCTCCCCCTCCTTCTCCTCCTCCATTTTCTAAAATCAATAAATAAAGTTTTTAAATAAAGAGTGAGCGCTAATGTAAACCATAGACTTTGAGTGATTACAATGTGTCAGTGTAGGTTTGTTGATTGTGACAAATGTACCACTCTGGTGGGGGATGTTGATAATGGGGAAGGCTGCACACGTGTCTGGGCAGAGAAATGTGGGAAACCTTGTACCTTCCCCTTAATGTTGCTGTTAACATAAAACTGCTCTAAAAATATAAAGCCTGAGGAAAAAATACGTATTTTATAAAAGTCTGTTATCCAAAATATACAAACAACTCATAAAATTCAACAATAAGAAAACAAGCAACGTAATTTAAAAAATGGAACACCTTATCGAAGAAGATACATAGATGGCAAGTAAACATATGCAAAAAGGCTCCACATCATATGTCATTAGGGAAATGCAAATTAAAAGAACAATGAGATACCACTGCACACATATTAAAATAACCAAAATGCAAAACACTGACAACACCAGATTTTGGTAAATTTGTGGAATAACAGGAACTCTCTTTCACTGCTGGTGGGAATGTAAGAAAAAGCATAGATGTTAAAACTCTTTCTTCCAAGAAATGATTTTGGAATTATAGTCCTTTGCATGCAATAGGCAATCAAGACACACCTGTAGGTAACAGTTGGGAAACTAAGTGGTGAGAGAAGAGAGGATTAGCTCCCCCATATTAGCTTTGGGAGAACTAGGTTTTAGAATTGTGGCTTGTAATTCCGTGGGCTCTTGCTGCTGATCAAACTAGGAGAGAACTTCGACTGACTCCTGTCTTTAAGCCTGTTCTACAATCTCACAGTCTGGTGTTCTTATTTTCTAAGTAAAAACAAAACATAGACACAAATGATTTAAAATAAGAGCATTTAATTTAAAAAAACCTTGCATAGCTGACTGTGGAGAAAGAATTATTTTAATCATTAATAGGTCATTAGTGCTGTTTTAAAACTATAGTCAATAAAATTTAGTTTAATAGACTTACTAGTATTATTCCGGGGAATTTTAAGTATTTTTTTTTCTTTTTTACTACTGTGCTATTTCTATTTAGACTATAGATATATAGAGTTATATAAAAAGAGTTCGATAGCCCTGGCCAGTTTGGCTCAATGGATAGAGTGATGGTCTGAGGACTGGAGGGTCCTGGGTTCAATTCTGGTCAAGGGCACATACCTGAGTTGTGGGCTCAATCCCCAGTAGGGGTTGTGCAGGAGGCAGCTGATCAATGATTCTCTCTCATCATTGATGTTTCTATTTCTCTCTCTACTTCTCCCTTCTTCTCTGAAATCAATAAAGAAATATTTTTTAAAAAGAGTTCTATAGATCTATATATATATAAAAGCCTAAGCGACTGCATGACGGAATGACTGGTCGACTGGTCACTATGATGCGCACGGACCACCAGGGGCAGGCGCTTAATGCAGGAGCTGCCCCCTGGTGGTCAGTGCACTCCCACATCCAACCTCCCATGGTGCCTCCCCCCGGCTGGCTGGCCCTGATTGGGACTGGGTGAGACAGTCCCGATTGGCCCCAACTGCTGGCCAGCCCAAGGGACCCCACCTGTGCACGAATTCGTGCACTGGGCCTCTCGTATTTTTATACAGATATTACAGATAACTAGAATTAAAATGCTGTTGTAGCCAAAACCGGTTTGGCTCAGTGAATAGAGCGTCAGCCTGTGGACTGAAAGGTCCCAGGTTCGATTCCGGTCAAGGGCACGTACCTGGGTTGCGGGCACATCCCCAGTAAGGGATGTGCAGGAGGCAGCTGATCGATGTTTCTCTCTCATCGATGTTTCTAGCTCTCTATCTCTCTCCCTTCCTCTCTGTAAAAAAATCAATAAAATATATTTAAAAAAAAAATAAAAAAAATATAAAATGCTGTTGTAGTTGAATGAGTGCTGTGCCGGATATTGGGCTACCAGGTTATAATTCCATCTTTTCCATTGATTGGCTATGTAGCCTTGGAACTCTGTGTACTTGGAAGAACAAAAGCTCTTTATTTCCTCATAGCCTACATTGTTTTAAGGTTCCTTCAAGTTTTAAATGTTTTTTATTCTAAAGCTTAATATAAAAAGTAAAAGGATGTATACTGGCTCAATAGACGAGAAGTTGAGAATGTGGGCTTCATTTATTCATACAATGGAATTCTACACAGAAATTAAAAATAAATGAATTAGATCTACATATTCAGCATAAACTGAACCCCAAGAATATACAATTGAAAGGGAGAGATAGAAATGATATTCATATAAATTTTTAAAATATACCAAATTGGTCTATATATTTTAATGATATGAGCATATGTAGTAAAAGTATAAATATATGGATAGGTAGAATGACTACCAATCTCAGTAAATATGGTTATACTAGAGGCCCGGTGCACAAAATTCATGCAGGGGGGAGGCCCTCAGACCAGCCTGCACCCTCTTGCAATCCGGGACCTCTTGCTCCTAACTGCTCGTCTGCCTGCCTGCCTCATTGCCCCTAACCCCGTGGTCGGCAAACTGCAGCTCGCAAGCCACATGCAGCTCTTTGGCTCCTAAGCCTTAGGAGTACCCTAATTAAGTTAATAACAATGTACCTACCTATATAGTTTAAGTTTAAAAAATGTGGCTCTCAAAAGAAATTTCAATTGTTGTACTGTTGATATTTGGCTCTGTTGACTAATGAGTTTGCTGACCACTGCCCTAACCAGTCTGCCTGCCTGCCTGATTGCCCCCTAATCACTCTGCCTGCCTGCCTGATGCCCCTAACCCCTCTGCTTGCTTGCCTGATTCCCCCTAACCACTCGCCTGCCTGCCTGATTGCCCCTAACTGCTCACCTGCCGGCCTGATCACCCCTAACTACCTCTGCCTACCACCTGATCGCCCCTAACTGCTCACCTGCCTGCCTGATTGCCCTGAACCACCTCTGCCTCGGCCCCCGCCACTGCGGCTTTGTCCAGAAGGACATCCGGAATGACATCTGGAAGGTTGTTCAGCTTTCTGGTCTAATTAGCATATTATGCTTTTATTATTATAGATGGGGGGGGATAGGGAGGAATGGGATAGGTAGAGCAGGGGGGTTTGTGATTTATACAATGCTTTAGTTCTTTGAAAAGTTCTGAAATCTTTCAAAATGTATTTGTTTAATTGTGGGTGGTGGGATCATGGGTTTTTATTTATGATTATACTTTTCAGCATTTTAAAATACAGTGGGGCCAAAACTGGTTTGGCTCAGTGGATAGAGCGTCGGCCTGCGGACTGAAGCGTCCCAGGTTCGGTTCCGGTCAAGGGCATGTACCTGGGTTGCGGGCACATCCCCAGTAGATGTGCAGGAGGCAGCTGATCGATGCTTCTCTCTCATTGATGTTTCTAACTATCTCTCTCTCCCTTCCTCTGTAAAAAATCAATAAAATATATTTAAAAATAAATAAATAAAATACAGTGGGGCCTTGACTTACGAGTGTCCCAACTAACGAGTTTTTCGAGATATGAGCTGTCTTTCGGCCGATTTTTTGCTTTGAGTTGCGAGCTAAAATTTGGGTTACAAGCCAGCTTCAGATACCCCACCGCTAGTTGGCACAGTGAACGTCACAGTAAACGCCACAACATCAGCCCAGCATCACATGTCTCACTCGTTCACTTTAATGATTTGACATACGGAATGAGTTAAACTCATAAGTCAAGGCCCCACTGTATTGAGAATATTAAATATTAAATATTTTTTTGAAATTTAAGAATTATAATAGAAAATTAGAAAAATAGAATGTTATCTTCTCAATGAGCTACACCTAATATCCTTCAAATTGCAACTAACTTCATCACTTTTTATATTTCTGGTCCCCTTTGCTCTGTTCTACTTTTAATTTTTATAATCGCATGTGTCATCTCCTAACATACCACAAATCTGTTTATCATCCTTTGTCTTTATACCCTGGCTAAAATGTAAGCTCCATGAGGGCAAAGATCTCTGTAAGCTTTGCTCACTGTTGTGTTTTTTTTTAATTTTTTATTGTTAATCCTCACCTGAGGATATTTTTCTATTGATTTTTAGGGAGAGTGGAAGAGAGAGGGAAAGAAAGAGAGAAACATCGAGTTGAGAGAAACACATTGATTGGTTGCCTCCTGCATGAGCCCCGACCAGGGTCCGGGCCAGGGAGGAGCCTATAACCAAGGTACCTGCCCTTGACCAGAATCGAACCCGGGACCCTTCGTTCTTGGGCCGATGCTCCATCCACTGAGCCAAACAAGCTAGGGTCACTGATGTATCTTAAGTGCCTAGAATAGCACAAAATAGGTACCCCAGAAACATTTGTTCAGTAAATGTATGCTGTCAGAGCTTAACTGTCTGTATTCAAATCCTGGTGCTACACTCAATAGGCATGGTCAAGTTAGTTAAACTCTCTCTAAGCCTCAGTTGCATTATCTGTAAAATGGAAATTGTAATAGTATCTATATGATAGGATTGGTATACTACAAGTAAAACACTTCATGATTTCTTTATTTTTATTTATTTATTCATTTTTTGTTGTTATTGTTGATTCTCACCTGGGGATATTTTTCCATTGACTCCTTTTTTTTTTTTTTTTTTTTTTTTTTTTTTTTTTGAGAGTGGAAGGGAGGACGAGAGACAGAGAGAGAAGCATCAATGGGAGAGAGACACATCCATTGGCCTCCTGCATGAGCAACAACCAGGCCCGGGAATCGAGCCTGCAACTGAGGTATGTGCCCTTGACTGTAATCGAACCTGGGACCCTTCAGTCCATGGTATTTTCTTAATGTTTGCTTTATTTTTTAAATCCTGAAGCATACCAGAAGTTATATTTTTGAAGCTAGACTAATTTCTTCCACCAGCAACTTTTCATTAAAAAGAATTCTTAGCCTGGCTGGTGTGGCTCAGTGGTTGTGTGTCAACCTATGAATGAAAAGGTCTCCAGTTTGATTCTCGGTCAGGGCACATACCTGAGTTGTGAGCTTGATCCCCAGTGGGGGGCATGCAGGAAGCAGATGATCAATGATTCTCTCTCATCATTGATGTTTCTATCTCTCTCCTCTCCCTTCCTCTCTGAAATCAATAAAAATATATTTAAAAAACAGAATTTTCAAATTATCGTGATAATGGAACACATACCATTTGTTATTATAAACCAAATTTCATCTATCACCAAAGTTGACTAATATCACTTTCTTTCCTTACCCCTACCCACTTTTATTGATGTTAATAATAATATTTTTCATGACCAGCTGAAAAAAAAACAGTCTTTCTCTATTGCTGTCACTTAATCTCTCTTCTTCCCTGAGTAACAGAAATTCCTTTAAAAACAGCCTCTTTTAATTTCTTTACTTTCCTCTGGCTAATATTCAGGGTTTTCTCTTTGTCAGAAGTCTCCCTCAATTTTTTGCTGTGTGGTCCTCTCCAAAGAGTAGCTCACATGGCAACAGGCTGCTCTAAGTGACAGAGAACCCAAAATGAATTTACAACATTTTGTAAACTAATATTGGTACTAATGCCCCATCACCTTCTATATTCACTAGAAGTCACTCAATCTAGCTTACACTTGAGGTGAGAGGATTACCCAAAGGCATGAATACTAGGAGGTAGGGATCCTTGAGGGCCATCTTAGAGGCCACCTACCATAGCCATGTGACCATTTTTAGAAATGCATGAGTGAAGGATGCACAGCATTCTTCCTTATGGCCTATCAATCACATACTCTCTCATGTAACTCTTCTACTGGCTGCTATGACATTCTGCCCGCAAAATAATAGCCATTGCTATTAGCTTATTATTATTAAATTTATATTGAATATCGGGTATGAAAAGATTAATACAAAGGTGCATCCCTATTTAGATGGGTCCTTTATTAAATTGGAATGGAGTAAACACAATGAAATGGCTATTTCTATAATTTTCATGAAAAAAACTTAGGGAAGTATAATGTATTTTTATATCAGCTGTGCAGACTCTTCCAAAAGAAAAAATAGAAATGAAACCCATTCCTTTACCTTTCTCTTAGCAACTGATACAAGAACTGAAATGATGCCAGAAGGTTCTCTGAGTAACGATTTTTTTCCCCAGTTATATTTCTCAATGTGACATTATCATCCTGGGTTATGAAGGCAACCATTTTTCACCTGGATTCTTAAATACTTGGAAACAGTAAGGTATAATAAAATTGGGGATCATAAAGTATAACCTAGTCATTTTTAAATGATGTATCCATGTCACATACAGGTTACAAATGATCTGCCCTACTTTCACTATGTTACATGTGCAGTAGCCAGACTCTAAGACAGGACATTTGGTCTTTAATACCCAGGCCAGTCTTCTTTCCTTTGTGCTATCATGGGCACAGATTTATCAACATACTGTCTGACTTATGTAGACATTTTTGTTTATATATATTGATCCATCTTGTTTGAACTAGATTATAAAATCATGTCTTTTCTTATTCTACATTCTGATTGTGTAAAAGGGGATATCTGTATTGTTATGTGTGTGACATTTGGTTATATAAGGTAGGGAAAACATTTTAGAATGGGAGGAAATATTACATAACAGCATGAACTTTGGAATCGGGCAGTCCTAAGCAGAGATTCTATTTAGTAGCTGTGTCATCCTGGGCACATTATTTAGCCATGCTAAGCCCTAGTTTCCCTACCTATAAAAACAAAGAAAACAGTATCTTCTAAATAGACTCATTGGGTGGATTAATGCCTGACACACACTAAGAAAGAGGTATCTGTTCATTTCTCTTTATTCATCCACTCAACACTCAGTGTTACAAACTTGAATTATCTTTAATGGAAATCACATAAAAGGGGTATGGAGTCCTGTATTTGGACTGTTAACAATTAGTATATTGCTTGGTAAACAAAAATGAAACCCTAGTTTATGATGGTTTCCTCCAAAATATTCTGCTCTTTTCACTCTGGTTTAATCCTACACAAGCCTGTATCAGTATACAGATTTTTCTTTCCTCTAAGAAAGCATTTTTTTTCTCTACCCTCTTTCAGTGGGAGGGTGGGAATGAAACTAAGAAGAGAGATTAACAGGAGAAAAAGCATATAATTTTTATTATTTATGTGTGCCGAGCCAGCTCAGCCAAGAGTTCCACAAGCCTGAGTGAGGACGGTGAAGGATGGAGAAATGACAGACAAAGAGAATAAGCTGGGTCTCTTCCTGTGCCTGGCTGAGGCCACAGAGAGAGATCCAGAGGAAAGCTGAGTCTTTATTTTATAGCCAGAGGTAAACAAGGTAGTGCTCACCATAGTTACAATGTTCTTGTGAGTTTCACTTGTTTTGGCAGCACTTGCTGCACCTCCCACAGCCCATTAGGTACCTAGGAAGGATCTAGGGAGGGTCATAAGGTCGAGCCTAATTATGCTAAGAGGACTGTGCCCTCTAAGCTGGGACTTGTTTGTGGCTTTGTCAACAGGTCAGTCTGAGGCTTAACCCTATAGCCGAGCCCTACATCTATGTACATAGTTCACAGATAAGAAGTAAAACATAAAGAGGTGGTTAGACTTGGGGCTTACATTTTTTGAAAATATATCTTTATTGATTTCAGAGAGGAAGGGAGAGATAGAAACATCAATGATGAGAGAGAAATATTGATCATCTGCCTCCTGCTCATCCCCTACTGGGGATCAAGCCTGCAACCCAGGCATGTTCGATTCATGCCTTGGCCAAAATCGAACCTGGGACCCTTCAGTCTGCAGGCTGACTCTCTATCCACTGAGCTAAACCTGCTAGAGCAGGCTTACATACTATTTTAACCAAGGGCAGGGGGCTTGGATTTCAAGGGATGACAAATCTTAGGGAAGTGGATAGGAAATATTATCTTATTTGCATAAAATGTTTATGTAAACATATCTGGTTGTTGACACTCCATTTCCCCTGATAAGAGTTAATTTCTTCTTCCTGATAGGGAGATGGGACTAAGGGGTAGACACCTCCACAAAAGTAAAGTCACACCCTGCTTTTGTTTTTAGGCTGATAGGAGGGAATTCTTCCTGCATCTAGTCTTGATTGCCTTTTACCTCAAAATAATCCTTACCATGAAGTGGCCCCCTTTTTTTGATGGTATATCTGGATCCCCTTGAGCACCATTAACTAAAAGAATAAAAATAGAAAAAGAAGTAGATGAAGTTAAACCAATATTAAGTACAGTTTTGGACTCTAGGTTTGAAGTGTATGGAATATTTCATCACAGACATCCACAGACTTAGCTATATAGGTCAGGAATTAAAGAATGAAGACCAATTAGATGACATACATAGGGTTAGCTTTCTCACCATTTATCCATTAGTATCCCCAAAGAATATTTAGAATGGTTATTCTGCTGGACAAACT
This sequence comes from Myotis daubentonii, assembly GCF_963259705.1. Classification (NCBI taxonomy): domain Eukaryota; kingdom Metazoa; phylum Chordata; class Mammalia; order Chiroptera; family Vespertilionidae; genus Myotis; species Myotis daubentonii. The sequence goes on from NC_081840.1 coordinate 95,026,392, forward strand.
GAAGTAATATCGAACTTAGAGATGACATTTATAAACCTCTGTCATTATTAGTTGCTAGAGGCCCAGTGCACGAATTTCCTGCAGTGGTGGGAGGTCCCTCAGCCCAACCTGCACCATCTCGCAGTCCGGGACCCCTCAGTGGACATCCCTCTCGCAGTCCAGGATCCCTCTTGCAGTCCGGGACCCCTCAGTGGACATTCCTCTCGCAGTCCAGGATCCCTCTCACAGTCCGGGACCCCTCGCTCCTTACTGCCCGCCTGTTCATTGTTCCTTACCACTTGGCGTGCTGCTCCTTAGCACTACCACGGAGGCAGGAGAGGCTCCTGCCACAGCCACTGCACTCACCAGCCTTGAGCCCAGCATCTGGCTGAGCAGCACTTCCACTGTGGGAGTGAACTGACACCAGGGGGCAGCTCCTGCATTGAACGTCTGCCCCCTGGTGGTCTAATCCTACACATGCCTGTATCAGTGGTCAGTGCACATCATAGTGACTGGTCGTTCCACTGGTCATTCTGCCATTTGGTCGGTTTGCATATTAGGGTTTTATTATATAGAATAATAGCTGAGAATACTTTTTCCTTTTTTTAAAGCTTTATCTATATACTAGAGATCAGGTGCACGAATTTTTGCACAGATGGGGTCCCTCAGCCTGGCCAGTGATCAGGGCCATCTCGCCCAGTCCCGATTGGGGCTGATCAGGGCGGTGGGCAGGGGGAAGGGACCATGGGAGGTTGGCCGGCTGCAGGAGCTTGGCTGTGGGAGCACACTGACAACCAGTGGGAATCTCCTGTGTTGAGTGTCTGCCCCCTGGTGGTCAGTGCGCATGATAGCGACCAGTCGACCAGTAGTTTGGTCGCTTAGGCTTTTATATATATAGATGCCACCCAATACATCCATTTAACAAAAAAGAAACATCAATTTTGAGACATGGGATGTTATACTAAACATTGAAGCCCAGGAATCCAACTGGAACCTCCTGGTTCATAGGTTGACACTCAGCTACTGAGCCACACTGTTTGGGCGATCTTTCTTTCTTACGGCTTTAAATACTAGCTATGTTGATGATGCTCTGATGTCATCTCTAGGCCAAAATTCTCCTCTGATTTCCAACTACCAATTGGATATCTGTAGTTGGATAACTGGGACCTCCTAAATCTTCAGGTTTTATAAAATTTTGCACCAATAAAGAGGACTTTCCTGATCACCCTGCAATAGCCACATTCTTTTCTTGCCTATTCCTCTCCATATTTCCCTGTTTATTTTCTTTGCAGCATTTATTCTGTTTAACCTTTTACCTTATTTTTTAATCTTTAAGAAATAACCTATTTAAACATTTTTATTTATTGATTCAGAGAAAGAAGAAAGGAGAGAGAAACATCAATTTGTTGTTACACTTATTTATGTATTCATTGGTTGATTCTTATATCGGGGATCAAATCCTCAACCTTGGCATATGGGGACCATGCTCTAATCAACTGAGCTCTCCAGCCAGGGCCATTTAACTTTTTAATTTGCTTATTTAAAAAAATTAACCCTACAATGCCTTACTTCTCTTTTGGTGAAATTAATAGAAGCTGGTGTTAGTAAACTGATTTTCAATCTTACAATTCCATGAGAAATTTCAATATGGTTTGATAGCTAGTACTCCTATGTTTCATATACATAACATTTACATTTGTTTTAATGCACCCTCAACACTTAGATTTCTTTTTTTTTTTTATCCTCACCCGAGGAGTGAGGATATTTATTCCATTGCTTTTTAGAGAGTGGAAGGTAGAGAGGAGAGGGAGAGAGAGAAACATCAATGTGAGAGAGACACATTGATCGGTTTGCCTCCCATAGGTGCACCGAGAGATCAAATCTGCAACTCAGGTATGTGCCCTCACCAGGAATCTAATCAGAGACTCTGGTTCACAGGTCGACACTCTAACCACTGAGCAACGCAAACCAGGATTACACTTAGATTTCTTATTGAATGGATATAGCTCAGCACATTCATTTCAGAAACTGTTAAGAGACAGAGGTCAAGTTGTTGAAAAATTTCCACCAGAGATATTACATGAAGAGGCGGCTGCTTGGAAAAACAGGTAGGCCCGGCTGGCGTGGCTCAGTGGTTGAACAATGACCTATGAACCAAGAAGGTCACGGTTCAATTCCCGGTCAGGGCACATGCCTGGGGTTGCGGGCTTGATCCCCAGTGTAGGGCGTGTTGGATTCAGCCGATCAGTGATTCTCTCTCATCACTGACGTTTCTATCTCCCTCTCCCTCTTCCTTCCTCTCTGAAATTAAAAAAATATATGAAAAAACAGGTAGTTTAACCTAGCTTAAATTAGCTAAACTTGACACTGGCTTTAAAAACACAGCTAGAATTAGTTATGTTACAACAGACATCCAGCAGGGGACCATATAGTCCAGTGGTTGTCAACCTTCAGGCCCTTTAAATACAGTTCCTCATGTTGTGACCCAACCATAGAATTATTTTCGTTGCTATTTCATAACTGTAATGTTGCTACTGTTATGAATCATAATGTAAATATCTGATATGCAGGATGGTCTTAGGTGACCCCTGTGAAAGGGTCGTTCGACTGCCAAAGGGGTCGCGACCCACAGGTTGAGAACCACTGCTTTAAACAAACGAACAAAAAAGAATCATGACCAGTTTTGCACCTTTGTTTCTTCGGCTCCTGACTAGCCAAAGCTGACCGACGGTACGAACAACTAGTCAGATCACGTTGGCAGAATTTAGCACTGTTTCAATTAAAATCGGAGGCCAGGTGCACAAATTTAGTGATTTAAGAGGGAGTAAGTTGTGTGGATAAAATGATACCTATTTTATTTTATTTTTTAAATATATTTTATTGATTTCTTACAGAGAGAAAGGGAGAGAGAGTTAGAAACATTGATGAGAGAGAAACATCGATCAGCTGCCTCCTGCACACCCCCCACTGTGGATGTGCGCAACCCAGGTACATGCCCTTGACCGGAATCGAACCTGGGACCTTACAGTCCGCAGGCCGACGCTCTATCCACTGAGCCAAACCGGTTTCGGCTATTTTTATTTTTTTAAAAAATATATTTTATTGATTTTTTGCAGAGAGGAAGGGGGAGGGACAGAGAATTAGAAACATCGATGAGAGAGAAACATCGATCAGCCGCCTCCTGCACACCCACCACTGGAGATATGCCCTCAACCAAGGTACATGCCCTTGACCGGAATCGAACCCAGGACACTTCTGTCTGAAGGCTGACACTCTATCCACTGAGCCAAACCACACCTATTTTAAAGAGTCGACTTGGGTTCACATTTGGAAGTAACGACACACGAATGAATTAATTCAATTAAGCAAGGGAAATCACTCCATTTGTAATTTTTAAAATTTGTTTGCTAAAACCTAGTACTTTCTAAAGCCTGTATGAAGCCCAGCCGGAGTGGTTCATTGGTTCAGCGTGAACCTATGAACCAGAAGGTCCAGAAGGTCTCGGCTCTATTCCCGGTCAGGGCACATACCAGGTTGCAGACTCATCCCCAGTGTGGGGCTTGCAGGAGGCAGCTAATCAATAATTCTCTCTCATCATTAATGTTTCTCTCTCTCTCTCTTTACCGGCCTTCCTCTCTGAAATCAATAAAAGTATATTTAAAAAAAAAAAAACCTGTATGGAAAAAGCCTTGATTCTTTACGCTGAGGTGTTTCTATGTCGAACACCTACCACTACTCCTGTAAATTTCCCCACGGGACTTTCGTACTTTCTCCAGGTCACTCGTAAATCTAGACCCATTCCTAACCAACTCCTACCTTCCTCACCAGCTATATTCTTTAGCTTCTCCAGTTTCCAATTTCCTAAATCTTCACCCTCATTCCTCGAATTAGTACAACCAAACTTTCCCTTCTTAGATCTCTTCCTTGTGTTAACTCCAGGAAACTCCCACGAGAATCACGTGGCCAAACTTGTCCTTCACGGCGCTCCGTAATTCTCCTACTGTTCCACGCCCTTACTTACCTCCTGTTAGCCCCGCCCCGCCCATTCTCGCTTCCCCTCCCTCTCCCCTCTCCCCTCTCCCATAGGCCTGCGCTTGCGCATCTCCAATGCAGGCGCCTTCCCTTTCCTGGCGACCAATCCACTTCCTGCCTCCGGCCCTCGGAACACTCCTCCCCTCAGCTGGGGCCCTGGCTCGAGGTGCTGGTTGTGGCTGTCCTATTGATTGCCTGCCTAAAAAAATTTTCTCCTCTCATCAAGTGGACAATTCGAACGAGCCACTAAGTGTGTGGCTCTTATCTGAGCCTTTGCTCGCTATATACCACCTCGTCGCTAAGCTAAGGGCGTCGGTATGCTGGCGGATGGGCGATCCGAACTGTGTTCGATCTGGCAATTTAGAGGAGAGCTTCTTCCTTTCCGCCTCTCTCCGCCCCGCCCCCACTCTCAGCCTGTCCGCGCTGGTGAGTGGCGGGCGGGCGGGCGGGAGGGCCGGCGGGCGGAGGGAGGAGGGGGAGCTGAGGGAAGGCGGGCCCTCGACTGCGAGATAGGTGGGGGGAAGGGAGGGGAGAGCCCGAGCTGGAGTTAGTGCTGGGAAACCCGGGGCTAATGTTGACAACAGGCTCGAGGTGAGTCCGGAGAACCCCCTTCCCCTCCGCTCCAACGACCGGGGAGAAGTGGGTCTGAGGAGCACCGGCCTGGACTCCTACTCCCTGTGGTACCCAAGAGCCGACTCCTCAGCCCAGCGCTCCGGGGGCGGCAAGCAGGAGACGGACCGCGGGTCCAGCGTCGTCCTCCTCAGACCTCTTTCTCGGAGGCTCCCACCAATGCGGGAGCCCCTGGCCCGGGGCAGGCATGAGGGGCGCCTGCCCCACATGCGGGGGCTGGGCCTCGCGGCTGGAGGCAGGGAGCTTGCTGTGTCTGGGTGAAGGTGTTTGGGGGTGTGGAGTGGAGCGAGGGGAGGTTGGGGAAAGCTCCTTAGGAGCGGGAGGGAGGCGAGGGCGAGGAAGTGGGGAGGGTGCTTGTGTGGGAGGATGTGGAGTAGGGAGACCAGCCGGAGAGTTTCGGTCTTCGGGGTGAGAGTGTGGGGTGTGCAGTTAGGGTTGGGGCTCTGATGGTACTCGAAGGTGACCGCGGGTCCCCACAGGAAGGGAGCCAGTGGCGGGGAGCGTGGTCGGTGTAGGGACCGAGCGAGAACGGGCTAGTGGGAGATGCGTGTTTGGGGCCCGGGGGTCGGTGTGTTTGGGAATGGTGGGCATAGATGACCTGGCTTGCTGCTTTTTAGCCTGGTGAGCCGGCGAGTCTTCCCTTTGCCTTCACCCCCGGGCCCCTGGTCCTCTCGTTAGGACAGTGGAAGGAGCAGAGGATCCCAGCTTGGCCAAGCAGAGCCAGCTGATGGGCTCGGGGGCACACGCTGGACCGCACCTTCAGCTCTTTCTGTGTTAGGACTTGTGCGGAGTGATGCTTCAGACCGAAGTGGAACTCACCCTTCTCTTTTATCATAGTCTGTAGGTGTTGATAGAAATTGTACAGCTCATCGCGAGAACCGTTTTTGAACACCGGTAACATTTGTAGAAACTTTGAGTCTTTTATGCTAAGGATGGGCTTGACATTCAAAGACGGGTAAATAAAGCCCCTTTGCGGTGCCACCCTTAGAACATTTGAATAACATGGAATTAAAAGGTAAACAGCATTCTCTTACTCTGGAGTATTTTCAGAGCAGTCTGATTGTGATTTCATACAGAGTTTGCAAAGGAGTGTTTTTAAAAGGCAAACACCCCTTCTCTGCACTCTGTCCCCCAGGACACTGCGATGGTACCTGCTTTCCTAGTGAAGTAGTTTTACTTTCTTTTGGAAGTTGAGAATATATTTAGGAAACCAAATGAAACATAAAGCCCAAGGGCCAAGACACTATTTTGGGAGCTAAAAAGGTGGTTTTAAAAGTATGGGTTCCTTTTAAGGACCGTATGAATGTAATTGTATTCAGTAAAGTAACTTGTAAGAGCTAATTATATTCTAATTAAAAGATTGCTAATTTTTATCTGTTATTTTGAGATAGAATTTATTTAAAGTTCTAGTTTTTACTTGAAATAGTTTTTGAAACACTAGATAAAATATTTGGCTCTTTATTGAACATGGATTTATTAAAATAATTTAAAAGAAGTTTAGCATTTCATTAACTAATTTAATGCTCAGTTTAATCTTTTTAATTGGCATAATATAAATACACACTGATCTACATTATGTCGTTTGTATCTTTATTTTTTTGGCTTTTTAAATCTCAGTCAGGGTATATAGTGCAAAAGAGCACTGGACAGTGAGGCTTGACCCAGCCAGCAAACTAGTTGTGTAATCTTGGGCATGTCACTCTTCTGTTGCCACCTCAATGTAAAAATTGAGAACTGAAATAAATGAAAATCTAGTAGTCCTAACTCAAAAAATCTCTCATATGATAGTGAACTTTAGTATTCTGTGTGAGAGAATATAAATATTTATTAATGCGTCCTTTATGTTAGAAGTTTAAGAGCTCTGTAAGAAAGGTAGCAATATCCCCATTTTATTGATAAATAGACTCAGAAGTTGTTGCTCAGTTTCCAGGTTGCAGAGTTGGGATGCACACTTAAAGTTTTCCTGTCTTCAAAGCCTATGTTATTTTTTTTTACATGTTGCATTGCTACTTTTACATGAACCTTTAGATTTTTGTCATACTTTTTTGTTCACTGAAATTTAGTTCCAAGTATATACTTGGAGTATATGTTTGTAATAAAAGGATAAAATGATTCAAAGAAGATACCAGTACGAAAACTTAAGGGTCTTGTTTAGAATCTGTTTTAGTATACTCTAGAACAGTATCTAACTTATGAGTGCTTATTACAGTTTGGTGTAGTAGGCACTTAAAATTTCATTACAAAAATGAAAACTGTAAAGAGTCATGAACATTTGGGAGATTTTGTTGAGCTAATAAATGATAATCCTTTATCCTGTATGAATTTGTCAGATTTCAAGTGAATTTTTTAATGTTTTAAGAGTATTTGGTATCAATTTTATCTTAAAAAATAAGTCATAAATTGTAAATTTATTAATTTTATTCCTTGTATTGCTGAAATGTGGTTTGTTGATGCTTAATATCAAAATACATATTCTTTGTAAACATTTTTTATGCATATTGATGAATATCATAAATAAGATTGTATTGGTACCTTAAGAATTAACTTGTCCCGGAACTTTTAAGGTAGACTCTACCAAAATTTAAAAACATAATGTAAAAACAGCTTAACCATTATCAGGGACTCTTTCTACTCTGAGATACATAATTCTGTGATTTTTCTTAATATCTATCATGAAGTCTTCCAACTCATCATTTAGTACTCTTAAAGTTAATAACTTCAGTTAAGAGTATGGGTTCATCAGATTCCATCTCTGTCACCAGCTATAGGGGCCTTGGTCAGGTTACTTGGTCAAGTCTCAGTTTACGCATTTATAAAATAGGGAAAATAATACCCACCTCATAAAGATTTTAGTATTAAATGAGATAAAGTGTATGTTTACTATGGACCAGTGAGTGGTAGCTATTAGTATTCTCCTTTGAAAGTTTGCTTGCTTTAGGGCATAATATTTTCACATTAAAGATGGGTATATAATTGAAGCAGTATAAGAATTGATAACTATACTTTCCAGATAATATAAATGTTAACACGGTCTTGCCACATGTATAAGTTATGCTCTTTCATATTGCAATGATTGCTTAAATAGGATTAACATGGAGGAAAGTAAGAGAATAAAAGAGAAAAAGGGGAAGGAAGAGGTGACAGAAAAGGTACAGAATGACATGTGCCTTCAAAAATTACTCAAGTGCTTCTGCTGGCCTAGGTTTTCTTTCTCTGATAATTTATTAGAGTGCTGAAATAAATGCTGTGTGTGTTAATAAGTAATAAAATACTTGTTGCAAATGTTTTGTTTGATAATCTAGTTTTTATTGCTTTAATTTAAAACCTATATTTGAAAATATTTAAGAATACTGTGTAAGTCTAATTTTTAAATAAAGAACTAGGAAGTTAAACAGAAAATGCTTTGATTTTCTCATACAACTTTCACATGATTTAGGAGTTAAAACATGGAGCAATGTCCATAAAAATTATATTCTAAGTTAGAGATATTTAGTTTTAGAAATGAGTTTGACTATTAATGGAGAGGTTAAAAGTCTAGTCTAATTTGAGATAGTTGACAGTTTTTGAATTTGAAAGTTTCATAAGGTTAGAAGAATGAGATAACATTTGTATGTCTTCTGTTTTGTCAGTTGATTTGTAGGGGACAAGAACTCATGCTCCAATTTAAATTCTATTGAATATTACGTGAAATAGTGTCATTAGCGTCTTTTAAAGGATGTGAAATGTTGGGGTTAATACTGATTCAAAATGTCTGATACATTACTAAAATATTAATGATTAAATGATATTATTTTGCAGTTGATAATGATTGAATTAGGGTGCTGAGTATATAGAAGCTCCTTATGTTCTCTACTTTTGTTTCTGTTTGAGTTTTTTGTTAATAAAAAAGTACTTAGACATAGGCATAATAATGATAAAATGTGGAAAGTGACCAATAAATTATTTTATCACACAAATAGTATTCATTTTGCATGCATTTATTTAATCTCTCACAATTGCCAAATTGCATTAATATGTTCTGCTTAAAACAATAGTGTCATATTGCTAAAAAAAGTCACTGCATTCTTTTACTCTTACAGATTGTCCTGGGTAACATAATGCCAGCTGAGCGTAAAAAGCCGGCAAGTATGGAAGAAAAAGAATCTTTGCTAAACAACAAGGAAAAAGATTGTGGTGAAAGGCGGCCAGTGAGCAGCAGGGAGAAACCAAAAGACGAGATCAAGCTCCCTGCCAAGAAAGAGGTTATTAAGGTCCCTGAAGATAAAAAGAAGAAACTGGAAGAAGATAAAAGAAAAAAAGAAGACAAGGAACGCAAGAAAAAAGAAGAAGAAAAGGTAAAGGCAGAAGAGGAATTAAAGAAAAAAGAGGAAGAAGAAAAAAAGAAACATGAAGAGGAAGAGAGAAAGAAGCAGGAAGAGCAGGCAAAACGACAGCAAGAAGAAGAAGCTGCCCAGTTGAAGTAAGAACATTATTTTAATGATTGATGTGAGAAATAGGAAGGTGGAAACCTTTGGAAAAACAGTGATGATTTGAAATAAAACTTGGGGTGCAGTTCTTTAAGAGTTGGGAATATCTTGTATATTCTGTTAGTTTCACTGACTAGAGGCATGCTTATTGTGCTTTAATTCTTTGAATTAAGTAGTAGTAATCTTTATATATTTTTTGAGATAGAGGGTAATCTTAATTTGTTTTTTTAAAAAAGCTTAAAATTTTTTTTATGGTATATTCTCTTTTTAAGTTGAAAAATCTTTAGTTCTTAATGGTTGCTATTTGTTGAGTTCTTACTATGTGCTAGGCACTAGGAAGTGTATCAGTACATATACTTAAGACAGTTTTAATGAAGTTTTCTGATCCTCATATTACAGATTAATATAAGTTAAAGAGGTTAAGTAACTTGCCAGAGGTCATAGTAAACAGTGGTGCACTGTGATTTGAACCTTTGTCCTTAAGTATAATTATATAATGCCACCCATTCTTACCTTTATCTAAATTTATTTTTAACCTTGTAAATCTATGCAAATAATATAGTAAATAGTGAAAAATGAGGTAGTCTTCATAGGAAGACTACTAGGATGTAGTGTAAATGACAGTTATTGAATGGCAGGAGCTCTTCTCTTTACATATATAGCTGTTTGCAAACAAGTTGTTATGGATCTCTGGAGTAACTCAGCCATCTACTTTCTTACAAAAGTTCTTTAGTACCGTATTTCTATTTTTTTAAATAGAAATAGGGAGAGGGAGAGAGAAATATCGAGGTGAGAGCATTGATTGTCTGCCTCCTGCATGCCCCCTACCTGGGATGTAGCCCACAACCTGAGCATGTGTCCCGATCAGGAATCAAACCGGCAACCTTTCAGTGCATGGGACTGTGGCCAGTCAACTGAGCCTCACTTGCCAGGGCAGTACTTCTATTTTTAATGAGGAATTGACCCTTAAGTCTGGAAGGCAGTAGTAATGTATTCTAGGTTTGGAATATTCAGAACCATGATTCTTGAGAGTTTCTTGCCTTTTTTTTTTTTTCTTAAACAAATTCCTTAAAAATATATTTTTTTTATTGTTTTCAGAGAGAGGAAGGAAGGGAGAGGGAGCGGGAGATAGAAATCATTAATGATGAGAGAGAATCATCAATAAGCTGTCTCCTGCATGCCACCTACTGGGGATTGAGCCCACAAGTTGGGCATGTGCCCTAACTTCCTGGTTCATGGGTCCATGTTCAACCAGAGCCACACCAGTAGGGCTTCTTGCTTATTTTATATTTTCCTTTTCTTTAAAAATTCACAAAGGTATTTAGTTTCACTGTAACTTTTGCTCCCTCTCTCCTCAAATACAAAGAGTTTAAAACAACAACCAAAAACCCAACTTTGTTTTTGGAAAAATTCAACCATATGCAAAAATAGTATGGAATAATGAACCAATACTCCCTCCCTGCCACCCCGATCTGTGCAGCACCAACAATTATGTATGTTTGTTTGTTAATCCTCTCTGGAGGATATTTTTCCCATTGACTTTAGAGAGAGTGGAAGAGAGGAGAAAGGGGGAGAGAGGAGAAACATTGATGTGAGAAAGCCACATCAATAGGTTGTCTCCCACACATGCTCCAACCAGGGTGGGGAACCTGCAACCCAAATATGTGCCCTTGACTGGCCTTGACCTGCCTTGACCAGAACTGAACCTGCGACCCTTGGATTCAAGGGCCGGTGCTCTAACCACTTGGCCCACTGGCTAGGGCTCCCCTGGAGTATTTTAAAAGATCACATTATTTTTATTTTATTTTTTTTAAGATCACATTATTTTACCTGTACATTATTTCATTATATATCTTAAAATATTTTTAATATTGATGAAAATTCAGTTACTTAATGCAAATATATGCTGCACTCCTGCTCAAGTTATAGTTTCTTAAAGTATACTCATTATTAATCCTGTGTTTGTGTGTGACTGGGAGACTTCCAAGAAGTGCTCACATATCCCTGTTCCCAGTGATGGATGAAACTTTTGTTAACATATTGTGGCTTGTAGTGGGAAAAAAAATCAGAACTACAGGGTAGCTCAAGAATACTTATCTCAGGAAGATGAAAATCTACTTTTTAAGGAATAAGTATTTAAAAGTTACGTATTTTGGTATCTTAGAAACCTCAAAGTCAGATTATCCCCATTCTCCCACTCCTGCCCAAGCTATTTTGCTATTTCTGCAATTTAAACATGTTTCATCTTTTTAGTAGAAATATAGGTAGATTTGTTTTTAACTATTCTTTTTAGGATAAACTGAGTTTGTAGGGCTTTTACCATACAGTTTTCTTCTGGTTCCTTTCCAAATTTTTAAAGTTACACTTGAATTTTAAGACCCAATGTACAAGGTACTTAATTAAAGGTTTGGTTAATGCTTAAGTATGGAAAAATGGTACTTAATGTCTCAAAACATTTTTAATGTATTTTCTTTTTTTGTTGTTAATTCTCACCCAAGGATATTTTTTCCACAGATAGTGGAAGGGAGGGAGGGGGTAAAAGGGAGAAGAGACAGACAGAGAGAGGAGAGACAGACAGAGAGGCAGACATTGATGTGATGAGAGACACATCGATTGGTTGCCTCCTGCACATGCCCCAACTGGGGCTGGGAATTGAGAACCTGCAATCCAGGTATGTATCCTTGACTGGGAATTGAACCTGAGACTCTTTGGTGCACAGACCAATGCTCCAACCACTGAGAAACACTAGCCAGGGCAGTTTTAGGTTTTTTATCCTTCCCAAGCATATTATTTTATACTAGAGACTGGTGCACAAAATGTGTGCACAGGTAGGCTCCCTAGGCCTGGCCTGTGATCAGGGCTGATTGCGGCCTTCCTTACCCTGGCTGCCAGCTGCCGGCCGGGGCCTGCCTTCATTCCGTGGTGGTCAGCACACATCAGCAAGCAGTTGAACTCCCGAGGGGACAATTTGCATATTAGCCTTTTATTATATACTAGAGGCCCAATGCACGAATTTTGTGCACTGGTAGGGTTCCTAGTGGCTGCCGGCTGGGCCTCCCTCCCTTCCCCTGGCCAGCCCCACCCCCTGGTCCAACTCCTGGATGACTTCCCTGTCGAGGGGACAATTTGCATACTATGCTTTTCTTATATAAGGATTTTTCATATTAAGCATCGTGTGTTTTATCTGTTTTGTTTATTTTTTTCAGCTTTATTGAGGTATAAATGCCAAATAAAAGTGCTTTATCCACTTAGCTTACCAGTTGGCAGAATGATTTTTAATTTAGTTATTTGAAACATCTCCTCTACCATATATAGTATTATCAGTACAGAGTTCTTATTATCTTAAGCCATTAATAAAATGTCTTTAAAAGTAATGAAAGGGCCTTTTACATTTTTTGTTCTTATAAGATTGTGATGCTTATGTGATTACTTTTTCATTGACTTTCACCTTTATGGGTTTTGGCAGTGATGCTTTGAAGTAAACAGGGTATTTTACTTGTTTGCTTTTTTTTATATAGAGAGAAAGAGGAATCTCTTCAGCTTCATCAGGAAGCCTGGGAACGACATCAGTTAAGAAAGGAACTTCGTGGCAAAAACCAAAATGCTCCAGACAACCGACCAGAGGAAAATTTCTTTAGCCGACTAGACTCAAGTTTGAAGAAAAATACGGCTTTTGTCAAAAAACTAAAAACTATTACGGAACAACAGAGAGACTCCTTGTCCCATGATTTTAATGGCCTAAATTTAAGCAAATACATTGCAGAAGCTGTAGCTTCTATTGTGGAAGCAAAGCTAAAAATATCTGATGTGAATTGTGCTGTGCACTTATGCTCTTTGTTTCACCAGCGCTATGTCGACTTTGCTCCATCACTTCTGCAGGTTTGGAAAAAACATTTTGAAGCAAGGAAAGAAGAGAAAACACCTAACATTACCAAATTAAGAACTGATTTACGTTTTATTGCAGAATTGACAATAGTTGGGATTTTCACTGACAAAGAAGGTCTTTCTTTAATCTATGAACAGCTTAAAAATATTATTAATGCTGATCGGGAATCACATACTCATGTTTCTGTGGTGATTAGTTTTTGTCGACATTGTGGAGATGATATTGCTGGACTTATACCAAGGAAAGTAAAGAGTGCTGCAGAGAAGTTTAATTTGACTTTTCCTCCTAGTGAGATAATTAGTCCAGAGAAACAACAACCTTTCCAGAATCTTTTAAAAGAATACTTTACATCTTTGACCAAACATCTGAAAAGGGACCACAGGGAGCTACAGAATACTGAGAGACAAAACAGGTGATTTTCAAATGTTTCTCAGAATTGAGAATTTATTTTGGAGCTCATACTTAAAAATGTTTAAAGTCTTCATGCCTCTGAAAGAACTTGTGGAAAAGGGCTCATTGCAGGTGATTTCTTAACATTCCAGGAAAATTTCAAAGTGTAACAATATAAATACTCATGTTAAATGTGAGTCTATTCATAGATTTTGAGTCTGATTTTTAAAAGAAAGCTGGCAAGCGTATGGTGATTTTTACTTTGGATTTGTTTTCTTCTTGTGATTTAAAAACTCACTGTTGAGGGATACATTTTCTTTTCGTTTCTATCATTTTAACTTACCTGCTATTCTTTTTCTGTGTGTTTAATTATTCCCACTCTATAACAGCTTTGCTCTCATTGTTTTGTATTTTAATTTATTGATATCATTATTGGTACTTGCTCTTTTTTAAAAAATGGTTTTTTCATTATCGGTGGTATTTTAGATCAGAAATTTCGAAAATAGTGTACCAAATTCACTATGAAAAAAATTTAAAATACAGCAATGTGAGTTGCATTTATAGAAGTCTTCTAAGGATATCCGTTTATAATTCTAGAGAAATGATGTATGTGCATATGGTAATTAGTGAAGACACCTGATTTAGGTGCCACCTTTGTTCTTACAAGATATTATAGACTACTATGTAACATCTGTACCTAAGAGCCCTCAACAAACTAGAAGTTGATAGTAGTAATTGGTGGCCAGTAGGTCAGTTTCTTAAGAGGGCGGATTTGGAGGCAATAGCAATAGTGTTTGGCTGAATACTTTGCAACTGTTTAAAGTTTATGGTTGAAAGTGTGAAATTGCTATTGATCATGAAGTAATATGGGGAGTACATGTTTCTATTTCCTTAAGACTGCAGTTGGGAAGGACAGACTCTCAACTGCAGTGTAAGTAGTGTAAGTAGTTACCACTAGAAAGTGAATGATTTAACCAGAAGAGAAGACTAATACTGTTGTTCATGCCAATAATACAGTTAGGTCAGGATCAAGATAGGTGCAGAGGCTATGTGGGTAAACCTTTTGGTGGTTGATGGTTACTCAGAGGTGAGAATTTAAGATGGCAGTGGTGTTCCTCAATGTTTCTTAAAATTAAAATTAAAAAATCCTTGTTTTGTGGTTTGAGTAGTGAGGACTGTTTTAAACTTTGAAGGGGCAACCAGAATGTATTTACATAGTCAGTAATGAGTTAAAAAGGAAAACAGTGGTCCTTTATTAATAAATCTCGCATATTTAAGGCTTCTTAATTATGGTTTACATAGTGTTTTGTCATTTTTCTGTCTTTTTCCTTTTCACATATTTTACCTAATACATCACAACTGATTTTCTAAGTATGCTTTAGTTATTTTTTATTGGCTACTTTAAGGATTTTATGTATGTGTTTGCTTTTGATTGGCCTCTCAGAAGCATAGAGGCTAGAGAGATTCTACAATGACTTAACCTAATCACCCTTCCAGTGTAGCAATCCATTTTACAGGTTATATGACACAAATTTTTCTGTCTAAAAACCACTCCAAAGAGATTAGTGCTCTGAGCCATTCCAGTATTGGACACATGTATTTGCTAGGAATTCAAGCTGAAATTTAACTCCCCATGAAATGGTTCCCTTTAACTTACTACTTTTTTTCTAGTACAGACGGAATAAAGCTACTCAAACAAGGGCCATGACCTGTTTACCTGTTCACAGTGACT
Organism: Myotis daubentonii; assembly: GCF_963259705.1. Classification (NCBI taxonomy): domain Eukaryota; kingdom Metazoa; phylum Chordata; class Mammalia; order Chiroptera; family Vespertilionidae; genus Myotis; species Myotis daubentonii. Next base: position 95,041,507 of record NC_081840.1, read on the forward strand.
TAAGTACAGAAACTGAGGCCAAGCATTTAGACATTTTAATAGCAATTTTCCATTGTCTTGATATTGTTAACTGTATTTTGTAAGTGTCTGTAAGGACTGGAAAAAAATTATTCCTTTACCATAGATAGTTTGAGAAGCACAGGCTTCTTATTCAGATATTACTCATACTATCTCAAATACAGGATGGGGCAAAAGTAGGTATAAAGTTGTGAGTATGCGAGACAGACTTTATTCTTGTATTATCATTTATTAATTATTGTATTTTCCATATGTACAACTGTAAACCAACTTTTGTCCCACCTTGTTTTTGCAGATTGCTCAGATGTTTCCCTTTCATCTTCTTTAGGCTAAATACCTCTGGTTCCTTCAGTTTGCTCCATGATTTTCACATACTTCACTGTTCTTAGGACTTTTCTTTTGGATGCATAGGACCTACAATTCCATTAGTTTTATAGCTGCCTTGTCATTCTTTGGACTTGTTGTTAGGCTTATATACACCTAAAGCCTACTTTCTTTTTATTTTTTAAATATATTTTTATTGATTTCAGAGGGGAAGGGAGAGGGAGAAAGAGAGAGAGAGAGAGAGAGAGAGACATCAGTGGTGAGAGAGAATCATTGATCGGCTGCCTCTTGCATGCCCCCTACTGGGGATCTAGCTGGAAACCCAGGCAGGTGCCCTGACTTGGAGTCGAACTGTGACCTTCAGGTTCATGCAATGCTCAACCATTGGCTGGGCTAAAGCCTACTTTCTTAAATGAACTGTTGCCAAACCATTTCTTCACCTTGAGCTAATGAAAGAATTTTTTAAACCTGATTTCAGACTTACCTCTTGCAAACTTTATTTAGATGTTTTTGGCATAGCATTTTAACCTAATGATAATTTTGAACATTGATTATATATGTATTGTTAAGTGTACTTACCTACTGGTCACTTGCAGCTTGATAAGCAGACCTGTTTTTTCATTATTCAAGTCACCATGGAAATGTTGTACAGAAGGATATAGTGTTAAAGAGCACAGTTTTGTGGCTTTTCTCCAGAAACTTTCACACATTTAAATACAGGACCATTAATCTGTTAGAGGAGGTTATTTATTTAGTGTAAATTGATCTTAGCAGTATAATAGTCATTTTGTAATGGGAGATTGTCCACTTAGATGTAATAGTTTGGGGGATATGAAAATCTTAATCACAATATGGAAAATAATTGGCATTTGGCTTAATAAATAACACATGCTTTAGGATATCTTCACTTTGAGCAGTCTCTCGTAAAGTGATTTAAATACCTGACTGAGCAAAGACATGAAGAATGGATTAGTGCAGAGTCCCTACATGGTCTAATGTTAGTCTCCTTACTTCTAAGAGGGCATGTTACAGTATACTGTTAAAATGACCAGTTTCCAACATTTTCTCCCTCCTAATCATTATCTAGTAGGTGTTTTGAGGTTTTTCTACATCATGGGAATAAATTATGGGCAGTAGTTTTCCCCAGTATGGTTTCTCTTAAGCATGATAATGCTAGAAATCTAAATGGATATTTTAGACTCATATACAATTAAATTATTTTAAGCCTTTATTCAATGTCTGATAATGATGGTTTAAAAAAATCAAATATATGGTTTTCAGTCTATAAATCCCAAGTGCGCTTTGTCATTTTAATTAGCTTGGGAGATGGCACTATTCTTAGGTTGTGAAGTCTTAGTCTATACTAATTAAAGTCTATACTTAAATATTTGTTCAACCAATTAAAAAAATAGAGTAAAAACACCTCTGATATTTTCTTAAAGACATTAATGAATGATTGAAAGCCATACAGTAACTGAATGAGACTCACGTCTTGATTGTTCTTTTCTCATGTTATCTGGGCTGATACCATAGGTATTAGATAGCTAGTTCTGTTTCTAAGCCCCTAAGGGATTTAGCAAGTGATACAGCTGACCCTAGGGTTGGGTGAATTCTATTAACTTTAAGTTTATAAGCTTTTTGTACTTAAAACTATTTTTAAAAATACATTTTGGTTAAATGATTGATCTGGAGAGTATAATATTTATACATTTAAAAACATCATCTAGTAATATTTGCCAATTTAGAGTTAATAGCTTTACTTATTGGTAGATTTTGCTTTGTATTATATTCAATGCTCTATACTTGAGATATACTTTGTACTTTGAGGTATTATTCTCATAGAAGTAATATGACTTAGTATAACTTAATTGTGTAACAGAATTGTTTCTTGCAGTATAGTGAAATGTCAGAATTTTTGCCTGAATAATTTTGAAGTGTTTTAATTCTCCGCCCCTCCCCCCCCGCCCCCCCCCCCCCCCCCAATTGATGGGAATGGTGACAAGTTTCTCTATTCATTACTGGTGAATTACAACCTTCATAATTGCAAACAGAGTTCAGCAGCAGTAAGTGATTTGCATTAAAGTTTATTAAAAAAAGAAATGTAGGTAGAATGTAGGCTTTTCCTCAATTGTTAATAAATTCAGGAGGTTTTTTTTATTTTTATTATTAATGAAAATTAAAGAGACATTACTAATGCTGAAACTTAAAAACACATTAACCTTAAATTAAATAGTGTTACCTTTCACTTTCCTTCCAAGTAAGTTGTACCTTACCTTTTACAGGTAGATTGTTGGATAAGCTGTGTAATATTTAAGCACTATTAAGATGTTATGTCATTGTGCTTTATTAGACTCAGGGGCTTTAACAATTTTGTAACTGCTCTAAAATTGTTACCTCCTTGTAGATATTCTCAGATTCTGATTCAGTGACTTTGACATAGTTGTTTAAAAATATTTGATTGTCCTGACTGGTGTGGCTCTGTTGGAGCATTGTCTCATATACCAAAAGGTGGCTGGCTTGATTCCTGGTCAAGGTACATGCCCAGGTTGTGGGCTCCATCCCTGTTTGGGATGTGGCCAGGAGGCAATCGATCAATCAATGTCTCTCTCTCTCTGCCCTCCATCCCCCCCATTCCTCTCTCTCAAATCAATAAAAATGTGTCCTCAGGTGAGAATTTAAAAATCCTCTATAATAAAACCCTAATATGCAAGTGACCACCAGGCGGCAGACACTTAATGCACGAGCTGCCCCCTGGTGGTCAGTGTGCTCCCACAGAGGGAGCGCCACTCAGCCAGAAGCCAGGCTCACAGCTGGCGAGTGCAGAGGCGATGGCGGGAGCTCCCGCCTCTGTGGCAGCGCTAATGACCCCTTGTGGGATGTCCAGCTAGGGGTCCAGGACTGCGAGAGGGCATAGGCCGGGCTGAGGGACCCCCTCCCCCACACAGTGCATGAATGTTGTGGACTGGGGCTCTAGTACATATATGCCCAGCCAGCGTGCTCAGTGGTTGAACATTGACCCATGAACCAGGAGGTCACAGTTCCACTCCAAGTCAGGGCACGTGCCCGGATTGCGGGCATGTTCCCCAGTGTGGGGGGTGCAGGAAGCAGCTGATCAATGATTCTCTCTCATCATTGATGTTTCTATCTTTCCTCACTTCTCTGAAATTTGATTGAGTATATGCCTAACAGTGCTCTAGTTTCTTTTCACACAAGATTATATAAAAAACAAATTCTGAAATGAAACCAAAAGAAAATGTAAGTTAATACTCATGAAATTTAAGTTATTCTTGTGAAAATTTGACGGTGTGCTAAAGGAGATGAAAAGTAAAACCTAGTAGTTTAATTTTTTAAATATGTTTTTATTGATTTCAGAGAGAGAGGAAGGGAGAGAGAGAGAGAGAGATAGAAAATTGAGGAAAGAAACATCAACATCGATTGGCTGCCTCCTGCACGTCCCCCATTGGGGATTGTGCCTGCAACCTGGACATGTGCTCTGACCAGGAATTGAACTGGAGACCTCTTGGTACATGGGTTGATGTTCAACCACTGGGCATACCACCCGGCCTCTAGTAGTTTTTTTGGGTCTGCTTCATGATTACTTTTTCAAGATTTTAGCCATGTCTTCTGTGTTATTTTGCATGACTCCATAGGTCAAAGCTAAAATGGATTTTTTGTTTTCTTGTCAAGATTTTTTCCCTTTTTAATTTGAGTAATAGAAGATCAGAATAATATTGGCATTGAGGTTCTTGTCTTTTCAACAGTGGACTCTGGCTCACCCCCACCCCCCCTCAGGAAAATACTGTTTTACATTGATGTTATGATCTTAAATGATCACAGTACCCTTGAAAGAAATACCTCTATTTTGAATGTGATAAATCAGATATAAGGATTAAAGAGCTTGCCCAGTGTAACTTAGCAAGTGACAGAATCATTTTCTTTCCACCTCTTAATACTGTATTTTTCACATCTTCCTTAGTAGTTATCTTCATCTGTGTTTAGTGCCTGTACTTGTTTTTAAAGTGTCTAGTAAATACATTAGCCACTCAGTACTTACCAAATGATATCCAAACAAAAGTCAGTGTATGCTTAATTTCTAGTTGGTCCTTTTTTATATCATTGAGGATCTCACTAGATTTCTTGAGGGTCTCACTAAATTTATCGGCGGTTTCTAGAAGATTCTTGAAAAACCTTATAAACGTGGCCTTGAACTCTATATCCAGTCGTTTGCTTTCTTCCATTTCTGTCATTTGTGACCTGTTTCTTTTGTCTCCGCATTTTGACTGCTTTCCTGTGTTGATAGAGTAGCTTTCTGTGCTAGGTGTCCTATAGGGCCCAGTGGCTCAGCCTCCCCAATTACCTGAGGTGGACACTGTTGGTGCACCCCTTTGTGGGCTTTGTGCACAGTCTTGTTGTAGTTAAGCCTTGATTGTAGTTGGTATCACTGGGAGGAATTGACCTCCAGGCCAGTGGGCTGTGAGAATCAGCTGTGTCTGCAGTGGGAGGACTTCTGTGCTAGAGACACCCTTCTGGGGCAAGACTTGCTTCAGTGGGGCTTTGGTGCTCACTGAGTCTGCCCCCTGAGTGTGTCCCTTATGGATCTGAGGAGTTATAATCTGGATGGTCCCACTCTGACCACTGGGTACACTGGCTTTTGGATCTCTAAGGAGGTGCTAATTTAGCCTCTGCCTGAGGCTACCCAGCAGGAGCTATGGAGAGATCTGCGGATTCCTCTTCTTTGTTTGTGGTTTGGAGGTGCTCATATGAGGCCCAGCTGTGAAGCATTGCAAGCTGCTGTGGGGCCTTGGGCCTTCTTTTGGATGTTCTGGGTGTCTCTGATCCAGCTGCAGTTTTTTAGGTAACTGTAGATTGCAAAGGGCCAGGCCATTCATATGCAAATGCCTCTGCACACATCTTGGGTGGGGTGGGGTATCAGGGGATATACAGGGCGGAGCAAACAGCTATGGCTGATCCTCAGCCCTGCCCTAAGAGGCCCCGGGTCTCAGTGTCCCACAGTCATCGCTGCGAGCACCTCTGAGAGAAAGCTGCCCTCGAGTTCCGCCGATACCAGACAGTCCAGTTTCTCCCCGTGTGAGTCTGGGTCCCCAGAGACTTGCCCGGAAATGGAGTTCAGAGCAGTCGGGAGCTTGTGTCTCCCTCCCGATTGAAAAAGACAGCCGTGCTTCCAGTTGCCAGCCCTTTCCATGTGCGCCTCCGTACCTCTGCACTTTACTTCTGCACCTCCTCTAAGTCTCAGTGTGCTTTTCTCTTTCCTTCTAGTTGTAGAATTTCCCACTCAGTCAGCCTTCCTGTGGTTCTGGGTGATGTCCGTTTTGTCTTTTAGTTGTAGTTTTGAAGTGGTTGTGCGAGTCAGCAATTTCAGGTGTTTACCTATGCCGCCATGTTGGTTTCTCCTCATGACAGTATTTTTAAGAGGAATGATTTTTAGCCTGGATTATTATGGATTAACTATTAGACATTTTACTAATCTGTCCATACAATTATAAGGTTTAATGTATATTTAAATCATAAGAAAATGATTGACAATTTCTCATTTTAGATCCTAATAGGCTATATTTTGAAAAAAAATTGGAGTTAATGAATAGTAACTAATATATATATACATTGATCTATCTTGTGCTTGTAATAGGAACCGATATTCTTAAAATAGAAAGTGTTATTTGGAATGTTATAACATTTACACAAAAGTGGGTAGAAATGGAGTAAGATGGAGAAGTCTGGAAATTGTTTCAAATAAGCAGAAGTGAATAAATGTAGGCATGGTCTTTCTACTTTATTTTTTGTAACTTTTAAGATGATAACCACAAAAAATGTTCTAAAGCATTTTCTTCCTTGTTCATAGGAAAACTCAAATGACAAGGAGCTAAAACAACTTCATAGATATTGCTTTTGAAAATCACTTTATAATTTATAATTTACTTTGTGAAATCTGTCATATTTGCATTTAGATTTATAAATTTCAAATGTTACACTACTACATAAATATTTAATTAATTAAAAAAACTAGATCCAGTTATAGACATCTCAACCATCTATACTGATATAGTAAGATTTTTATTTCACTTTATATATTTTGAAAATTTTCAGTAGTTTTGCATTTCTAATTAAGGGTGGCTTATTAGTAAACTTTGCAGAGTGGAAGAGAAGTTGTGTCCTCTGCTCCTAGAGGTGACCTGGTCTTGGTTAAGTAGATTTTTCCATTAATATTTGTTACATGGAATAAATAACCAGTAAATTAAGAATTGGCTATGTGGAAGATAAGTGCTTTTTTCAAAAGATAATGTTGATTCAAATAGTTGCGAATGTTTAAAGATATTGGTTCTTTCTATAACCTGCTTTTGAAAACAAACTCACTTAGGTTATGTCAGGAGTTGTTTTAAGTATTTTTGATTAACTGTGTTTCTGAGGGGAGTATGGTTGTAATAAGATTAAATAATTTTTATTTAGTGGCATATTGTTATATTTTATGTTTGCAGGCATAATTGTTAATCATACTCATTCTTTGAAGAACCAGTATTAAAATGTAATTCCTTAGTTGAATTGTATACATATTTTAGTTTTTAGATATATCTTGAAAATATTAAGTAATAAAAATATGTTGTCAAAGAATACTGTGGTAATAAACTTGTGTGATATATGGAACATTACATGATCATATGTATTTTGATGGGATTATCAGTTTTAATTTTTTTTAATAGGCGTATTCTACATTCTAAAGGGGAGCTAAGTGAAGATAGACATAAACAGTATGAGGAATTTGCTATGTCTTATCAGAAGCTGCTGGCAAATTCTCAATCCTTAGCAGATCTTTTGGATGAAAATATGCCAGATCTTCCTCAAGACAAACCAACACCAGAAGGTAAGATATTCTTAAAAACAAATATTATGATATTTTAGTAAGTACTACCACTAAAGTGTGTTTTGCCAGATGTGTATTGAAAATTTAAGCCTTTTACATGCCTTTAAAAAATTGTAAATGCAGTAGTAATAAGACCTAATAAGAACCTTGAAAAACTATTTGAAATGCTCTGCTGAATGTAAAAGGCTTTAAACTTAGAGAATAATAATTAACTCATAATATTATGATGAGTTCCTTTGAGTTCTTTTGTAACTAATTTCCTTGGTTTATATCCAAGGGGCCTGTCGTAAACCATACTTGAATTATAGAAAGATTCACTTTATTTATCAAACTAGAGGCCTGGTGCATGAAAATTGTGCACTCAGCAGGGGTAGGGGGCGGTTGTCCCTCAGCCTGGCCTGCACCCCCTGGCAGTCTGGGGCTCTCGAAGTCCAGGACCCCTCGCTCCTTACTGCCCGCCTGCTCGGCTCCTTAGCGCTGCCTGGACCCCGGCTTCTGGCTGAGCAGCGTTCCCCCTGTGGGAACACGCTGACCACTAGGGGACAGCTCCAGCTCCCTGGTGGTCAGTGTGCATCATAGCAACCAGTTGTTCTGCCATTCGGTCAATTTGCATATTAGGGTTTTATTATATAGGATTGGTGATAAAATGCATTTGATCTTTGGAATTCTAGTATATCAATATCCTCATTTTTAATCTGTTTGTTTTCAATGCTATATTTTCTTGCCATTTAGAACTAAATCTTACCTTACAGTTTGTGATATAAATTGTTTATTATTACGATGATGATGATGTACTTATTTATTTTTAATCCTCACCCAACTAGTGAGAGTATTTTTTTCATTGATTTTTAAAGAGAGTGGAAGGGTAGGGGAAGGGAAGAGAGAGAGAGGGAGAGGAAAGAGGGAGAAAAACATCAATGTAAGAGAGACACATGGGCTGGTTGCCTCCAGCATGTGCCCCGATTGAGGGCAGCGGTTGAACCTGCAACCCAGGTACATGCCCTTAACTGGAAATTGAACCCAAGACCCTGTGCTATGCAGGCCAATGCTCTAACCACTGAGCATGCCTGCCAGGGCTGTTTATGATTTATGAGAGGAGCTGTTTTTCATATTATTTCAAAGGTGTTCTAAACTTCCTTTTTGATTATCCTTATGGTAGGTTCCTTAACATATTGCTCTAACCTGTCACACTAACTATTTGATAAAATAATTATATTTATGTTAGGTAGATAAGTATTAATAAATTAGTAATCTTTTTATTTTGTTTTTATTTTTGAAATAAGTTATTAATCTTAAAACTATCTGTCAATCCTATTTACTTAAAAATTTTAACAGGAAGTATTTGTACAGAGTGTGTATTATGTGCCGTCGAACCCGCTTCAACTCCTGATGACTCTGAATGAGTGATGTGTAGTGTCCTGTTCTCAACACCCTGCTCAGTTCCTATAGACTCATGCCCATAGCTTCTTTTTTTTTTTTTTAAACATATTTTTATTGATTTCAGAGAGGAAGGGAGAGGGAGAGAGAGATAGAAACATCAATGATGACAAGGAATCATTGATTGGCTGCTTTCTGCACACCGCCTGTTGGGGATCCAGCCCACAACCTAGGCATGTGCCCTTGATCAGAATCGAACCTGGGACCCTTAAGTCCGCAGGTTGATGCTCTATCCAAGTCAGCTAGGGCAGTGGTCGGCAAATTCATTAGTCAACAGAGCCCAAGATCAATAGTACAACAATTGAAATTTCTTTTGCGAGCCAAATTTTTAAAACTTAAACTATATAGATAGGTACATTGTTATTAACTTAATTAGGGTTCTCCTAAGCTGGCCTTTGCTAAAAACGTCCTCAATCTGATTGAGGTATGTTCGCTGAGGTCTCCCATCCACACACGTCTTGTATACTTGTTTCAGTTAGATGAGTGTGGATGGGAGAGTTGGAAGGGGTCAACCTCAGCGAATGTACCTCAAAACAGTGTACCTCCCCCGTGCTGTGTATCCCGTTGCCCGACCGACTGACACCCCCCACTTCTTCTAATGCCACTTCTTCAAAATAGACTCGCCCAGGCCAAAAACTGACTTCTGCACATGGGCCACGAAATTTCAATCGCACTGCCCGCATGTGGTATTTTGTGGAAGAGCCACACTCAAGGGGCCAAAGAGCCGCATGTGGCTCGCGAGCTGCGGTTTGCCGACCACTGGGCTAGGGCCATAGCTTCTTTTATGGAGTCAATTCATCTCATATGTGGTCTTCCTCTTTTCCTGCTGCTTTCTATTTCTCCCAGCACTCTTGTGTTTTCCAAAGCACCCTGCCTTCTCATGATGCACCAAAGTAGGGCAGTTTCAGTTTTGTCATTTTTGCTTCCAGTGATGTTTCAGGCTTAATTTGCTCTATGACCCACTTGTTCATCTTTTTGGCAGTCAAGGTATTGGTAGAGCTCTTCTCCAACACTGTATTTCAAATGAATCAGTTTTTTCCTGTCAACTTCTTCATTGTCCATCTTTCTCGTCTTTACATAGTAATTGGGAAGAGAAGGGTGTGGATGACCATTAGCCTTGGTCTCTAATGACACATCTTTGCTCTTGGGGATCTTTCCCAATTCTTCCGAGTCTCAGCCTTCTATTGATTTCTTGGCTGCAGTCTCAGATAAGTGAACCAAGGTAAACAAAATCTTTTTTTTTTTAATTAAATCTTTATTGTTCAGATTATTACATTTGTTCCTCTTTTTTCCCCCCCATAACTCCCCTCCTCCCAGTTCCCACCCCACCCTCCGCCCTCACTCCCCACCCACTGTCCTCATCCATAGGTTCACGATTTTTGTCCAGTCTCTTCCCACATCTCCCACACCCCTTTCCCCCCCAAGAATAGTCAGTCCATTCCCTTTCTATGTCCCTGATTCTATTATAATCACCAGTTCATTCTGTTCATCAGATTATTTATTCACTTGATTCTTAGATTCACTTGTTGATAGATGCATATTTGTTGTTCATAATTTGTATCTTTACCTTTTTCTTCCTCTTCCTCTTCTTAAAGGATACCTTTCAGCATTTCATATAATCCTGGTTTGGTGGTGATGAACTCCTTTAGCTTTTCCTTATCTGTGAAGCTCTTTATCTGACCTTCAATTCTGAATGATAGCTTTGCTGGATAAAGTAATCTTGGTTGTAGGTTCTTGGTATTCATCACTTTGAATATTTCTTGCCACTCCCTTCTGGCCTGCAAAGTTTCTGTTGAGAAGTCAGCTGACAGTCGTATGGGTACTCCCTTGTAGGTAACTGGGTTTCTTTCTCTTGCTGCTTTTAAGATTCTCTCTTTATCTTTTGCTCTTGGCATTTTAATTATGATGTGTCTTGGTGTGGTCCTATTTGGATTCCTTTTGTTTGGGGTTCTCCGCGCTTCTTGGACCTGTAAGTCCATTTCTTTCACCAGGTGGGGGAAGTTTTCTGTCATTATTTCTTCAAATATGTTTTCAATATCTTGCTCTCTCTCATCTTCTGGCACCCCTATAATTCTGATGTTGGTACGCTTGAAGCTGTCGCAGAGGCTCCTTACACTATCCTCGCATTTTTGGATTCTTTTTTCATTTTGTTTTTCCAGTTGGGTGTTTTTTCCTTCCTCGCATTTCAAATCATTGACTTGATTCTTGCACTCCTCTGGTCTGCTGTCGGGAGTCTGTATAATATTCGTTATTTCAGTCAGTGTATTCTTAATTTCTAGTTGGTTCCCCAATATAACATCGAGGGTCTTATTAGTTTTCGTGTAGATCTCATTAAGTTTATCGGCAGCTTCTAAACAGTTCTTGAGAGACCTTAAAAGTGTGGTTCTGAACTCTATATCTTCCATTGACAATTTTGTCCTGTTTCTTTGTCTCCGCATTTTGTTATGCTTCCTTGGTGCACCCCCTAGTGGTCTTTGTTCGCAGTCTTATAGTTAAATCTTGATTGTTGTAGCTAATTCCAGGGAGGGTTTGACCTCCAGGCCAAGTGGCTATGAGAATCAGCTGTGTCAGCAGTGAGAGAACTTCTGTCCTCTAGGGAGGTGCTAATCTAGCCTTTGCCTGAGGCTATCCGGCAAATGCCTCTGTGCAGGGCTTGGGCGGGGCGGGTCGCACAGGATCAACAGGGTGGGCGGGAGAGAGCAGTTATGGCGGCTCTCAGTCCTGTCCCCAGGGGCTCTGCCTCTCTGAGTCCCAGCACCCGCTACAAAGCTCGGAGAGAAAGCTGCACTCGCTCTGACCGAAACCAGACAGTCCCGCTTCTCCCGTTTGAGTCTGGGTCCCTAAAGACTCGCCCGGATCTGGAGCTCAGAGTCTGCGACTCCCTCCCGATTGAAAACGCCAACCGCCAGCCCGCTCCGCGCACTCCGCACCTCAGAATTTGACTTCAGCACTGCGCCTCCTCTGAGTGTCCGTGTGCGTTTCTCTTTCCTCCTAGTTGTAGGACTTCCACTCAGCCAGCGTTCCTGTGGTTCTGGGTGATGTCCCTTCCGTTTTTTGGTTTCACTTTTGAAGTAGTTGTTCAAAGCAGCAAACTCTGGTGTTAACCTATGCCGCCATCTTGGTTCTCCCCCAACAAAATCTTTAATAATTTCAGTGTCTTCATTATCTATGTTAAAGTTGTGTGTTTCTTCCGTAGTCATGATTTTTGTCTTTAATGTTCAAATGCAGTCCTGCTTTTGCACTTTCTTTCATGCCTATCAGAAGTCATTTGAAATCCTTGCAACTTTATGCCGGTAAGATAGTATCATCTTCCTATCTTAAGTTATTGTTATTTATTCTACCAATTTTCATTCCTTCTTCCTCTGAGTCTAGCCCAGTTTTGTATATGTTATGTTCTGCATACAGATTAAACAAATAGTTAAAATGCAACCTTGTCTGACACATTTGCCTCTGGGAGATTATTCTGCCTCCATATTCTGTCATGATAGTGACTTCCTGTTCAAGATACGGGTTATCCCTCAGGACAATCAAACACTGAGGCACACCCATTTCTTTCAGAGCAACCCATAGCTTTTCATGATCAGCACAATCAAAGGCTTTATTATAGTGTATAAAACACATAAACTAACCTGAAATTCTTGGGAGCACTCTGTTTTCCAGCAAATGCTCGCAACTAGATCTCAATATCTCTTCCTTTTCTGAATCCATCTTGAACATCTGACATTTCTTACACCATGTAAGGTCGAGGCCATTATTATTGTACTAGAGTAGTGGTTGGCACACTCGGCTCGTGAGCCACATGCAGCTCTTTGGCCCCTTGAGTGTGACTCTTCCACAAAATAACGGCTCTTCCACAAAAATACCGACTTCTGTGCATGGGCCAAGAAGTATTAATCGCACTGTACATGCGCGCCTGCATGTGGTATTTTGTGGAAGAGCCACACTCAATGGGCCAAAGAGCTGCATGTGGCTTGCGAGCCGCAGTTTGCTGACCACGGCACTAGAGGCCTGGTGCATGAAATTTGTGCACTTGGGCGTGGGGGGAGTCCCTTAGTCCGGATTATGAGGGCCCAGGCCAGGCCTAAGAACCCCACCAGTGCATAATCGGGGCTGGGGAGGGACACAGGAGATTGGCCAGCCAGGGATGGACTGTGAGAGGGCTCCAGGGCATGGCCGGTCCATCTCACTCAGTTCCAATTGGCGGGACCCCAGCAGCAAGCTAACCTACTGGTCAGAGCATCTGCCCTTTGGGGGTCAGTGCACGTCATAGCGAGCGGATGAGCGGCCTTAGCATATCATTAGCATATTATGCTTTGATTGGTTGAATGGCCGACCAGATAACTGGGCACTTAACATATTAGGTTTTTATTATATAGGATCACCTTACATATCACCTTACTTGTGTGGGAAATTTGAGCAATGGTGCTATTACTGTATTCCTTGGCATCTCCTTTCTTGATGATTGGGCTATATATTGGATGTTTTCAATCTGTAGGCCATTTTGTTTTCCATATTGTTGCCATATCTTGTTAGGATTTTAATAGATTCGGCACTTGTGTCTTGAAATAATTCCATTGGTATTTCATCTACCCCTGGTGATGTATTTCTTCTCAGTACTTTGAGGGGAGCTTTCACTTCATTTTCTAGAATTACAGGTTCTTCCTCATAGTAATCTTCCTCAAAGGTATCTGTCATTCTTTTGTTTCTTCTGTATAGATTTTCAGTATATTATTTCCACTTTCCCTTTTTTCTCTCCTAGCCAGATAGTGTGTTTCCTTGTTGGTTTTGTTCAGCATTCCTAAACTATGTTTGAATTTCCCTTTAATTTTTTAATCCTATGATAGAGATCTATTTTTCCTTTTTTATTGTTCTCTTTTATCTCTTTCTCTTTATGTGATAATTTTTGAAAAATTGAATGCTGGATATGAACCCTGCTTTTGTCACCTTTTACTTTTGCCTTTCATCGGTCTCTAACAATTTTTAGTATTTCCTCGATTTTTCCTCCTCCTTTTCTTCCTTCATTGTTTTAATTTTTCCCTAATAATATTTCCAGTTTTAGTCCACTGTTCTTTTGTTGTTTTTTTTTTTTGTTTTGTTTTTTTTTGTCAGTGAAGTTTAACAGTGCCAATTTTTTTTTTTTTTAATGTGGACTTTAAATCCATCAGGCATGTTATTTACATTTTATTTTTTTAGTGCTCTTCTTCACCTTTACTCTGTTTGATATTAACAGTTTATGGTTAGTACCACAGTTTGCTCCTGGTCTTGTTTTTGCAGAAAGAATACAGCTTCTCCTGCTTTCAGTTATGTAGTCCACTTTATTTTTTTATTAGCCATCCCATGATGTCCATTTATACAGTCATCTTTTTGGTTATTAGAAGCATGTGTTTGTGATGGACAAGTTACAGGTTTCATAGAAATCTGCATGCTGATCTACTTCGTTTCTTAACTCCTAGGCCACATTTTCTGATGACATTTGATTCTGCTTTATCTCCTGCTTTTTTGTCCATTTATAATTGTCCAATGTCTTGTTTTGGTGTATGATTAAATTCTTCTTGGATCCTTGTGTAAAAGCTTTCAATTTCGCCCTGGCCGGTGTGCTCTGTGGCTAGAGTGTTGGCCCACACACTGAAGGGAAGGAATGAAGGGATATACCTGAGTTTCAGGTTGGATCCCCAGCCCTGGTGGGGTGGAGGCGGAAGCAACCAATCAATGTATGTCTCTCACATCTGTTTCTTTCTCTCTCCTGTCCCTCTCTCCCTCCCTTCCACTCTCTCTAAAAAAAAAAAAAAAAAAAAAAAAAAAAAAAAAAAAAAAAAAAAAATCAGTGGAAAAAATTGAATGAGAATTAACAGAAAAAAGAAAGCTTCCCATTTCATCTTCTTCAGCCTCTATAGTAGAAATGTAGATTTGAATGATTGTTATATTAATTAGGTTTCTTGGAAGTCTGATAGATATTCTGTCAGACCTTGCATTGTAGCCCCTAACTTCATGTGCTCATCTTGCCTAAGTATTAAAGCCACTCCTTATCTTCTGAGTTTGTCATTTCCAAGTAGAACACTTTGTAGTTGCCCAGTTGGTAATGTTGCATTCCAGTCCCCTGCTAACTGCAGGCATTGCAGTGTTTAGACATTCCATTTCTTGTTTTATAATTTCTAGCTTACCTTGGTTCATGCTTCTCACATTCCTAGTTCTGATTGTATATGCTGTGCAGCATCGTACTTTTCTTTTGCCTTTGCACACATCAGCTGGTAGATGTCATTTTGGCTTTGATCTGGGTGTGTCATTAGCAATAATGCTCTTTTCTAGTAACTTGACTGGTTTCCGATTTGGGAGTCTCATCTCTCAGCACTATCTCATATTTCAGTTTGGACTGTCTTATTATATTATTTTCAAGGTAAAACAAAAAATTTAACAAAAAGAAAGAAGGAAATGCAATAGTGGCTTACCACTGCCTTTGCATTGTGTGGGTCCAAACCACAGGTGCTTGAGTCCCAATCACCAAACACATATGAGATGTAAGGGCCCCTGTGGGTATTTGTAAAGTATCTACACTAATAAAAGAGAAACATGCAAATTGGTGTCACTCTGCTACACCCACCAGCCAATCAGATGAGTATGCAAATTAACCCAACAAAGGTGGCGGTTAATTTGCATACACAGGCACAGATCTAAGACCGAAGACAACGTAGAAGGAAGCCAAGCTCTGCAGAAGGGAGCGAAACTGCGGAGAAGCAAGTGGGGTGGTGGAGGCGGGAGCGAAGCTTCGCTCCAGCCGCAGGAAGCCCTATTCTTGCAGGAATCTTTCTGCAACAGGCCTCTAGTCCTTTTATAAGAAGGTATTTTGTATTTTACATCCTCAATAAGAAATGCCTGTTGTATATTATGAATACATGTATTTTGTTATCCTATATAATAAAGAGGAATATGCAAGTGGTTATTACACTGTGACGGGTAACGACCAATCAGCAGGGCAGTGAGCTACAAGCGGCATAGAGCTACAGGAGGGCGGGGCAATGAGCTACCTGTGGCAGAGAGCTACAGGGGGGTGGGGCAGTGGGTGGAGAGCTACAGGAGGGCGGGGCAGTGAGCTACGCAGCAGCAGAGAGCTACAAGCAGTGGTGGGTGGGGCGGTCAGCTGAGGCAAGTGGCAGCAAGCTACTCGTGCACAAATTCATGTGCAGGGCCACTAGTATTTATATATAATTGTACATAATTTTGACTTTTTAATCTCCTTATCATTGAGCATTGAAATTTTGAATTTTTTAAAAGACAATTCCATCACAGAATTTGTGTTTTGGCGGAATTTGGCTGATTTCTCAGAATTTTCTCAGTAAATTTATTATATTTTAGAACACAAATATTTTCATGGTATTTAGCATCCTTTGGTATTTACTTGGTTTATTTCTACCAAAATTTTAGATAGTTTTTAAAAAAATGCTAAATGACTTTTCAAGTATTTTTAGGCATTTTCCACAGGTAATAGATCTTGACAAAATTTTGTCAATGTTTTTAAAAGATACTTCCACCACGTGTAGAATTTTAGGGTGAAACTTTTTTTTTCTTTCAGTACTTTGAAGCTGTTGCTCTATTGTCTTTTAATTCGCATTGCTTTGAATGAGGAAGCTGCTATCATTCTTTGTTTTTTACATAATGTATTTTTTTTCTGATTGCTTTAAATTTTCTTGATTATCACTGATTTTTAAGCAACTTAATTATATGTGACTTGGTGTAGTTGTCTTTATGTTTTTTGTGCTTGGGGTTCATTGGACTTCTTCAATCTGGGTTTATAATTTTTATCAAATTTTAAAAATTTGACTCTTCTTCAAATATTTTTTCTGTTCTTCTTTCCTCCTATTGAGATTCAGTTACAATTATGCTAGGTGGTTTGAAGTTGTCCTTTTTATTCTTAAGTATTTAGTTTTGTATTGGACCGTTTCTATTCCTGTGTCCTCAAATTCACTAATTTTTTTCTTTTACAGTGTCTAATATACTGTTAATTCAATGTAAAGATGAAGTTTTTATCTCTAGAAGCTGGTTATATTTTCCATGGCCTTGACCATGCTCAGTCTATCTTTTAGCTTGTGGAGAATATGAAGTATAGTTAGAGTAACTGTTTTAATGTCTTTATCTACTAATTTTACAATTTATACTATTTCTGCATTGCTTTTAGTTATTGATTGATAGATTGATCTCCTATACATTTCTGGTAATTTTTCTACTTCTCTGCATGCCTAGTGTTTTATTGGATGCATGCTGGATATTTTTTTATTCTCAGAAATACCATTGAGATTTGTTCTGGACCTAGTTAAGTTACTTGGAAACAATTTCATTCTTTCCAGGCTTGCTTTGTTAGATGGGATCAGAGCAGTTTTTATTCTAGGACTAATTTTCCCTATTAGTAAATAAGTATTCTCTTATACTGATTTCCCATGAATTAGAAAATTCATGAGTTATTATTTTCCCACTTTCACCTAGATTCCTCACACATAGAAGCTGATCAGTATTCAGCTGAATATTCAAGGGACCTTCTGCAAATCTTTGTGTTCCTTTCTCTGTGGTACTCTGTCTTGCAAAATTTAGCCACCTGGGCTAGGGTCTTGCCAGACTCTCAGCTCTGTCTTCCTCAACTCATGGAGACTGCTGGGGTCTGCCTGGCTTCTTCCTTTCTTGGCCCTGGCCCACAGCGGTCACCAACCTTTTGGACGTCACGGATCACCAGAGGTCTGTGGACCACCGGTTGGCAACTGCTGCTCCAAAGGTTTCCTTAATATCTTACCAGGTAATAAGCTAGGGTAGTTAATTGTAGGGTCACTTTCTTCTCTCTCAGGAATCATTTTCCTGTGTTACCTGATGTCTAAGTGTTTTGACAACCATTGTATTTATTGTTTGCCTGGTTTTCTGGTACTTCATCTTGGCCTGAAGAGGCCTAAATTTTTCAGTAACTAGAATACCTTTTTTACCTCACAGAAATGAGATTGTATCATATATACTATTCTGCAACTACATTTTTAAGTTAATTATATATCATAGAGGTCTTTTTATATCAATTTGTGTTGTCATATAATTGTTTTAAATTGCTGCACAGTAGCATTCTGTTGTATGATTTTGCTGTATTTACCTAGTCTTCTGTTGACATTTAAGTTATATCTGGTTCTTAACTATTTTAGTCAGTGCTATAATAAAATTTCTGTACCTATGACTATTTATGTGTATGTGTACTACTAGTATTCAGGGATAAATCCCTAGAAGTAGAGTTCCTAAGTTAAAAGGTTATATGCATTTTTTTTTTAAAAAATATATTTTATTGATTTTTTACAGAGAGGAAGGGAGAGAGATAGAGAGTTAGAAACATCGATGAGAGAGAAACATCGATCAGCTGCCTCCTGCACATCTACTGGGGATATGCCCGCAACCCAGGTACATGCCCTTGACCGGAATCGAACCTGGGACCTTTCAGTCCGCAGGCCGACGCTCTATCCACTGAGCCAAACCGGTTTCGGCAGGTTATATGCATTTTTATGTTCAATATATAATGCCAAGTTTTCTTCCAAAAAATTTACATCCACTAAGTATATGAGAATGAATGTTTTCCTTTGCTCTCACCACTGAGCACAGTAACAAGGGCAGAAATGATTTTTTTAAAAATATACATTGCAATATCCACCATCCCCCCCAACCCCCCCACCACCACTTTTTCTGTTGCCTTTTGACTTCGTAGTATTTTTTGCCTCTCAGGACTTGAATTGTTTTTACAATTTAAAATATTATGCAAATGCATTATTTTTAAAATTTTTAAAATATATGTGCATATTATAGAGTAGAAAGTGAAATTCTCCTATCATATCTATTCTGTTCTCCAAGATAACTATGGTTAACAGTTTGATATGAATCTGTTTAGACCAGCCATGGGCAAACTACGGCCTGCGGGCCGGATCCGGCCTGTGTGAAATGAATAAAACTAAAAAAAAAAAAAAAAAAAGACCGTACCCTTTTATGTAATGATGTTTACTTTGAATTTATATTAGTTCACACAAACACTCTATCCATGCTTTTGTTCCGGCCCTCCGGTCTAGTTTAAGAATCCATTGTGGCCCTCGAGTCAAAAAGTTTGCCCACCCTTGGTTTAGACTTTGTTATATATAAAATGTATATACAAAATATATAATCAGCTATCCTCCTCCTATATAATAAAAGGCTAATATGCAAATCGACCAAATGGCAGAACGACCAGTTGCTATGTCGCAGACTGACCACCAGGGGGCAGACGCTTAATGCAGGAGCTGCCCCCTGGTGGTCTTTGCACTCCCACATGGGGAGCGCTGCTCAGCCAGAAGCCCTGAGCTGGGCTCATGGCTGGCGAGTGCAGCAGCAGTGGCGGGAGCCTCTCCTGCCTCTGCAGCAGCGCTAAGGATGTCCAACTGATGGCTTAGGCCCGTCAGTCCTAAGGGATGTCCTAAGCCGGCAGTCGGACATCCCCCGTGGACTCCTGGACTGCCAGAGGGCACAGGCCGGGCTGAAGGACCCCCCGCCCCCGAGTGCACGAATTTTGTGCACCGGGCCTCTAGTTTATGTATAACTTTATTGTTAATTTATATAGAATATTATTTTGCATGATTTCTTCTTTTCTTTTAATAATGTATTTTTGAGTCTTCTGAGTCAGTTCAGATAGATATGCCTCATTTATCTTAACATCTTATTAATGTTACATTGTGTGTGTGTGTGTGTGTGTGTATATACACATACATGTACATATATATAGATTACTTCTTAGCCTGTATCATATAGATATTTAGATTCTTTCCAGTTTTGCTCTGTTACAGTGTTACAATGAACATTCTTGTAAATCTTACTTTATATTTTCTGTTATTTCTGAGGTATGATTGCTAGATGGAATCTTGCACAATCAAACATTATGCTTACTTTAAATATTGATAAACAATGATTAGTTATTCTCCCCTAGTACTATATCAGTTTGTACTCTAGTTAAGATATGAGAGTGCTTCCTTCCCTACTGTCATGTCAACATTTGTTGATACTAATCTTTTAAACATAATTTTATGGGTCAAAGTGATGTTTGTTTTAACATTATTCTGATTAACACTGAGGTTAAGGATTATACTTTCTTACTCATTTGTTTAGAATCTTTATTTTTCTATTGGGGTTTTGGTCTTATTTGAAGAATCTCTTTATATTATGGATATTAATTCCACTATAAAAATTGCCAATATTGTCTTCTAGTTTGTCCTTTGCTTTTGTGTATTTTCTTCATTAAACAAATGATAGATTTATCTATCTTTTCCCTTAGAGTATATGGGTTTAGTGTATTATGTTTAAACATATTTGTTCTAAGGCATACAATTAATGAGTTAGGGAGGCATTTTTTTGTTGTTGTTTTTGCTGTTATTCTTGTTTATCCTTAACAACTTTTAATGAATAATCTAATTTTTCCTAGGGTTATTTTTAATCTGTATTATCATTCTTTTATTTACAATTCTTATTTGGAGAGAAGCACAGCGAGAATAGATAAATTTCTGAATGGTCTCATGATTATGAAGTAGGATGTTTAATTACTTTTAATGCTCTGAGTTTAAGAATATATAGTTGCATATAAAGGTAGACCCAGGTGTGTGTATATGTGTGTATGAGTGAGAATTTATATATGGTCTTCCACTCCCCTGAAATATCTATGTATGCCTTTATCTTTTCTTTCCTTTTCTAATTATTTATCAATTGATCAATTATGGTAATCTGCCTTATACCAAGGGTTATGCCAAAAGGAGGGATGCTTCTTTTTTTTAATTATATATTTCAATTGTAATTTACATTCAATATTATTTTATATTAGTTTCCGGTATACACAGTAGTGGTTAGACAATCATATACTGTACCCAGTGTTCCCCAGATATTTCCAGTACCCACCTGGCACCATACATAGTTATTGAAATATTTATTGACTATATTCCCTATGCTTACTTTACATCCCTGTAACAATTTTGTACTTCTATATTTTATTTTTATCTTTTAAAAAATATGTTTTTACTGATTTCGAAGAGAGGAAAGGAAAAGGAGAGAGAGAGAGAGAGAAACATCAATGATAAAAGAGAATTACCTTTTGCATACCACCTGCATGCCCCCTACTGGGGGTCAAGTACACAAACCTGGCATGTGCCCTCACCATGACCTCCTGGTTCATGGGTCAACACTCAGTCACTGAACCACATCTACTGGACTATTTTGTACTTCTTAATCTCTTTAGCTCTTTCACTTCCTCCCCTCTGGCAACCCCCAGTCCACTTTTTGTGTCCGTGAGTGTGTTTCAGTTTTGTTTATTTTCCACATGTGTGACCCCATGGTATTTGTCTTTCTCTGACTGGCTTATTTCACTTAGCATAATACTCTCTAGGTCTGTCCGTGCTGTTGCAAAGGGTAAAATGTCATTCTTTTTTTATGGCCAAGTAATGTTCCTTTGTGTGTACTAGGTGTACCAGTTAATATTCTGGATTTTTTTCAATAGATGGAGTTATATATGTTGATATATAAGCAATTTGATATGTATGCTATTTTGTTGTATTGACAGCAAGTTTCAAAACCTCATGTCAAATTTGCTGAAGGTGTTAACATCATAGATATTTTTATATTTCAAAATGTCGAATTTCATGCCAAAAAAAGAGCATTTGTGGGAAGTTTTAATTCATTACTTTATTTTGAAGAAAAAGTTATTGTATACTTTGGGAAGCTTATGGTGAACATGCTCCATCTCAAGATACTTGTGAATGCTGGTTTAAACGCTTTAAAAATGATGATTTCGATGTGAATGAAAGACAAAGAGCGTCCAGGTCAACTGCAAAAGTTTGAAGACCAACAATTTCAAGCATTATTGGATGAAGATGCGTGTCAAACTCAAAAACAACTTGCAGAAAGATTAAACATTGCTGAGCAAACAATTTCTGATCGTTTATAAGCAATGGGAAAGATTTTAAAGGAAGGAAAATGGGTGCCACATAAACTGAATGAAAGATAGATGGTAACCCAGAAAGTCATCAATAAAATGTTGCTTCAACGGCACGAAAGAAAGTCTTTTTTGCATTGAATTGTGACTGGCGATGAAAAGTGGACTTATTTTGAAAATCCCAAATGCACAAAATCATGGGTTGATCCAGTTCAACCAACAACATTGACTGCAAGGCCAAATCGCTTTGGAAAGAAGACAATGTTCTGCGTTTGGTGGGATCTGGAAGGTGTGGTGTATTATGAGCTTCTAAAACCAGGTGAAACCCTTAATACTGATCGCTACGGACAACAAATAATCCATTTAAACCATGCTTTGATCGTGAAACAACCAGAATGTGCCAGAAGACACAGCAAAGTAATTTTGCTTCATGATGATGCACCATCACACACTTCTAAACAAGTTAAAGACATGTTAAAAGATCTTGCCTAGGAAGTATTAACCCACCCACCGTATTCCCCAGACCTTGCTCCTTCAGATGACCAGTTGTTCCGATTGATGGCACACACAGTTTCTGAGCAGCACTTCAAAACATTCGAAGAAGTGGAAAATTGGTTTTCTGAATGGTTTGCCTCAAAACAAGAAAAGTTTTATTTGGATGGTATCCACAAATTACCTAAAGATGGGGGAAATGTGTAGTTAACGATAGACAATACTTTGAATAAAGCACTTTTGATGTTTCTCTTGAAATTACCATGTTTTCTTTGATTACAAAATCTGCCATTATTAACCGGTTACATTAACCTAGTATGTACTACAACTTCTTTGTCCGCTTGGATTGCTTTCATATATTGGCTATTGTAATTACACTGCAATGAACAAAGGGGTGCATATGGAAGATATGCAAAGGGGTTTATGGTCTATTTGGGGAGATAATTATGATATAAGAGGATTGGGAGTCATAAAAAAGGCTTAATGAAGGAGGTGAGACTTGAAGCTGGATGTTTTAGAAATGTCCAGGGTTATATATTTTTTATCTTGGTTTTTAAGTTTCATGAAGGTAGGCTTAATATATCAAGTGGCTACTTGCCCTCATATTAATTGCTTAAAATATTGAAGAGAAAATCATCTTTATCCTATGCTGTCCTCTAGTCTGCCCTTGTTTAGAGCTTTATCTAAAACTATTTGTGATTTGATGTTAGAGATGGTTATGTGAATAGTCCAGAGTGCTTGTTGATTGAAGAAGCTTCTGTTAGTTGAACACTCAGGATTCATTAGTTATAAAATTGAAAATGTAAAATATCTTGTGATGTTTAGCATGCTTAACCTGAAATAGTTTTGATTCTCTGTGATTTATTTTTTTATAGAGCATGGACCTGGAATTGATATATTTACACCTGGTAAACCTGGAGAATATGACTTGGAAGGTGGTATATGGGAAGATGAAGATGCTCGGAATTTTTATGAGAACCTCATTGATTTAAAAGCTTTTGTTCCAGCCATCTTGTTTAAAGATAATGAAAAAAGTTGTCAGAATAAAGAGTCCAACAAAGATGATTCTAAAGGTAAATTCTAGAGGACAAATTTTTACATTAAGTGCTATAAAAATTAGTTTCAAAATATTATTCGTAAAAAAATATTTTTTAGTTACTACTTTTAAAAATATATATTTTTATTGATTTCAGAGAGGAAGGAAGAGGGAGAGAGAGAAACATCAATGATGAGAGTCATTGATTGGCTGCCTGCTGCATGCCTCCTACTGGGGATCGAGCCCCCAACCTATGCACGTGCCTGTGACCGGAATCAAACCTGAGATCCTTCAGTCTGCAGGCCGATGCTCTATCCACTGGAGCCAAACTGGCTAGGGCTAGTTACTAGTTTTATAATATGAACCTTGACTCATTAAAGGCATGGCAGAATAATACGGAATGGAGTTTGATATATTTTCAACAATGTCAAAACAATTTAATGTGAAATAATTTGAATATCCTACCTAATAAAGAGGGATATGCTAATTGACCCTCATGCTGTCACAAAGATGGCGGCGCCCACAGCCAATAAGGAGGTAATATGCTTATTGACTGCCATGCCCTCAAAGATGGTGGCACCAAGTCTCAGCCTCGCCACGTGCCTGTCTCTGGAGTCCCCCAGTCCCCTCAGCTCCCCAGCCGCCCAGGGCTGGCCCGAGGTGCAGGCAAGCCTCAGATGGCGGCTGTCCAGCCGCCCAGGGCCACCTGAGGCTCAGGTAACCAGGGCCGGCCGAGGCTTGCACTGCCAGCAGTGGCGGCAGCAGAGGTGTGATGGGGGCGTTGCCTTCCCCTGATCTCCGGGTCGCCTCCTGCCTCTGAGGGCTCCCGGACTGTGAGAGGGGGCAGGCAAGGCTGAGGGCCTCTCCCTCCAGTGCATCTATTTTCATGTACCGGGCCTCTAGTGTTTGTTTATAATAGTGAATTCATGTGAGTGCTTGATGAGATCTAAATTTCCCCCAGTTGGATGGTTAGGGACAGTGTTAGCTCTTTAGTGCTGTTTAAGTGGAATGCTCTTCCTAGGTTAGATATCCCTCTTTGTGAGGAAGAGCTACTTTAGAAAAATCACAGGTTTTGAGATCATCAGTATGGTGGAAGGTCTTGAATGCCAGTCAAACCATGTTTTCTAATGGTAATTTTGTGAAACCATAGAGATGAAGAAGAGATGGAAGGGTCTGGTGATGGATTTGGAGAGAGAGCAGATAACTTTTTTAAAAGTAATTTTATATTCTGTTGTATTTATTAGGGAACCCATTTAAAAAATAATAGCTAATAATTTTGATTTAATAATCTCTTTGTGCCAAATACCATTTTAGCACTTTATAATATACATAAGAATTTATTTAATCCTCATAATAATCTTGAGGCAGCTATTATTGTTATCCCTATTTTTTAGGTAATGAAACTGTGGCACGAAGAGCTTACATAATTACTCAGGGTTAAATAACTTAATACAGCTAGTAGATTTGAAATTTAAGCCCTGTCAGTGATTTGTGCTCTTTTTTCTTTCCTTTTTGAAAATATATTTTTATTAATTTCAGAGAGGAAGGAGATGGAGAGAGAGTTAGAAACATCAATGATGAAAGAGAATCATTGATTGGCTGCCTCCTGCCCCCTACTGGGGATCGAGCCTGCAACCCAGGCATGTGCCCTTGACTGGAATTGAACCTAGGACCCTTCAAGACTGCAGGCCAACGCTCTATCCATTGAGCCAAACCAGCTAGGGTGACTTGTGCTCTTTTTTAAAAAATGTGTATCTTTTTATTGATTTCAGAGTGGAAGGGAGTGGGAGAGAGAGAGAGAAACATAAGTGATGAGAGAGAATCATTGATCAGCTACCTCCTGCACGCTCCCCATTGGGGATTTTACCCATAACCTGGGCATGTACCCAGACCGATAATCAAACCTTGACCTCCTGATTCTAGGGCGATGCTCAACCACTGAGCCACACCGGTTGGACGACTTATGCTCTTAATTGCTGCATTATACTGCTTTTCAAATTATCTTAAGATTAGCAACTTTTGTGTTTTATACTAAAACTAGTAGCCCGGTGCACAAAAATTTGTGTACTCGGGGGTGAGGGTGAGGGGTGGGGCCAGACCCCTCAGCCCGACCTGCACCCTCTGTCATGTTCCAGGACCTCGGCCACTCCTGGCCTAGGCACAGGCCTACAGGCTTGGGGTGGACTGGCTCCCGAGGCCCCATTTTATCAAGAGAACAAAGTTGGCGTTAGTTACAGCCCTCACTGAATCCAGTCCACTGCATCTGTGCATACAACTGCCTCCTTCATGTGCCTGCTTCGCCCTGCTGAATTACTAACATCTTGAGGACATAGCTCTTTCTTATCCTGCTTCAACTTCAGTGCCTGGCCTGGTGCCAGGGACCTGAGAGGGTTTGCTGAGTGAGTGAGTGAGGGAATGAGTGAATGAATGAGTGAATAAGTGAATGAGCAAGCAGCTAGGGGCGGCCCCACTCCCGGCTGCCTGAAGCCCACCCCGGGAAGTTGCCGCCCTGTTCCCAGCTGCCCGGTGCCCCTCTCCTGGCTGCATAGTTCACGCCCTGCTCCCGGCTGCCTGATGCAAACCCCGGGAAGTTCCCGCTCTGCTCCCAGCGGCCCCACGCCCCTCTCCCAGCTGCATAGTTCACACAAGGCAAAGGTGGCCCGGGTTCTCTGCCTTTGCCCTGCCACCCGGCTCTTGCCTGCCGCCTGGATTTCCGATCACTGTCAGCGGCAGGCGGCTTCTTCTGTCCTTCCCCTTTCGCCTCC
Organism: Myotis daubentonii; assembly: GCF_963259705.1. Classification (NCBI taxonomy): domain Eukaryota; kingdom Metazoa; phylum Chordata; class Mammalia; order Chiroptera; family Vespertilionidae; genus Myotis; species Myotis daubentonii. Next base: position 95,067,405 of record NC_081840.1, read on the forward strand.
CATCATTGTGCTTATGTATGCAAATTAACCACCATTTTGTTGGCAGTTAATTTGCATATCACCCTGATTAGCCAATGGGAAGCATAGCGGAGGTATGGTTAATTACCCTTTTTGTCTTTTATTAGATAGGATTAGGAAGTATTATACTTTGCTTTTTATGTATAAATATTATAATTCACTAGAGGCCTGGTGCACGAATTTGTGTCATAGCGACCGGTCGTTCCTGTTGTTCTAGTTGCTTAGGGTTTTATATATATAGATACATCCAAAACATTTCAACACTCCAGTACCCATTAAGCAGTTTCTTCCCATTCCGCTCTTCCTCTAACCCCTGACATCTAACAATTTGCCTTCTATGTCTATGAATTTATCTATTTTGAGTATTTTATATAACTTGGAATCACACAATGTGTGATCGCTTATGTCTATTTTCATTTAACATCATGTTTTGGGGGTATATCCACATTGTGCCTTTACAAGTACTCCATTTCTTTTTATGGCTTTGGATGAAGCCATATTATATTCCATTGTGTGTGTATATACCACAATTTATCCAATCTTTGTGTCATTTGATCTCTCAAGCCATTCAACTGTTTACTGCTTTCTTTTTGGACCATTTCTTCCCTATGGCTTCTGTGATACTAAATCCTCCTGATTTTTCTTTCTACTTAACTTGGGCTTCCACTTTCATGTATCTATTAAATGTCAATGTTTCTTAGGGTTCAGTGGAAGAAGAGGGAATAGTCAGTTTAATAATCAAGTCTACTAATTTAATCTCTTTTTAAAAAATATAAATTTTTATTGATTTCAGAGGGGAAGGGAGAGGGGAAAAAAGAGACAGAAACATCAATGATGAGAGAGAACCATTGATTGGCTACCTCCTGCAAGCCCCACACTAGGAATCGAGCCTGTAATCTGGGCATGTTCCCTTGACCGGAATTGAACCTGGTACCCTTCAGTCTGCAGGCTGATGCTCTGTCCCAGGGGTGGGCAAACTTTTTGACTTGAGGGCCACAATGGGTTCTTAAACTGGACCGGAGGGCTGGAACAAAAGCATGGATGGAGTGTTTGTGTGAACTAATATAAATTCAAAGTAAACATCATTACATAAAAGGGTACGGTCTTTTTTTTTTTTTTTTTTTTTTTTTTTAGTTTTATTCATTTCAAACGGGCCGGATCCAGCCCGAGGGCCGTAGTTTGCCCACGGCTGCATCCTCTGAGCCAAATCGGCTAGGGCGAATTTAATCTCTTAAATGTATCTCAGGTGTTCTTTATTTTGACTATTACTATTCTGATCAAGGCTACGGTCATTTCTTATCCTCCTACCTGGCTGCCCTGTGTTTGCTCTTGCCCCCTCTATGCATTCTAAAACACGATTTTTACTCTTCTACCTGATATCTTTTAATGACTTTACATTTATTTGGAGTATAATGTAAACTTAACATTGTCTCGACCCTGCATAGTGTGGTTAGAGTCTTCCTCTTGCCCGGACAGTGTGGCACATTGCTTGAGTGTTGACCTATGAACCAGGAGATTACAGTTTGATTCGGGGTCAGGGCATATCAAACTAATCCCCAGTAGGGGCTGTGCAGGAGGTAGCCAATCAGTGATTCTCTCTCACCATTGATGTTTTTATTGCTCTCTCTCCCTCGCCCTTCCTCTCTGAAATCAATAAAAACATATTTTTAAAAAGTCTTCCTCTCCAGTTGTATCTGTTAGCACATTGCTCTTTTTTCTCCCTTTCAGTCTGTCCAGTAGCCAGTCTTCTTGCCTGTTGGTCTTTATGCAATTGTTCCACTTTGTGCTTGCAATCCTCTCCTCACTATACCCCACATGACTCTCAAGTGCATATTGGTTTAATTTCCTCAGATAGACTGTGCATTTCTTAAGGACAAAGGTCAGATTTTAAGCTTTTTTTGAATGTCAACAGTTTATTATAGTTCTGAATACATAGTGGCTAATCAGTAAATGTTGGTTTTTGATAATCAGACATCAGGAAACACTAGAGAGGGAGTATATGCACCATATGGGCAGCGATTTTGTCTTGGTGCTAAGAACACTACTTAGTATGTAGTAGGATTTTAAAGGAAGAGTGAATGAGAATATATTAGTCTTTCTTCATTTAGAAGCAGCAAAACCAGTCTATACTAGAGTTTTGATTCTCTCAGATATGGTATGGTATTAAGTATCAGTAAAACATTTCTGCTTTCAGTGCAGAAATTATGTGATTGGAAGACTGTAAGAGAAGATGAGGCTGAGAAATGTAACAATTTCATTTATACTGTAACTTCATCACTCTTAAGCATAAATTCTTGAACTCAGCATTTTTTGTTTTTTACTTAAGAAAATTTCAAACATAAAGTAAGTCTAATGTAGTAAACTGGTAATCACCTATTACCGAGCAGTAATTGTCAACATTATGCCAGTCTTGTTGATTAGGTTCAGTTCCTTTTTCTTTTTTATCCTTGCTATTCATTTAGTCTTTTAATAATTCCTGGCCACTTTTTGTTGCAGTTTTTTTATTTCCCCTAACTCCTGACTTCTAAATTTTAAGGATGTTTTCCTAATTGGTCTCTCTATATACTATTGTTTCCTATCTTTCAAATTTATCTTATATATTCTTGATAAGTTAATTTTCATATTTAAATGTTATTCTTATGACCCAGCAAAGGTTATACTGTGTAAAAGAAAAAGTCTGTACTCATCTTGGAGTTTGAGACCCTCCTTAACCTGAGTCTACTTTATCTACTCAACTTTATTTCCCCCTCATCTTTACCACAAATCCTCATATGTGTATGTCTCCATCCATTCATTTAGACGTTATGGTCTTGCTTCTTATTGAGCATATGTGTTTTATAAAATATGAATATATTAAATTTATACTCAAATGTTGCCAGGTAATATGTAGATTCTAAGACAAATAATGGAAATTTTGTGAATTTTTATCTTTTTTTGAAGCAGGATTTCAATATGACTTTTAATTCAGAGACTGCGATTCTTTGTCTTTAAGCAGAGGCAAAAGAACCTAAAGATAACAAGGAGGTATCAAATCCTGATGATTTGGAACTTGAGTTGGAGAATCTAGAAATTAATGATGACACCTTGGAGTTAGAGGGTGCAGATGAAGCTGAAGATCTTACAAAGAAACTTCTTGATGAGCAAGGTAAGCACTATTTTGACAAAATTTTTAATTAGTTTTTCTACCCAAAGCTCTAGCCTAAGAATGTGGATCTTTACTCATTAATTCCTGTTTTCCTTTTGTTTCCAAGCTATCATTATTTCAGAATTTGATTTAGAACAGAAACATTGTATGTCCCATATTATATGACTACAAGTTTTAATGATCATTTAAATTCTAACTATCCTAATAGAGATTTCTTATACTTCTCTACTTCCTAGCATTATTCTGAATTTATTTTAATTCTATAATATAATCTTTACAATCTTAATATAAATGTATCTGAGAGTTATTCAAAACGGTTGAGAGATAGCCCTGGCCGGTGTGGCTCAGTTGATTGGATGTCATCTCATGCACTGAAAGGTTGCTGGTTTTTTTTCCTAGCCAGGGCACCTAAATAATAAACAAACAAATAAGTAAATAGTAAATAGTAAGTAAGTAAATAAGTGTAAGTAAATAAATACATGAAATGGTTGAGAGATAAAAGACAACTAGTAGATCAGTTGATCTGTGATCATTTTATCTGTATTTACAATTAGTTTTATAGTCAATAATAAAAAATATTGTTAGTTTTATTATTTAGGATTCTTTATTTAGAAGGATATCTTCTGTCAGTATTACTTTTCTTTCTATTGGCTTCATTGTTTCCTGCTGCAGATTTTCTTTCCTGGTGTCATGAAAAGAGGGTGGGCCTGGCTGGTGGCTGCCCCATGCTCAAATCATACGAGCTAGTGACATAAAGGGAAAGAGATTCTCTCTACTGTCTATATAAGTGTCATGGAAGGACTTAGCTGGTGACCCAGGGGAAATGGAGGTATGCTGTGATCTAGCAGCACCCTCCCCCATCAGAATCCCATGGACTTACTTCAAAAGGCAGCCATGAGAGTGCTGTTAATTAAAGACTTGCAGGAAGGGGTGCTTGTTAGATAAAAGTAACAGATTTACTATAAAACTACATGTAATTTATGATTAATATTTTGTGTCTAATGCAAAAGTATGTCACTTTATTGTTTATCTGAAAGACTGTAGTGACTTGGGGTTGTGATTCTAGAGATACCCAAACTTTCTAGGGCCAAATCTCAAAAAATGCTTCATTTTTTTCATTGGTAAGAAAAGTGCTTTAGATTATCTATTTCCCAAATAACTAATAATTGCATGTTTTTATTCTTATATTGATCTTCTGTATTTTTTAAACCTAGAACAAGAGGATGAAGAAACCAGCACTGGATCTCATCTGAAGCTCATAGTAGATGCTTTTCTCCAGCAATTGCCCAACTGTGTGAACCGAGAGCTGATAGACAAGGTTTGATTGTCTCAGTATAACTTTACTGAAGCACATACACCATGTAGGATAGCTCTAATTAATAATGTCTGCAGTTTTTGGACTATTTTAGCTCTAGAATGAACCATTTCTTCAAATGGGATTTTATATTGGTATCCAAAATAAACACACAAATTTGGAGCCAATCTGTAGATGTTCAGTTTGGAAGTGGAACTGTCTCTAAAATCCTGTTGGCTTGACACTTCGTCACATAGGGACCCCACAGTTCGGAAAGTAGAACAGAAATTTTTAAAAGCTCTGTAGAGTACTGCTGTCTTCCTATATACTTAATGGGGGTCTATAAGGTCAAAACTTTTCATACTAATATTAAGGTATTTTTTTTTCCTTTTTCACTGTTTTTGATATTTACAAAAATGATTATGGATAAAGCCGCTGACATTTTTACAAATCAAAATGAAGTGGTTGTAAGCTGTACTCGTAGCCCTTGTACTTGTCTTTGCTGCCATGCATTTGAAATTTTAAAAAAATGCCACTTTCACTTAAGAGTCTCCTTGATGAATCCATACAAATTAGTCCTTTCATTTCATTTCAACTTTTGATTACCTGCCCTTTTAATCTGACAAAATGGGACTTCTGCTTTCTTAGAGTTGTCTGGGAAATATGACGTGTTTGAATTGCAAGCTGAACTAATTGTTTTTTGTTGTTTTTTCATAGAATACCATTTTTACTTGAAAAAACTGATGGCAAGACATTATTTTTTCCATCTTGGGTATTTAGCCATTTTTCTTTTATTTTCTTGTTTTGTTTTTTTAAAGATTATCATGATAGGATTCTGTTTGTAATCACTATGACCATTAAAATAATCTTGTATTCCACTCCAAAAATTTCTGAAAGGATTAGAATAAGTGTCAAAGTCACTCATTGCCTACAGTTAATGATATTTAGGATTAGATATGTTATTTGAAACAGACTAAAACAGAATGTGCTGAATTAGACAGGAGAAGGGATATGGGTAGATCAGTAAAATTTTATTGATCCCAAGAAAATAATATAACTAAGTTACCTAATGATAGGTAAGTAATGTAATCATCTAATTAAAAGTAGATTGCAGTTCATCAATTTATAAGCTTTTCTTAGTTTAATTTCCCAATCTATTTTATTAAAATACTCAGAATGGCCCTAGTGGATAGAGCCAGTTTGGCTCAGTGGATAGAGCGTCAGCCTGAGGACTGAAGGGTACAAGTTCGATTCCAGTCAAGGGCACGTACCTGGGTTGTAGGTTCCTTCCCGGCCGGTGCCCTGGTTTAGGCACATGCAGGAGGCAACCAGTCGATGTGTTTCTATCACATTGATATTTCTCTCTGTCTTTCCCTCTCCCACTCTCTCTAAAAATCAATGGGAAAATATCCTTGGGTGAGGATAAAAAAAAACTCAGAATAGCCGACAATTTTCTAACATGAACAAGATGAACCTTACACTTCAAGGAAAACAACTAAAAGTATTTATTGCCAACGAACACATTTGAGTTGTCAACAAAAATTAGAATTTTGGAAAACTTATGTCTACTACCATAAACTTGACAGCTTCCCAGTTTTTTCTGAGGAGACTTTATCCATGAGATTTTTTTGATGGGAATGGTGGTGATATTAAATAATATAATTTAAAAATAATATGTATGTGTTTGGAAGATCAGCATAACTCAGTGAACCATTCTTCTGAGTGATCAGTGCACAATGCTAACAAAGTTTTGCTTGGTTGTTAAAGATCCACTCAAAGTGCAAGGTAGATTTTAATCCAACAGCATGGAAATTTGATAAGATTTCAGATTCCACATTTCTCCTAACCCTTAAGAAACTACCACTTATCAAAGAATATTTAGAAATCCTGAAAAGGATATTAAAATTCACCTCTTTCCCAGTTATATATATGTGTAAAGTTGAATTTTCTTCATATAGTTCAGCTAAACACATCACAACAGATTTGCATGCATAATAGATAACAGACTTGTTATCTTCTAAAAGAGTGCCACTCGTCTGTCCCTAAAATTTTATTTTAATTGTTTTTAAATATGTCTTTTATTGACTTGAGAGACAGAGGAAGGGAGAGGGAGAGAGAGAAACATTGATGTGAGAAACATTGATCTGGTGCCCCCTAACAAACCCTGACCAGGAATCGAACTCACCATCTGGGCACGTGCTTTGATAGGGAATTTAACTGAAGACCTTTTGGTACGCAGGATGGTGCCCAACCAACAACCGAGCCACACTGGGCAGGGCAACTTTTTATTTTTTTATTTTTAATATAGTTACTTCAAAAAACTGTTAACTAATAGGTTTATTGGTATTTTTAAATGAATTGGTAAGTTTAAAGTTTCTCAGTTTTAATTTGTAACAGTAAATGCCAATAAATATAAGCCACATAAATGAAGTGCTTTCAGGTCTTGAATAATTTTTTGTTGCTGTTGTTAATCCTTACCCGAGGATATTTTTTCCATTGGTTTTTAGAGAGAGTAGGGTTGGGGGTGTGGGGGGGGGGGGAGAGAGAGAGAAGCATAGATTTTAGATGCATTGATTGGTTGTCTCCCACACACACCCCTATTGGGGCTGGGGATTGAACCTGCAACCCATGTATGTACCCTTGACCAGGAGGAATTGAATTCGTGACCCTTTGGTGCGAGGGCTGACATTCTAACCACTTAGAAACACTGGCCAGCATGGGTTTTTAATAATTTTTAAGAATATAAAAGGCTCTTGAGACCCAAAGCTTGAAAATTGTTGCTTTAGGCCATGGTTTTGTCAAAGTGTAATGTAATCTTTTATCTCCCTGACCCCCCCCCCCCCCCCCATCGTGCTTTGAAGGTCCCCTGTAGAGAGCTACAGAAGTTAGGTTATTTTTTTAATTTTGGTTTCTGTACCTCTTCTTCAAATAATTTAGATGTATTTCAATAACTATTGATATAATCAAACAGGCTTTAAACTCTAAATTGCCTTACTTTTTGCAATGATTAGATCAATATTTTCAAAACTTTGTAATTATAGATTTATTTCAGTTTTAGGTAGTCTAGCCCAGCTGGATGGCTCAGCTGATTTATACCACTAAGGTTGCGGGTTTAATCCCTAGTCAGGGTGCAAATGGGAGGCAACCAATCAGTATTTCTCTTGCATATCGATATTTCTCTTTCACCCTATATCTGTCTCTAAACAATCAATAAAAATACCTCAGGTGAGGATTAAAAAGAAGGAAGCCTTTTTTCTTTTCTTTTATAGAGTATATCAGAAACCACCTCTTAAATAATTGCTTATTTTTCTAAGTTTGGAATATGACTAAATCTTTCCCATGCTAAATTTTAATTTATTTATTGCATATAAACAGAGATGAAAGAGAAATACCTTGACACTCCTGCTCCACCTCCCAAACTCTATTTTGAGTACTATAATGAAACCTGAAGGTGGGAAAGATCTCATCAGTTTTCTGTGTTAGCAATATTGTTACAAATCTTCATGGGAAAGTATCCTTTAGTGCCCAGCTCAACATTAAGTGCTGTGGCCAATAATAGCCGTATATTAAATTCTAAGTTAGCTTTCTGAGGGTCAGATGAAAAACAGGGGCCCACTCTTCCCTGTTGGATTGGACCCTGGTGGATTCTTCTGGGAGTTAGCTTTCTCATGACAGAAATTTCTTCCATATTTTGTTGTCAAAGGTCCAAATGGCTTAAGAGGGAAAAGTATTTGGGAACTAGGTAGAAAAATCTAAGACTTTTTTTAACTCAATAATTAAGGTAAACTATATAACCTAAAATGAAGATTTCTTTTAGGTCACTTGGTAATGCTTATTTCTGCATGCATTTGATGATCAGAAGAATTTATTTTTACTTCATAAAATAAAAAAAAATGGTGTTGAACTTTCTTTCATTTACCTAAAACATTTTTTTTCTTTTTTTAAATTTTTTTAAATTAAATCTTTATTGTTCAGATTATTACAGTTGTTCCTTTTTTCCCCCCATAGCTCCCCTCCACCCGGTTCCCACCCTGCCCTCTGCTCTTACCCCCCTTCCCCACTGTCCTCATCCATAAGTGTACGATTTTTGTTCAGTCTCTTCCCCCACACCCCAAACCCCTCTCCCCTCCGCCCCCCCCAGAGTAATCAGTCCATTCCCTTTCTATGCCCCTGATTTCTATTATATTCACTAGTTTACTCTGTTCATCATATTATTTATTCACTTGATTTTTTGATTCATTTATTGATAGATGTGTATTTGTTGTTCATGATTGTATCTTTACCTTTTTCTTTTTTATAAATATATTTTATTGATTTTTGACAGAGAGGAAGGGAGAGGGATAGTTAGAAACATCGATGAGAGAGAAACACTGATCAGCTGCCTCCTGCACACCCTACTGGGTATGTGCCCGCAACCAAGGTACATGCCCTTGACCGGAATAGAACCTGGGACCCTTGAGTCCGCAGGCCGACACCCTATCCACTGAGCCAAACCGGTTAGGGCTATCTTTACCTTTTTCTTCTTCTTCCTCTTCTTAAAGGATACCTTTCAGCATTTCATATAATACTGGTTTGGTGGTGATGAACTCCTTTAGTTCTTTCTTATCTGTGAAGCTCTTTATCTGACCTTCAATTCTGAATGATAGCTTTGCTGGGTAGAGTAATCTTGGTTGTAGGTTCTTGCTATTCATCACTTTGACTATTTCTTGCCACTTCCTTCTGACCTGCATAGTTTCTGTTGAGAAATCAGCTGACAGTCATATGGGTACTCCCTTGTAGGTAACTGACTTTTTTCCTCTTGCTGCTTTGAAGATTCTTTGTCTTTTGCTCTTGGCATTTTAATTATGATGTGTCTTGGTGTGGTCCTCTTTGGATTCCTTTTGTTTGGGGTTCTCTACGCTTCCTGGACTTGTAAGTCTATTTCTTTGACCAGGTAGGGGAAGTTTTCTGTCATTATTTCTTCAAATAGGTTTTCAATATCTTGCTCTTTCTCTTCTTCTGGCATCCCCATAATTCAGATGTTGGTACGCTTAAAGTTGTCCCAGAGGCTCCTTACACTATCTTCATATTTTTGGATTCTTTTTGCTTTTTGCTTTTCCGGTTGGGTGTTTTTTGCTTCTTTGTATTTCAAATCTTTGACTTGATTCTTGCAATCCTCTAGTCTGCTGTTGGAACTTTGTATAATATTCTTTATTTCAGTCAGTGTATGCTTAATTTGTAGTTGGTCCTTTTTCATAACTTCAAGGGTCTCACTAGATTTCTTGAGGGTCTTACTAAATTTATCGGCAGTTTCACTAGACTTATTGAGGTTCTTACTAAATTTATCAGTGGTTTCTAGAAAATTCTTGGAAAACCTTGTAAGTGTGGTTTTGAACTCTATATCCAGTAGTGTGCTTTCCTCCATTTCTGTCATTTGTGACCTGTTTCTTTGTCCCTGCATTTTTTATGCTTCCCTGTGTTGATAGAGTAGCTTTCTGTGCTAGGTGTCCTATAGGGCCCAGTGGCTCAGCCTCCCCAATTACCTGAGGTGGACACTGTTGGTGCACCCCTTTGTGGGCTTTGTGCACAGTCTTGTTGTAGTTAAGCCTTGATTGTAGTTGGTATCACTGGGAGGAATTGACCTCCAGGCCAGTGGGCTGTGAGAATCAGCTGTGTCTGCAGTGGGAGAACTTCTGTGCTAGAGATACCCTTCTGGGGCAAGACTTGCTTCAGTGGGGCTTTGGTGCTCACTGAGTCTGCCCCCTGAGTGTATCCCTTATGGATCTGAGGAGTTATAATCTGGATGGTCCCACTCTGACCACTGGGTACACTGGTTTTTGGATCTCTAAGGAGGTGCTAATTTAGCCTCTGCCTGAGGCTACCCAGCAGGAGCTATGGAGAGATCTGCGGATTCCTCTTCTTTGTTTGTGGTTTGGAGGTGCTCATATGAGGCCCAGCTGTGAAGCATTGCAAGCTGCTGTGGGGTCTTGGGCCTTCTTTTGTAAGTTCTGGGTCTCTGACCCAGCTGCAGTTTGTTAGGTAATTTTCAGATTGCAAAGGGCCAGGCCTTTCATATGCAAAAGCCTCTGCGCACATCTTGGGTGGGGTGGGGTCTCAGGGGATCAACAGGGCGGAGCAAGCAGCTATGGCTGATCCTCAGTCCTACCCTAAGAGGCCCTGCGTCTCAGTGTCCCACAGTAATCGCTGCAAGGCCCTCTGAGAGAAAGCCACCCTCAAGTTCCACCCGCTGCCAGACAGTCCAGTTTCTCCCCGTATGAGTCTGGGTCCCCAGAGACTCGCCCTGAACTGGAGTTCAGAGCAGTCGGGAGCTTGTGTCTCCCTCCTGATTGAAAAAGACAGCCGCGCTTTCAGTTGCCAGCCCTTTCCACTTGCGCCTCCGCACCTCTGCACTTTACTTCTGCACCTCCTCTAAGTCTCAGTGTGCTTTTCTCTTTCCTTCTAGTTGTAGAATTTCCAGTCGGCCAGCCTTCCTGTGGTTCGGGATGATGTCTGTTTTATCTTTTAGTTGTATTTTTGAAGTGGTTGTATGAGACCACAATTTCAGGTGTTTACCTATGCCGCCATCTTGGTTTCTCTCTACCTAAAACATTTTGAAACAGGATTTTGAAAAACTTTTTACTGAGTTGTCAAGCAGCAGTTGTAACCAAAGCAGATAGACAGCACCAGTATAGGCATCTCTTGCTTTCATTTCTCCCCATAGGGCAGAACCAGTTAAATCTAAGAGTTAATATACATGTGAAGCTTTTTTTTTTCCTTTTTAAATTTCTTCAGATTTATTAATTCTGGCAGTTTTCTCACTCCTGTAGTCTTTTACCAAACACATTTATTTATTTTTTATTTTATTTTGTTTTAACGCTTAAAGTATTACAAAGAGTATTACATATCCCAACACATTTATTGAACACCTATTGTATGTACCAGGCATTGATACCCTTACGAATTTTTACTCTATGGAGCGTTTTGAACATTATAGTGGTTTTCTGTTTTTTGTTTGTTTTTCATCTAACTGGCCTTTGATTATCATGGCAGGAAAAGTGTTTATTGACTTCTATTTTTATAAAATTTACTTATATTATGCAGAGTATATGTATATTTAAAAGATAATATCTAAAATAGTTATTGAAGTACTTTTTTATTTTTTGTGTTTCCTAATGATGTTGAAACCTAGGCCATTATTAGTCATTATCATTTTTTTTTAAATATACTTTTTAAAGATGTTGATATGCAAGTTGTTTTTTCTTTTTTCTTTTGGTGTGTGTGTGTGTGTGTGTGTGTGTGTAAGATTGAAGTTTTTCCAGTTTTCTTATCTGAATACATGACCTTTGGGATTTTTATTAGTAGATCCAGAGTTTTTATTTTGAGTGAATTGCTTGAATTCTTAGTTTTTCTTTGTTATTCTTATTAGCCATAATCTTTAATGTTATAAAATGTAAGCTTCAATGACATTTATTACATTTCCTTTACAAGCAGAAGAAAAAATTAAATAGATTTTGCTCTCGACTAATATTGATCTAAAGTTTTAGTCTTGGTGGATATTTTCAATGTGAGCTGGTTTCCTAAGTTAAGCCTTATCAACTTCAGTTGTGCTATTTATTTCATCAGAAGTTTTAACCAAATGGGAGGTGTTTTATTATATTATCATCTATAGTAAAGGGTAGAACGCCAATTCAGGAAAATCTGAGAATCTTTTATTTGTATCTGATCTTCAAATCTACCTAAAGATTGGTATGAATAATAAAATAATCATGTGAGTCTATGGAAGGAAAATATTTGAGAAACCCAAAAGGATATTTGTTCATAGTATAGTCCTTTTTAAAGTATAACAAATTTGTTATTTTCTTAAACCAACTATACTGAATATTTTTTTAAAAATTAAAAAATATGCATGCCTACATTTAAAAAATACCAGTTACTTCGCATTGTTGTTTTCCAGTGGTTTCCCAGAACATATACCTCTCTTAGACTTTCTTTTTTATTTTTAATATTAAATTTATCTTTATTTTTGGAAGTATTACAGAAAATCCCTTTTCTCCCCCACTGACCTTTTCTAGCCCATCCCCTCCCCCTGCCCCAGGCCTTCACCACACTATTGTCTGTGTCCATGGGTTATGCATATATGTGTATAAGTTTTTGATTGATCTCTCCTTCCCGTCCGCCCCATCCTCCCTCCCCCTCCGCCTTCCCCCAGATTCTTCAGTCTGTTCCATCCTTTTGTCTCTGGATTTATTTTGTTCTTTTACACAAATATTAGATGTTAGACATGTTGATGAAATATTGAACATATTTTTGTTATTAAAATATAGAAGAGTGGAGTACTATACTAAATAACAGTTGTGTGTATTTATTACAGTCCTGTGATATGGTTTGTTTAATTAAGTTACTAAATCTGATTGCTGACACCGAACCTTTCAGTAATTGTCGAGGCACTTACTCTTACATGTTTCTTGGAATAATCTATGCTTGGCTCTCTTAACCTACTTTATCTTTATTCCTTTTTGATTATCTGGTTTAGTATTAGTAACCTATTTGGCTCCTGGTAACTGTCCTTGTAGAAAACTTTTCTGATATCAACACTGATTTATTTAACTTTAATGAGGTTAAAGCATTGATTGTGCATTTAATGTAATTATTTGCCAAACATTGCATGATCATCAATCTAACCACTCGAAGTTCTTTTTCTAACACTAGGTTGCAATTTAAAAGTTTATGAAACATATATTTTGAGATACATATGGACAGAGGAGTTTAAGCTCAGTGATCTTTTAGTTTGGGATATGCTTATAATACTAGTCTTTTAAAACCATTTGAAACGTTTAGGAACAAGTGGAAATCCATTGTAGCACCAGGATTTCTGTTTTTAGTAGCTAAATAAAGGTTGTTGTTTTTTTTAAGAAAAAGTTTGCTTTTTCTCCTATAGGCAGCAATGGATTTTTGCATGAACATGAACACAAAAGCAAATAGGAAGAAGTTGGTACGGGCACTCTTTATAGTTCCCAGGCAAAGGTAGGTATTTTTTTAAAATAAAGAGTCATTTTTTAGTGTTTTTACTTGCAGTGATGATTGTAAGATCAAAGTTTTTATTTAGTTACTTATTTAAAAATATTCCTTGTCAATAGACATTATTAGCATATTTTCTATAACTTGTTTCTCATTGATTTTTGTTCTTTTTGTCATTAGCTCTAAGTGGAAATATTTCTTCTGATGCTTTCCTGTTATTTTAAGAGAAAATATAACCTATTTTAAGAGAAATGATCATCTTTGCTAGAAGCAGTTGGTCTACATTTTTGCTTCTGAGGAGAAAAAAAATAATAAATGGTATATAAGTTTTTTGGAGAGTTTTATTTTGTGTAAAGATCACACTAATTGAATGTGTTCAGTTCTTGCTGTTGTATTTAAATGAAAATATTCAAGTTATTTTGTAGTTATGATAGTTTAGAATTGGAAGTCACATTAGCATGTGTTGCTGAGAATTCAAGTAGTATATTCAGTTGTGTGCATTATGTGTTTAGAGAATTCTAATGCTCTAAATTACACTAAATTAAATGCCTTACTTCATCTGCAAATTTTAGGACCACTTAAGATTTTTCACCTTAGGAACCCAGAGAAGATTTATTTCTGTTTGTTCAACAATAAGTAATTAAAGAATTTTGTTAACTATTATGATTACTATATGTAACATAGCCAAGATAGATACAAAAGATAAGAATTCTAAGGGATTTTACTAAAGGTTTCTTAAGCAAGATTTTAATTTGGTTCATTCATTAATAGGGGCCCATTACCTTTTAATGGTAAGATTTCTCAGTAAAACCAAATCACTGCTTTTCTTTTTTCTTTCATATTGGTTTTTATCTCTTCTCAACATCATTAATATGAGCATTAGGTTTTTTATTTTAGTGGGGAAAGGGAAATGGAATGTGCTAATATCATGAGTAGATAACAGTTATCTAGTTGAGAAAGTAAAAAAGATGAATGTTTTTATTACATAAAATTATATATTATATTTCATCAAATGCAAGATGCTATTAGTTATGAAGTGTACCATTATTTTATGTGCAACCAAGAGAGAAAAATATTGCCATTTTGAAGGCTTTGATTAAGAAGCATATTTCACTTTCTTACACATAAAAGTAGGTTTATAGTTATGAGTACACGAAACACCTAGTTTATTCTTGTGTTATTTATAATTGTATTATTTTCCATATGAACAACTGTAAACCTTTTGCCACACCCAGTATTTTTAAATGGGAAAAAGTGCATTTTGAATTGAGGAAATATCTTTTTCCTCATTATCTTGGACCAAATTTTTTCAAATAATGCTTTTTTTTACCTTCATATTTTTCTGTTCAACTGTTTTTTTAAAAAAATATATATTTTATTGATTTTTTACAGAGAGGAAGGGAGAGGGATAGAGAGTTGAAAACATCCATGAGAGAGAAACATTGATCAGCTGCCTCCTGCACACCCCCTACTGGGGATGTGCCCATAACCAAGGTACATGCCCTTGACCGGAATCGAACCTGGGACTCTTCAGTCCACAGGCCGACGCTCTAGCCACTGAGCCAAACTAGTCAGGGCTCAACTGTTTTATTTGAATGCAGAAACATGTATAATAGTCGCCTGGAATTATTTAACAGAATAAACCAAAGTTAGCAAAAATAAAAGGCTTTGTTAACAAAAGAAATCATGCAATAATATTTAAGTAGTTTACTTACAAAAGAGCATCTTGCTTCTTTGTATCCCCATTTCATTCTACTCCACCATTGCCTGCTTCCGTCTCCAAAAGAAAAAGTTCTCAAAAACTATGTACTACTGTTTGGTTCTTACGCCAGTTATTTCTTTATAGCTGAATTTATCTGCTTTTGGCTTAGCAGATTTCTGCAAATTAGAAGTAATTGGAATCTGCTAGAAAACAGAGCCTTGAAAGTAGTAGGAAGTGACAATTTATAGTTTGAGAGGAGAAAAAATAAAGATAACAAGTACTTAAAATGGATGTATAACATTCTGGAGCCATGAGTAAGAAACCACATAGTCTTACATATCTGAAATGTATACATATAATAATTTAGATTTTTGGTGTGTTGTTTTAAATCCTCACCCGAGAACTTTTTATTTATTTGATTTTAGAGAGAGAGGAAGGAGAGAGAAAAACATCGATGTGAGAGAGAAACATTGATCAGTTGCCTCCCGTATGTGTCCCAACCAGGAATCGAACCCATAACCTTTTGGTGTACTGGACGATGCTCCAACAGAGCAACCCAGCCAGGGCTAATTTAGGTTTCTTATACATCAGCCTAAGTGATCAGGAAAGATTAAGTTGTGTTCTAAACTTTTTAAAAAATATTTTTAAAATGGTTTTTAGAGAGGAAGGGAGAGGGGTATAGAAGTAGAAACATCGATGAGACAGGAACATCATCTATCGATCTGCTGCCTCCTGCACGTCCCACTCTGAGGTTCGAGCCTGCAATCCTTGGCATGAGCCCTAACCTGGACTCAAACCTGTGACCTCTTGGTTCCTGGGTTGACACTCAGCCACTGAGCTACACCAGCAGGGTTGTGTTCTAAAATTTTTTCACTCATTGACTAATTCAATAAGACAGTGATTTTCAACTTGTGTGTTGCAAGAATTTTTACAACAAAACATTCAATACTTGACTAGTCAGGGACACTGACCTCTTTTCCCTTAGATTGTCAAATAACAAAATGACAACAGCCAACACAACAATAGCTGTCTGGTGAGAATGAATCAAAATTATACAATTTTTTTTTTTACCAAATTGGCAAAAAATATATGTTTTGGTGTGCCGCAAAATTTTAGTAATTAGTGTATGTGCACCATGAGATGAAAAAGGTTGAAAAATCGCTGCATTAAGGGTTTGCTGTATACTGTGATTAGTGCTTTAGATACAGTGGTGAACAAGAGAGGTTTGACTCTTGTATTCATGCAGACTATAGTTTGGATAGAAAGATAAAGAAGCCTAAGTGTAATTACCAAGAAGAATCACAGTGTGCTTTCAAGTATATAGCAAGTGGAACTGATTGATTTATTCTTGGGTGACAGAAAGCTGCCTGGAACAAGGGCAGTTATTTTTTAAATATTTTTAGAATATATTTTTACTGATTTCAGAGAGGGAGAGAGAGACATAGAAACATCAGTGATGAGAGAGAATCATTGATAGGCTGCCTCCTGCATGCCCTGCCTTGGGGATTGAGCCCACAACTTGGGCATGTGCCCTGAGCGGAATCAAATTGTGATCTCCTGGTTCATAGGTTGATGCTCAACCACTGAGCCACGCCTGCTGGGCCTTAACAAGGGCATTTAATCTGAGTTCTGAGAAAGGAATTATCTAGACTAGGGGCGGATGAAGAAAGAGAATGTTGAAAGAGCATTTCTGATAGAGGCAACAGTATGTGTAAGAGCCAGAGACTTGGTATCAATTTACTGCAAAACTTCTTTCTTGGTTTCTCTGGACATTGACATCTAGAATAAGCTGCAGGAAATAGGCCCTGTTTATTTATTTTATTTTATTTTTTGCCGTTTTCTTCTTTATCTCCAGCATTTAGCACATTGCCTGACACCTAGAAGATGATATTTAATGCCACATTTCAGCTCCTTCCGTCTTAATTCTAGCCACTCTTGCTCTTGCAAAATCCTGATCTGTAATGATTTTCTTGACTACCCTTTGCTCTTTCTACTTCCACGAATCTGTTTTCTATTCTATTTGTGGGATATCCTTTTTTATTATTCTGAAAATCTCTGGCTCAGCCTTTAAGTCTTATTTAGCATCAGAGCTAAATATAGGCAGTCCTTGGGTTACGTCGACATACATCGTTTCGTGGTTACGTTGCCACCTCCCATTTACAGTATTTATTAAAAAAAAAAAAGTTCTGTCATTTTGATGTATGTACATATGTGCTTTATGTTTTTATTATTTACCACTAATAAAGGTCAGGAATTGTTATCTTTCCTTTAAATTATTTTTACTGTTTCACTTCATTTCTGCTGTGTATGTGCTCCATGTAAGTGATGTAGGTGCTTATGTAGGTGGGTTCCGACTTACAGCAAAAATCGCGTTATGTAGTAGGAATGAATCTCCGACGTAACCCGAGGACCTACTGTAATACTCATCTTCGCTGAATAATTGTCTTTATATCTTTTATGTAGATATAGGTGCTCTTTTATAGCACTTTCAACCTGTCTTCATATGAAGAAATACCACAATGTTGGTTTGTGCCTATCTCCCTACCAAACTGTAAAAACTATAAGCTCTTTAAAAGAGAAAACTAGACCTTTTCATTTTGTACATCCCCAACACCAAGTGTAGTGTTTTGTACCAAGTTAAGTGTTTGAAAATATTTGATGAGTTTATGTTAGTCATATGCAAATTAAAAAATTAATTTGGAAAAATAAGTAATACACCCATAGGGCTCAAAACCCAGAAGTATAAAATATTACATGCTGAAAAGTGTTCTTTCTGTCCTTGTCTCCCCATCTACCCAATTTCTACTCCTCCCAATAGGAAACCACTATCTTGATTCTTTTGTATCCTTCCAAAGTTTCTTTTGCGTCTAGGAAAGGAAAATGCAATTATAGATTTTTATATTTCCTGATTTCTACACAGGGGCAACTTATTGTACCTATTAATCTGAACTTTACTGTTTCCACTTAACAATATAGCTTGGAGATCTTTTCAGATCAATACATAATTTCCCTTGTTCTTTTAAAGATACATTGTTTCTTTTTATGTATGTACTATATTTAACTATTTTGGACATTCCAATCTTTACCATTACAATGTTGCTTTGTACTTACCCCTTTTTTTTCTCTTCTTGATTTTATGTTAGCTAGTAGCTTATTCATTTTAGATTTTTGTTAACCAAAAGAAAGAAAGAAAAACAGTTTCTGGGTTTATTGTTTATATATTTACTGTTTTACTATTTTCTTACTTATTATTTTTGGCTTTGTCTTGATTAATTTCTTCTTTTTTAGCTTCTTTCATTTATTTTATTCCTTTTTTGATATCTACACTAATAAAAGAGAAAAATGGTAATTGGCGTACGACGATACCCTTTTCATTGGCTAATCAGGGCTATATGCAAATTAACTGCCAACTATGATTGGCAGTTAACTGCCAACTAAGATTGGCAGTTAACTGCCAATAAGATGGCGGTTAATTTGCATATGTAGGCACAATGCAGGGAGGCGAAAGGGAAAGCAGGAAGAAGCCCCCTGCCACTGACAGTGATCGGAAACCCAGGGCCGCCTTTGCCCTGCCCCCCAGCCATGATCGGAGAATCAGGCGCCTTTGCCGCCCTGGCCAGTGATAGCAGGAAGTAGGGGTGGAGCCAGCGATGGGAGCTGGGCATGGTCGAAGCTGGCAGTCCCAGGAGCTAGGGGTCCCTTGCCTGGGCCTAAAGCGGAGCCCACGATCGCGGGGCTGCTGCAGCTGCGGGTCCCCGCTGCCTGAGCCGGACGCCTGCAACCGCGGGGAGCTGGGGGTCCCCTGCCCAGGCCTGACACCTCTGCCGGAGGCCTCAGGCCTGGGCAAGGGGCCGATCAGGTGATCAGAGGGTGATGGGGGTCTACGCCTCTGGCTGAGGCATCAGGCCTGGGCAAGGGGCAGAGCCAGCAATCGGAGGGGTCTGGGGGTCCCCTGCCCAGGCCTGATGCCTGGGCCAGAGGCATTAGGCCTGGGCTGGGGGCAGAACCAGTGATGGGGGGAAATGAGGGTCCCCTGCCCAGGCCTGACGCCTCAGCCAGAGGCGTCAGGCCTGGGCAAGGGGCCGATCCTGCGATTGGAGGGTGATGGGGGTCAACGCTGAGGGCTCCCAGTATGTGAGAGGGGGCAGGCTGGGCTGAGGGACACTCCCCCCCCACACACACCCAGGGCACGAATTTCGTGCACCGGGCCCCTAGTTTAATATATTGTCCTCTGAGCATGGTTTTAGCTGTATCTCTTAGTTTTGACATGGGGTGATTTCTGTGTTTATGTTTTCTAGAAATTCTCCAATTTTAGTTTCTTTATTTTAAAATTTTTATTTACCTATTTATTTTGGTTACCTAATGAGATGTTTGAGAGAGAATTGAAATTTCCAGATAGTGGGGCTTCTTGTTTTGTTTTCTGACTTGGTTAATAATTTACATACTTTTTGCACTTCAATAGAGAATACTAATTCTCTAATTAGTACTATTCTTTAATTGTTTTTACTCAATTTGAAATTTTTTGAAATTCTTTGTGGCCTATTAAAGTGTCAATTGTTATCAATACTCTCTGAGCACATTTTTAAAAGGTTACATTCTTTGTTTCATGTTGTAGAGTTAAATGGATTGATCAGGCAGTTTTACATTATTAAGTAACTATTTTATTAAGGTCTTGTGTTTTCTTGCCCTTTTTTTTGTCCATTTGCTGGGGTTATGGGCTGAGAGAGATGAATAGAAGACGAATACAATTGATATGTGTTGTTTCTTCTGGTAACTGCTATGTGAAGTAAAACATATCTCACACTTTTTTAATTATAAAGTGTTATTTGTCTTATTTAATTCTTTTTTGGGCCTGAATACTTATTTACCTGGTATTCAGGTTATGGATTTCTGCCTTTTTTTTTTCTTCATTCTGGTATGCTTTTTCCCTTTTCAGTCTTTTATAATCACTTTATTTTAGTTGAGTCTTTTGTATATTATTGAATTGAATTTTACTTTGAGATCCATTCTGAAAATGTTTCTTATAAGTTAGACTATTTATTACATTTTTTTACTAAGACAGATAAGAATTGAGTTCTGTTATATTATTTGTCTTCTCAATTTAATTTTTTAAAGTCTGTGATCTGTTTGTATTGTCTTACTTATTATCTTACATGTAGGTTTATATGTTTTCTGATTTTAGGATGGTTTTTCTATATTTGTTTGAGTAATTACTTTCATGATTACAGGTTTGTTTAGTAAAGGTTTATACAGTCTTACTGTTTGCCACCATGAGTATGATGATAAAGTAGCCTACGTTCCCTCCCCTTTTTTCTCTCTTCTCACCCATCTGATTTTAATTAATAATGTTATCTTCCTTAATATATTTTTTACTCTTTTTTAATATATTTTTTATTGATTAAGATATTACATATGTGTCCTTATCCCCACGTTACCCTCTACCCCTCCCCCCCACTCATGCCCTCCCCCCCCCCCCACCTCCCCGTTGTCCGTGTCCATTGGTTAGGCCTATATGCTTGCATGTAAGTCCTTTGGTTGATCTTTCCCCCTTACCCCCACCCTCCCCTACCTTCCCTCCAAGGCCCGACAGTCCAATCAATGCCTCTCCATCTCTGGATCAGTCCTTGTTCATCAGTTTATGTTATTCATTATATTCCACAAAGGAGTGAGATCATGTGGTATTTATCCGCTCTCCAGTTCCATCCATGCTGTGGCAAATGGTAAGAGTTCCTTTTTCTTCTTCCTCTTCTTAAAGAATACCTTTTAGCATTTCATATAATGCTGGTTTGGTGGTGATGAACTCTAGCTTTTTCTTACCTGCGAAGCTCTTTATCTGATCTTCTATTCTGAATGTTAGCTTTGCTGGATAAAGTAATCTTGGTTGTAGGTTCTTGGCATTCATCACTTTGAATATTTCTTGCCACTCTCTTCTGGCCTGCATGGTTTCTGTTGAGAAATCAGCTGACAGTCGTATGGGTACTCCCTTGTAGGTAACTGATTGCTTTTCTCTTGCTGCTTTTAAGATTCTCTCTTTGTCTTTTGCTCTTGGCATTTTAATTATGATGTGTCTTGGTGTGGTCCTCTTTGGGTTCCTTTTGTTTGGGGTTCTCTGCGCTTCCTGGACTTGTAAGTCTATTTCTTTGACCAGGTAGGGGAAATTTTCTGTCATTATTTCTTCAAATAGGTTTTCAGTATCTTGCCCTCTCTCTTCTTCTGGTATCCCTATAATTCTGATGTTGGTACGCTTGAAGTTGTCCCAGAGGCTCCTTACACTATCTTCATATTTTTGGAATCTTTTTTCTTTTTTCTTTTTCGGTTGGGTATTTTTTGTTTCTTCGTATTTCAAATCTTTGACTTCATTCTTGGGATCCTCTTGTCTGCTGTTGGATCTCTGTATATTATTCTTTATTTCAGTCAGTGTATGCTTAATTTCTAGTTGGTCTTTTTTCATATCCTCCAGGGTCTCACTAAATTTATCGGCGGTTTCCATAAAATTCTTGAAAAACCTTATAAACGTGGTTTTGAACTCTATATCCAGTAGTGTGCTTTCCTCCATTTCTGTCATTTGTGACCTGTTTCTTTGTCTCCGCATTTTTTATGCTTCCCTGTGTTGATAGATTGGTTTTGTGTGCTAGGTGTCCTGTAGGGCCCAGTGGCTCAGCCTCCCCAGTTACCTGAGGTGGACACTCTTGGTGTACCCCCTTGTGGGCTTTGTGCACAGTCTTGTTGTAGTTAAGCCTTGATTGTAGTTGGTATCACTGGGAGGAATTGACCTCCAGGCCAATTTGCAGTGAGAATCAGCTGTGTCTGCAGTGGGAGAACTTCTGTGCTGAAGGCACCCTTCTGGGGCAAAACTTGCTTCAGTGGGGCTTTGGTGCTCCCTGAGTCTGCTCCCCGAGTGTGTCCCTTATGGAGCTGAGGAGTTGTAATCTGGATGATCCCCCTCTGACCACTGGGTACACTGGCTCTTGGATCTAAGGAGGTGCTAATTTAGCCTCTACCTGAGGTTACACAGCAGGAGCTACGAAGAGAACTGCAGATTCCCCTTCCTTTTTTGGAGTTTGGAGGTGCCCTGATGAGGCCCAGCTGTGAAGCAGTGCAAGCTGCTGTGGGGCCTTGGGCCTTCTCTTGGAAGTTCTGGGTCTGTCTGTCCCAGCTGCAGTTTGTTAGGTAATTTTCAGGTTGCAAAGGGCCAGGGCATTCATATGCAAAAGCCTCTGCCGCAGCCTGGGTGGGGCGGGGTCTCGGAATCAAAGGGCGGAGCAAGCAGCTATGGCTGATCCTCAGCCCTTCCCTAAGGGGCCGCGCGTCTCAGTGTCCTGGTAATTTAATCGCTGCAAGCACCTCTGAGGGAAAGCCGCCCTCAAGTTCAGAGTTCTGCCTGCTGCCAGACAGTCCAGTTTCTCCCCGTATGAGTCCTGGGTCCCCAGAGACTTCCCGGAACCGGAGTTCAGAGCAGTGGGGAGCTTGTGACTCCCTCCCAATTCAAAAAGACAGCCGTGTCCTCAGGTGCCAGCCCCTTTCCGCGCGCTCGAGCCTCTGTACCTCTGCACTTTACTTCCGCAGCTCCTCTGGCTCTCAGTGTGTTTTTCTCTTTCCTTCTAGTTGTAGAATTTCCACTTAGCCAGCCTTCCTGTAGTTCTGGATGATGTCCGTTTTGTCTTTTTGTTGTATTTTTGAAGTTGTTGTGGGAGGCAGCAATTTCGGTGTTTACCTATGCCGCCATCTTAGTTTCTGTCCTCTACTCTTTTTTTTGTTAATCCTTACCTGAGGATATGTTTTTCATTGATTTTTAGAGAGAGTGGAAAGGAGGGGCAGAGACAGAGAGAGATAGAGAAACATCAATGTGAGAGAGACACATCGATTGGTTGCCTCCTGCAGGTGGCCTAACCTGGGCTGGAGATCAAGCCTGCAACCAAGGTACATGCCCTTGACTGGAATAGAACCCGAGGCCCTTCAGTCCACCGGCCAGTGCTATAACCATTGGGCAAACAGCTAGGGCTATTTTTTTTTTTACTCTTAAATGTGCTTATACTTGTATTATTTGTTAGCTTTGAATGATACTGAACTTTACAGCATTACAAGTAGGCACGGCAGACTTACTAACTTCCCATCTCTTTCATTTTCCTTCTCTGTGTTTTATTTCTAAGTTGATTACATATCCTAATAGGAACATAGCATTTACATTCTAATTTGTCACTCTGCCTCATTGTTTTTATCTCAGTTTTAAGGTTTAAAACATTTTAGCTCTCTGCCAGTCCTCTTTCTCTGGTTTCTCTAGTTATCTGTTGTTGTGCTGAAGTTCATCTTCTAATAATTTTCTCAAGAAGAAATATCCCTTGAGTTTTTGTATGTTCAGAATGATATATCTGTGGACTTTTTGCTTGGTCAGAAAAGTCTTTCATTTTGAAGATCTCTTTTGTCCCTGATCCTCAGGTGTCTTTCTACCTTGCCTATAAAATTTGGCTTGAACCTGAGGATTATAACTTGCTCCCTTAGGGAGGCTGGAGTGGTAAGATAGTAAACTGCTACTACCAGTGGTATGTTTTCAAGATTCATTCATGTTGTATCCTTGATTAGAATTTCCTTCCTATTTAAGGCTGAATAATATTTCATTGTATAGTCATGCTATATTTTGTTTACCCATTCATTTATCAGTTATTGGACATTTGGGTTGTATCTATTTAGCTATTGTGAATAATGCTGCAGTGACTATTTGTGTACAAGTTTTTGTGTACATTTTATGTTTTCAATTCTCCTGGGTACATATACCTAGGAATGGATTTCTGTGTCTTAGCAACTCAGCGTTTAACGTTTTTGTAACTGCCAAACTTTTCACAGTGGTTGCACCATTTTACATTACCAAAAGCTATGATTGAGGATTCCAATTTTTCACCACTGCTTGTTGTCTCTTTTAGCTTATAGCAATCCTAGTATGTGTGAAGTGGCATCTCATTATGGTTTTGATTTGCATTTCACTAGTGGCTAATGATTTTGGGCATCTTTTCATGTGCTCAGTGGTCATCTTAATTGGAGAAATGTCTTTAAATCCTTTGCCCCCCTTTTTAGTTATGTTGTCTTTTTTAGTTATGAGTTCTTTATATTTTGTACATGTCCCTTATCAGACATAATTTGCAAATATTTTCTCCCATTTTATGAGTTATCTGTTACTTTCTTGGTATCAATTACAAGTTTTAAAATTTGATTTAATCCATCTTTACAATTCTTAAAGGTTTTAACTTTCAATTGTGTTCTTCCTTCATTAAAGAAATAGCGGTTAGCCGTGGCTGGTGTGGTTCACTTGGTTGGAGTGTCGTTCTGTGCAATGATGGGCTGTGAGTTCAATTTCTGGTCAGGGCACATACCTAGATTTCAGGTTTGATTCCCACTTGGGGCATGTACGTGAGGCAGTAGATCAATGTTTCTTTCTCACATCAGTGTCTGTCTATCTGTCTGTCTCTTTCTCTCTCTCCCTCCCTCCTTCCCTCAATCCCTCCCTCTTGTCCCTCTCTCCCTTCCTCCCTCTCTAGAATTAAAAAAAAAATAGTGGTTAAAATAATCTCATAAGGCTGGCATTTTATTTCTTAGCCTATTAATTTGAAGGACTCCACAGAAGTGAAATCTAGAATTTCCCTTAATTGGATATTATTTTATAGTTAATTTATACACACACATAATTGAAATTTCACAGAAGTGTTTATATTATAAATGTATAAAGATTAGAACCACTCCTAGCACCTCAGAAACGCTCCCTCACCTAAATGAACTTCTGAGTAGAAAGTCAATCAGAATCAGAGAAAGTACCTAAGAATCTCTTAGTTCCTTGTTTTAAATATAGGTGAACCTGGTTATTGGTTTAGTTACTTTGAAGTCATATAGCTTTAACCAGATTTTAGCAGATGGATGTTCAGACTTTCTTTAGATTAATATAAACAGAATACTCTTCAGAGGTGGAATGCTTCCCTTGATTCTTAAACAACTTTTCCTGATACAGCTTTTTTAAGGAGAGTTTGCTGGAGTTTTTTGTTTGTTTGTTTGTTTTTAAGATAAAACACAAGTCACATTTATTAGAGTGTCCACAGTCAGCAATGGTGATCTTCTTGTTGGTCTTGCCATTACTGGACCCAAGCGCTCCATGGCTGTCACAATATCCATGCCTTCTTTCACCTGGCCGAAGACCACATGCTTGCCATCCATCCACTCAGTCTTGGCAGTGCAGATAAAAAACTGAGAACCGTTTGTGTTAGGTCCAGCATTTGCCATGGACAAGATGCCAGGACCTGTATGTTTCAGGATGAAGTTCTCATCCTCAAATTTCTCCCCATAGAATTCAGGGGTTCTCAACCTGTGGGTCGCCAACTTGTGGGTCGTGACCCCTTTGGGGCTCGAACGACCCTTTCACAGGGGTCGCCTAAGACCATCGGAAAACACATATATAATTACATATTGTTTTTGTGATTAATCACTATGCTTTAATTATGTTCAATTTGTTGTAACGAAAATACATCCTGCATATCAGATATTTACATTACGATTCATAACAGCAGCGAAATTACAGTTATGAAGTAGCAACGAAAATAATTTTATGGTTGGGGGTCACCACAACATGAGGAACTGTATTAAAGGGTCGCAGCATTAGGAAGGTTGAGAACTGCTGCCATAGATGGACTTGCCGCCTGTGCCATTGTGGCGTGTGAAGTCACCACCCTGGCACATAAATCCTGGGATAATTCTGTGAAAGCAGGAACCTTTATAACCAAGTCCCTTCTCCCCAGTGCTCAGAGCACAGAAGTTTGCTGCCGTCTTTGGAACTTTGTCTGCAAACAGCTGGAAGGAGACTCCGCCCAAGGGCTCACCTTTGCCGCGATGTGGAAGAACACGGTGGGGCTCACCATAGTTGGTCATGGGCGGCTCCAGGGCGGCAGCGTCTGCAAAGCCATTTTGCTGAAGTTTTTCTGAGAGACATTCTAATTGAACCTCCTCCCCGTCCTCTTGTTCAGTTCGGAAATACGAAAAAACTGAGTTTGTGGGAAATCTATTAGTATGTTATGTCACTTGATGGCGCTGTTGCTCTGGGAACATCAACATTCTGGAAAAGTCTCAGAATTTGGATGTTGATTTCAGAGTAAATGACCCCAGTCTTTTGTATGTTATATTTTATGTTTTTTGAATCATCATCTGTTTTAGTGTTTTCTAATTGACTGGTAACAGTGTTGTCTCTTATTTTTTCCAGACATTTTGAACACATAAAATTCATAATTTTCAACAGTTAAATTCTTTAGATTGTGTTGATTTGATTTCTTTCTCTTTCTCTCTCTCTCTCTCTCTCTCTCTCTCTCTCTCTCTTAGAGAGAGAAAAAGGGAGAGAGATGGAGAGAGAAATATTGATGTGAAATTAAGACTGGATAAGCTGCTTCCTGCATGCCCCCTATTGAAGATAGAGCTTGAAAACCAGGCATATGCCCTGACTGGGAATCAAACCGGCAAACTTTTATTGCACACACAGAGCCCAACCTACTGAGCAACACCCAGCCAGGGAAATTCTTTAGATTTTAAAAAGAAAAAACGAGGGAAATTTCTTTTAGAAAACTGTTTATGAGATAAAAACCTTTAAGAATGCCTTTTCCCCTCTCAGTAACGTGTGTGTTTGCTTCTATATTCTTGTTATTACTTGTACTATTACTTGACTGGATGTTTACTAACTTGATGATCATTAACTGCTAGGAGGATAGTTAAATGTATGATTCAGGAGACCTTGAAAGTATAAGTAAGGCTTTATTATTGTATAAGGAAAAACATTCTTTTAAAAGATTCACTCATTAACTCTTGTTAAAAATAATTATCTGTCATTTAGAAGATTCTAAAATTCAATTTTCAAAGAAAGGATGTAAGGTTACTTTCTAATTGACTTTTAGAAAAGTCAAATAATATATCTAGCTTAAATTTTAACAGAAATTTGCTCTTTAAGTTGATTAAAATGTTCTATTTATGTTTATATAACTTTAATGTGCTCAATAAAGAATTTGGCACTCCATTTTCTTTCAGGCTCATTTGTAGAAAAGACAGAAAAGCACACTTGTGCAGGACTAACATTAACAAAATATTTATGGTATTAGGGGTTTTATTTTGTGAAGTAATGAATGAAGAATCATAAAAGTTGAAAATTTAAATAGGGCAGGATGACATTTAGTTTCAACTATCTATTACAACTATCTTTTACAAAGTGTAATGGAAAAAGAGGGATGTTAGGAACTTGTTAGTTTGAGAACTTGTTGAGTTTAATAGGGGGTAGAGGATTCTGAGAGAATGGAACTTCCATGTAGCCAATTCCAATAGAAATAAAACACAGGATTACTAACTAGCTGGAAAGGCTTGAAAGAATTCAGATCTTCTAGGAAATCTTTAAACTATGTTTTAAATCCCTTCTGAAGCTGAAACCACTTATCTGTGTTGTTAGGGAGCCTGAAGGGATAGCACAGACTGCTTTACTTTAAAATAAATAGCTATACCTACCTTTCTTTGGGGGCTGGGAAAAAACTTTGAAGTTGATTCAGCTAATTGGAAAAAGGAAAAATGAAGCAAATTATAAGTGTCTTGTCCAGGAAAAGAAGAAAAAGGAAATGGCCTAGGTAAAAAAAAATTGATGCTAAGTTATAATCTGAAATTTTATTGAAAAATACATTGAAAAGACAACCACGATTAAAATTAACTTTAAAATTTAAAAACTTGAGCTAGTTCTTCAAAAAATCTAAATAGAGAAGCATTTAGAAAGCATAAAAGAACATTAAAAAGTTTATGAAATGAGCCAGATGATATGCTGGAAATACTTAAAAACAACTTGAAAATCTTAGTGAAACAGATAATTGTTTGGAATAAATGCAACATTTTTAGAATAATCCAAGACAAAATAGACAAGTCATCATGGGGGAAAATGTACAAAATTATCTGTTAATTTTGTCTTGAATAGATTAAGACTAGATAGCTTTATTGATTTGTTTTTTAGCCTTTATGAACAAGTAACTTTTCTGCTATATTGTTCATTCCAGAGCATGAAAAAGAAAACATGTCATATTATAATAGGAAGAAACAGGCAAAATTTATAACAAAAAAAGAGCCAGGAAGTTAAAAGTATTGACCAATCTCAGTTTTGAATTTTGTTATACAAATCCTAAGTAAACCACTAACATCATATTTAATAGTATATTAAAAATAAAAATCTAGCCTTGACCCGGTGGCTCAGTTGGTGAGATCATCATCTGTACACCAACAGGTTGCAGTTTCAATTCCAGGTCAGGGCATATACCTAGCTTGTGGGTTTGATCCTGGATCAAGTGCATACGGGAGGCAGTCAATATTTCTCTCACATCAATTTTTTCTCTTTTCTCTCTAAAACAAATGAAAACATATCCTCACATGAGGATTAAAGTCAATAAGTGTGTGTGTGTGTGTATATATATATATAATCTAGAATGATCAAAGAGGATTGACCTTAGGAATGAAAAGATATTTAAATAGGAAACCTATTAATATATATAATATTAGTAGTGAGAACTGTATGACTATTCTATTAAAAAATTTTTTTTGGTATTGATTTTGAGAGAGAGAAACATCAGTTTGTTGTTGCACTGATTTATTGATTTATTGGTTGATTCTTGTATGTGCTCTGACCAGGGATTGAACTTGCAACTTTGGCATATCAGGATGACACACACTCTAACCAACTGAGCTACTTGGTCAGGGCCTATGATTATTTCATTAATTGCATAAAAGGTATTTGATAAATGAACTTTTATTTGATAACATATGAAACTTGATCAAGTTTAATATTCTTATAAAAATAGGATGATGTTTTATAATATAGTGAAGAATAGACTAAAGTTAACAGTACACTTAATTGTGAGATACCAGAGACATTCATTTATCTAACAAGTGGCTATTAAGCACCTACTATGATCTAGGCCAGTGATGGCGAACCTATGACATGCGTGTCAGAGGTGACACGCGAACTCATTTTTTTGGTTGATTTTTCTTTGTTAAATGGCATTTAAATATATAAAATAAATATCAAAAACATAAGTCTTTGTTTTACTATGGTTGCAAATATCAAAAAATTTCTATGTGTGACACGGCACCAGAGTTAAGTTAGGGTTTTTCAAAATGCTGACATGCCGAGCTCAAAAGGTTCGCCATCACTGATCTAGGCACTGTTTTGAGAGCTGATAAACTGTCTCCCATGGAGCTTACATTCTAATGGGGAAGGGTGACAAACAAGATAACAATAAACTTTACAAGTAAGTAAATTATGTAATACTACAGGCCCTGTGTGCCAGTGGGGTCCCTTGGCCTGGTCTGTGCCCTCTCGAAATCTGGGACCCCTCAGGGGATGTTGGAGGCCCAGTGTATGGGTTCGGCCGGATCCCCGCAGGCCAGGCTGAGGGACCCCACCGGTATATGAATCCATGTACTGGGCCTCTAGTATGTATATAAGATCTTTGGTTAATCTCTTCCTGCCCCCTCTCCCCGCCTTTCCCTTTGAGATTCATCAGTCTGTTCCATGTTTTCATGCCTGTGTGTTGAGCGTCTGTCCCCACAGGTCAGTGCGTGTCATAGGTACCGGTTGAACGGTTGCTTAGGCTTTTATATATATAAACTAGAGGCCTGGTGCACAAAAATTTGTGCACTCAGCGGGGAGGGGGGTCCCTCAGCCCGGCCTGTGCCCTCTTGCAGTCTGGGACCCCTCGGGAGATAACGACCTGCTGGCTTAGGCCTGCTCCTGGGTGGTAGAGGGCAGGCCCAATCCCTAGGTACAGCCCCTGGTCGGGCTCAGAGCAGGGCCGATTGGGGAGTTGGGGCGCCACCCCCTGTCATGCACAGAGCAGGGCGATCGGGAGGTTGTGATTCCACCCTCAGTCACGCTCAGGGTAGGGCCGATTGGAGGGTTGGGGCACCATCCCCTGTCACACTCAAGGCAAGGTCGATGGGGAGGTTGCGGCGCCACCCCCTGTCACGCACAGAGCAGGGCCAGTCGGGGTTGGGGCACTGCTCCCTGTCACTCACAGAGCAGGGCTCATCAGGGGCGTTGGGGCTCTGTACCCTGTCACGCATAGAGCAGGGCCAATCAGGGGGTTGGGGTGCTGCCCCCTGTCACGCACAGAGCAGGGCCCATCAGGGGGTTGGGGCGCCACCCTCTATCACCCACAGAGCAGGGCCGATCAGGGGGTTGGGGCGCCACCACTGTCACACTCAGGGCAGGGCCGATGGGGAGGTTATGGCTCTACCCCGTCACACACACAGCAGGGCCCATGGGGGGGGGGTGGTTGGGGCGCTGCACCCTGTCACACACAGAGCAGGGCCAATCAGGGCGTTGGGGTGCCGCACCCTGTCACACACAGAGCCGCAGGGCGATCAGGGGGCTGGGGAGCCCCCCCCTATCAGGCACAGAGCAGGGCTGATCAGGGGGTTGGGGTGCCTTCCCCTGTCACGAACAGAGCAGGGTAGATAGGGAGGTTGTGGCCCCACCCGTGTCACACAGAGAGCCGCAGGGCGATTAGGGGGTTTGGGTGCTGCCCCCTGTCACTCTGATCCCAGTGCCGGGAGGCCTCTCAGCTCCGCTGATCCTGGTGCTGGGAGGCATATTACCCTTTTACTATATAGGATAGAGGCCTGGTGCACGGGTGGGTGCCGGCTGGTTTGCCCTGAAGGGTGTCCTGGATCAGGGTGGGGGTCCCCACTGGGGTGCCTGGCCAGCCTGGGTGAGGGGATGATGGCTGTTTTCAGCTGGTCACACACCCTTCAGGGTGGGGGTCCCCACTGGGGTGCCTGGCCAGTCTGGGTGAGTGGCTGAGGGCTGTTTTTAGGCTGGGGGTGACTGAAGCTCCCAACCGCTCCTTTTTTCCTTTTCTTTTTTTTATTCTGGGCCAGCTTTAGCTTTGAGGCTTGGCTCCGGCTCTTAGGCCTCCGCTGCTGAAAGTAGGTTTCTGGCCTTTGCTTACAATGTTGCGATCCTGCTGGCTGAAGCCTAGCGGACTAAAGTAGGTTTCTGGGGTTTTGTTTAGCTTCTATATTTGTTACATAGTTGCTTAGAGTTGCAGCTCAGAGGCCTGCAGCGGCAGACGGGGAACGTTGGAGTCCTCCGTCACTGAAGCAAGCAAGCCTCATGTTAGTTTCAAGCTGCCTGGTTGCCGGCCGCCATCTTGGCTGGCAGTTAATTTGCATATTGCCCTGATTAGCCAATGGGAAGGGTAGCGGTCGTACGCCAATTACCATGTTTCTCTTTTATTAGATAGGATGTTAGAAGGTGATAAGTTTTATTTTTGAAAAGCAGTGCAGGGTACTGGGATTGGGTTGGGTGGATTTGCAGTTTCAAGGGAGCATTCACAATGGGTCTCAATGAGGAGGTGTTATTAGGGCTGACTTGCTTCCTAGGTGAGTAAGCAGCATGAACAGATATTTGGGGAATTACAGCTGTACTGCAGCTAACTGAGAACAGCCACTGTGAAGACTCCGAGGTAAGGGCTTGCCTGCTGTGTTGAGAATTAGTGAGGGGCTGGTGAGAGCAGTGAGCAGGAGACAATAGTAGATGAAGTCAGATCAGTTTATGAGGTCACAGAAGTACTATTTGAGAGATTTAGAAATTAAGTCTCCTAACTCCTAGTGCATTACTCTTTGTTATCCCATGACTTTAAGTCATTTTAATTTTTCTTACCTGTAGTTGTGGCAGTTGGAAGCAATGAACCTAAGCATACATTTAAAGTCCTGTATTTGTATTTGGCAATTGATTATGTGAAAAAGAAAAAAAGTAAAACCTAATATTCTAACAGATAGAATATGTTAAAATACGGTATTCTCACTAAAGTTTGAAAATTTAGAAAGTAAATTTGGTATTAGTATGATTCTCTTTATTCAAGAAAAGTAAATGTTTGCCTCAGGCTTTTTTTTTTTGCAGCAGGAGCAGTAGGCATTCAGAAAATGATTACATATTTATGAGAGTATCTTATAATAATATCTCATTTCTGTAATATCAAGGAGTAATGTGACCCACATGTGTGCATTTTGTGTGACAAGAGCAATGTGCTAGGAGTTGGGAGACTTGGGTTATAAATCTCTCAAATAGTACTTATGTGACCTCATAAATTGATAAAACTTTTAAAATAATTTTTAGAAAACATTTTAAATAGAATTCACCATTAAATGTTTTGATTCAGCCCTAACCGGTTTGGCTCAGTGGATAGAGGGTCAGCCTGCGGACTCAAGGATCCCAGGTTCAATTCCG
Organism: Myotis daubentonii; assembly: GCF_963259705.1. Lineage (NCBI taxonomy): Eukaryota > Metazoa > Chordata > Mammalia > Chiroptera > Vespertilionidae > Myotis > Myotis daubentonii. Next base: position 95,099,833 of record NC_081840.1, read on the forward strand.
GTCAATGGCATGTACCTTGGTTGTGGGCACATCTCCAGTAGGAGTGTGCAGGAGGCAGCTGATCGATGTTTCTCTGTCATCAATGTTTCTAACTGTCTATCCCTCTCCCTTCCTCTCTGTAAAAAAATGAATAAAATATATTTAAAAAGATGTTTTGATTCAGATTTTTACATAGTGGATTGTATTTTTCATTGTTTCTTATGATGTATTTAACTTTGAGTTACCTACTACAAAGTCACCATGTTGTTTACTTCTTTCAACACCTGTTCCCTTCTGAAATAGTAATTAATAATGTCAACCTCATAGAATGAACAAGTTAAATAATGTATGTTAGATGCCTAAGACAGGACCTGGCAGATCAGTAAGAATTAAATAAATGTTAATTTTTAAAATAAATTATAATGGTAAAAGAAATATAAAGTTTTTGAGGCTTTTAGGCATTAATTTGAACACTTTCCTTTTCTTGACCCCATCTCCCCCCCCAAATTTTTTTTTAACTATTCCTCCCCACAGAAATCTTTAGGAAAAGGCAAAAGAGCTATGCGATATGAAGAGAAACCAGAGTATTCACCTTTCAAATTTTATATGCAGTCTTTCTTCCTTCACTATGTCCCTTCCAGCTAAGGCTTCATCTGTCCATGCTGGGAGTTTTCGAGATCTAATTCTAAGCTTTTCATGTTATTCAGACTTTTCTTTGATGATCAAACCATTTTCATGTAGTATTCTATAGTGATAGATTCCAGGATAATTACAACATAGGATTATTTGTTTGTGGTCTAAGTGGCTTTAAGCTGTTGTCATTTTGGGGCTCTTTTGTTGAATTTTTATAGTTTTTAGCTTCCTTCACTGTCAGCTCCCATTACTTGCTGCTGTCAGTGCAGCTGTTTGTTTATCTAATTATTTATTTATTTACTAGAGGCCCAGCCCAGTACATGAATTCATGCACCATTGGGGTCCCTCGGCCTAGCCTGCAGAATTGGGCTGAAACCGGCTCTCTGACATCCCCCAGGGAGTCCCGGATTGTGAGAGAGCACAGGCCAGGCTGGAGGACTCCACCGGTGCATGATTAGAGCTGGGGAGAGAAGAGGGAGGTTGGCCAGGGAGGGACCATTGGGAGGAGGGCTCCAGGGTGTGTCCAGCCTGTTTTGCTCAGTCCCAATCGGCCAGACCCCAGCAGCAAGCTAACCTACCAGTCGGTGCGTCTGCCCCCTGGTGGTCAGTGCATGTCATAGCAAGCGGTTGAGCAGCCTTAGCATATCATTAGCATATTACACTTTGATTGGTTGAACAGCTGAATGGGCACTTAGCATATTAGGCCTTTATTATATAGGATTAGTTTCTCGTTGCTTCTCATTTTCAGTGTCTAATCTGGTGAATGTTGATTCATTGGAAAATCAAGTTTTATAAAATAATGTCTATGGCAGGAATGAAAAGTAAATTTTAGCTGATGTGTTGATTTTGATTGGTAGTAGTTGCCTGGAATGTTGTGTTAAGCAGGATTCTGGAGCTGCATCCAAGTTTGATGAGAAAGTGCTCAGATAATAAAATGGGGTGGCAGCACTGGTAATCACATATTTGCCATTTATTGTCTAAAGTAAGAGTAAATAGGCACTGCATGAGAATCTGAGAGGGTTCTATAGTGATTAAAATGCGTAAGTTAGTATGTGGGTTGTGATATGATTTTGACCCTTAGATGCCTTTTGGATTATTGGTTACACTTTTACTTTAGACATTGAGGTTTCCAAATAACTTATCAGTGGATAAGTAAAGAAAATGGTTTAAAAGGATTCTGCTTGGCACTATTTAGTTTAACTTTGTTTACTTAGTAATTATGTGATTAAAAATTTAGCCTAAGTATTTTCTTCACTTGATATTCTATCAAAATTGCATACTAAGTAAAATTGCAAATATGTGATTAAAGCACTGGGTGGAAAATACCATATTGTTAATAAGCTTTCACAAAGCAAATTGAATTTCTGTGTACTTCATTATGATGGCAATAAATAAGAATGTCTGTATGATTATTAGTTTTTTAACCATTAATTTGTGAATATATCTGAGGAAGTTTAAATTTTTTAATGAATTATTTCTTCTGTCTTTCTTTTTACACATATCACATATAACTTTTGCAGGTTGGATTTGCTACCATTTTATGCAAGATTGGTTGCTACATTGCATCCCTGCATGTCTGATGTAGCAGAGGATCTTTGTTCCATGCTGAGGGGGGATTTCAGATTTCATGTATGTATTTAAGCATTTATTTTATAATTTACATAGATACATATACTTAAAAGTTGAGTGAGGATTCTTTAGTTTAAGAATATGATTTATTATTGGTAAGCATATTTTTGAAATCTGATAGTGGCCTAACAATTCAGAATCTAAGTCTGAATTTTTTAAATATAAATTTACTCAACAATCCTGAAATGATTAAGTGATATTACAATTTGGGGTTGAGCTGCTGCTGCTTTCTTATTTCTCCATTGTAGGTACTGCCCTTTTTGATTTTGTAAAGTAAAGAGGGAGCCAGCAGGCCTCATTGGTGTTCCCAGAAGAAACATAGGATTGGCCATTACCAGTCAGGGCACAGTGCCTATACGATGCCTGTTTAGGTATTGGGGGTTCAAATATTTGGGGCATATGAGGTTCCACAGAGGATGTGATTTCAGTGAATACTGTTGTAGCCCATGTTTTTATTGATTCTTGCCTTAAGAATCTTTACCTTGGTGAATTCTTTAAAAAGTACCCTGGTAAAGTACTAGGGACCTGTTAGCAGACACCTTCCTTCCCTTTCTGGTCCCAGGAATCTTAACAGACTGCCAGTTAGTGGTTCTTCAAAACCCATATTACCTAGTCATCTTGTGGAGGTGATAAAGTTACAAATATAGTCCTGAAAAGAGTAAAATGATATGTTAGGGGTGACTGAAAGTGAGCATTGGTAGGTTTTGAAAAGACGTGAAATTCAAGTGTTTATGTTGTTAGCCAATGGAAAAATTGTGTTTACAAAATTTAGCTTTATAGTGAGTTACTTGGAATGCAAATAAATGTTTGCTATGCGCAGTATGCACTTTTTATTGCACTTGCTTTACACAATTCACTATTGCTGAGCACTTAGAGAACAATTCCCGAGGTCAGGAATCTTACCTGTAGTTGGGGAGATTAAGCAGATAGTAAGATTAAGCACTCACGGAAGCAAGAGAGAAATAAAAATGTAAACCCTAAATATATTTGATATTATAAGGAATTGCATGTTTAATTGCCAAATGACTCTTTGAGAGTCATTACCTTGAGTTCAGAGGAAGGAGTGTTAGTGATGGGCTTCTTGTTCTAGGTGTTAATCTGTTAATATGATATTTGTAGTTAAGATTTTTCTGGGCCGCTTCTGCTAAAGTATATTTGAGATTTTCATAGTATTAAGTAATGGCACGTTTCTATGTTTAAAGAAGTTTGGAAGCACTGAGATCAAGAAAGTAAAATTATTTTATTTTTGTTTTATTATAAGAAGTCTGAAAGCTTTGATAGGGTAATGTGCATTGTGACCCTTCTGGAGGGGGTTAAATAGGTAGTCGCTCAGAGAACACGCTTTGATAAATGCTGCTAGTTCAGGGACAGATACATCAGAATTCATGATATTCTTGTTGATATATTTAATCTCATCATACAAATATGAAACTTTTATTAGCAGATAGTAAGATTGTATTTTATTGAGTTATATGCATACACCCTTAACTAAATTCAAAATTAAAATGCTACACCAAGCATAATTAGTGCTTTTGGTGAGAAACTTAAAATTAAGAAAATTCTATTCATGTATGCTTTCCCTCTCACCTTTAAAAATTGGGAAGAGAGTTTAAGGAACTGGCATTTTTTTGTTACTAGAAGAATATCAGTGTTAGGAATATACTTTGGTAACCACTCCTCTTGGGGGTGAAGGGAGGAGAGAAGAAACACCTACTTTTTCCAAGATCTGTTTGTTCCCTATCCCCAAATCTGCACACTTTGCCAATGACTTTTTATTAGGCTATAAATATGCTTAACACTAATATCCTTAAATGAAAATAAAATAATAGCAACAACTAAACTTATCTCAAACAATCCCCTCCCCCCATACTCTTTCATTTCCTTCTTGTTCAAGTTGTTTAAAGTATACTTGGCTCTTCTACTGACATTTATCCTTTGTTCTATCATAGCACCCTGGCAGAGACCACCAGTGTCTTCCTAATTGCCTTATGTTAGTCAATATCTCTGCAAATTCTAAACTGCTGGACTCTTCTGCTTTTTAGGAAACTGTCATTCTGGCTCTACCACTTGCTAGTGTTGTAACTTTGGCCAAGTTACTTAAGTGTTTGAAACCCCAGTTTCCTTGCCTATTAAATGGGGATAATAGTTGTATCTTTAAAAACATTGTTTTTTATGGATTAAATGAGATAATGCATATAAAGTTGATCCCACAGTGCCGGGGCATAGATATCATTATAATAATAATTCTTCTCTGCCACCACTTTCTCCTAGTTCTTACTTATGACTACCATTCTCAATGTCCTTTGCTCTTTTTTCCAGCTGAGTTTATGTGTTGGTGTTCCCCAGACTTTCTTCCTTCACCCTCCTTTTTGACGGAACACATTTTACCTGGGGTTCAGTTAACATCTATTTCCCAGCAACCTCCAATACATATCTCTTGCCAGAACCTCTCTCCTGGTGCTTAGTAAGTTCTCATGTACGTCTAGCTAAATATGTTCATAAACTCATTAATTTCTTCTAAAAAATGTCTTTATCCTTCTCTTCCTTATATCAACTTCTATATTCTCCCTGTAAATTTGTGATATATTTTATCTGATCACTAAGAGAAATACCTCTGTTTTGCCCCTCTGACATTTAGGAGCTAGTGGTCACCAAATTCCGTTGATACTATTTTCTAAAACACCCCCTCAAATTTATGGTCTCCTTTTCATACTCACTGCCACTGCTTTTTATTTTCCAGAGCTTGAAATATGATAATAGCTTTTAAACCAGGTGTCCAAATCTCTGCCTTCTACCTAGCTCCATCCTATTATCACATCTGATTTTATTTGACCTAGCTTAAGAAACTCACCTGAGAAATAAAGGTGGTTAGCAAAACTGTATGAAAAACATATAGTAGTCAAAGAAATTCTAGTATTCTAGTTAAAACAACAGATTTGCTAATTTGACTAGTAGAAATGAAACCATTCACATATACTATGATTGAAATTTGGAGAATGAATTTGGCAATATGTTTCAAAATCCTGAAAGGCATTCATACATTGGACAACTCTGGGAATCTGTCCTAAAAATTCTATATACCCCCAACGCTGTATTCACATTATGAATTGTAATAGGAAAAAGAAAACAGAAAATAACACAAAAGCCAAACAATGGATTAAGAAAATGATATAGAGCCATTGAAAGTGGTATTTACCAAAAAGTTTTCATCTCATAGAGAAAGCACTTTTAGGGGGGAAAAAGCAAGCTATAAAATCTTACACATAATAAACTTACAGTTACATTAAAATGTATTATCAGTATGTTAGCAGTGACCGTCTTTGAATAGTGAGAAATATTTTTTCTTTTCTAATTCTCTAAATTTTTAGCAGAGTCTACTTCTTTGATAACGAGGGGACAACTTTTACATAAAAATAAACATATCAGCCTCACTGATTGACATTTTTTTAAAATTTAAATTTTTTCCCATCACCATTAATCTCCCCTATACCCTATTCCACCTCCACCCCTGTAATCACCACACTGTTGTTTGTAACTGATTGACATTTTTAAAATTAGTGTTCTCTTAGCTTTTTGAGTAAGCCTCTCGGTAAAATAAGTTAACCACATATTCCAATATAGGCCTATTTATTTATAAATTAGTATGCCTTTACAATTGTACCAAATATTTTATGTACTTTCTAAATCATATAAAAGTACACTGAAAATTATTATATCAAAACAAAAACATAAATAGAAGTTCTAATACCCCATACCCTAGTACAGCCGTGGGCAAACTACAGCCCGCGGGCCGGATCCGGCCCGTTTGAAATGAATAAAACTATTGAAAAAAAGACCGTACCCTTTTATGTAATGATGTTTACTTTTAATTTATATTAGTTCACACAAACACTCCATCCATGCTTTTGTTCCGGCCCTCCAGTCCAGTTTAAGAACCCATTGTGGCCCTTGAGTCAAAAAGTTTGCCCACCCCTGCCCTAGTAGATCAAGAGTCTTGCCTATCTTACTTTGTAGATTAGTGGTCCACAGAATAAATGTTTTTTTAAAAGGAAAATGTACTTATAGATTTAGTGCCTACTTAGTGTTTAGCCTATAGCAGATTTTCCAAAAAATTACTTGAGTGATTATAAAAATAAAGTTTATATAAAACAAAATGAGCAAGTTATGGTGAATAGAAAGTATGTCTACTTAAGATGACGTTTAAGGGTGCGAGTATTCTTTCTATAGGGGAATAATGAATGATAGGCCTTGGAAATTCTTTTTATATGTTGACATATCTGAAGAGTTTTTATTAATATTGCATATGAATTTAGTTACTCAATCTCAGTTTTAGCTGTCAATAAATAAGCTGTAAGCACCATTTTTGCTAAAGATGATTAATTATATAAGTAAAATTTTATGCGACATTAAAGTATATATAAAAATTAAACGTTGTTAATTCATCTGTACGTACTTTTGCAGAAGTGTTTTGACATACCTTTTGATCTAAAGGAGTCAACAAATGAGACTGGAAAATACTGAATGAGGATTCAGAATGAGTTAGTCTTTTTTTATAAGTGACAGTCTTTTGAAAAGCCTTTTTTTTCATCTGAAAATGAGGGAATGAGATCATTGACTTCTAATACTTCATTTAAAAATTCTATAATTTTGTTATGTTAGTGAGATTGTATCTCCTTAACCTCAATAATGTTTAAGAGTAATTGTGGAAAATACACTGTTACATGTTTTGAAAGCTGTAATGCTCAGTAATACTTAAAATTGTATGATACTCCACTGCAGTTGTTAAGAGCTTTCGCATCCAGAATCACCCAAGGAGATTTTTAAAAACATATATGTATTTCCCAGCCCTACTCCCCATAAATATCGGTGTATCATTTTTGAAATGCTTTTTTACACTTTTTTTATTTCTATATTGTTTTAACTCTAAAATAAACACATGCTCAGTGTTCATGATTAGAAAATATAAACATATAAAGTAGAAAGAAGGCAGAAAAACCACATAATTTCATCACTTAAAAGCGAATCCCAGTAATATTTTAGTATATTTTCTTTACCTTTATTTCTCCGTAGTTTTTCATGGATGAATTTATATTGTATGTACAATTTTCCATTCTTTATTTCTCACGCAGAAACATTTTACAGTGTCATTTAAAACACTTCTTATACATTTTAAAGGTTGTATAATCTTTTGTCCTGTATATTACTTGCTTATTATCAAGTGAAGTGTAGTTATCATTACTGCCACCATCATCATCGTCATCCTTATTTTTATCCCTATTTTACCAAGTGAACCAACGGGTTCAGAGGGTTTATGTGAATTGTCTAAGATCATATACCCTCAAAAAATGGCATAGAGTGACCATAAAGGCTGAGATGTTCTGACCATAGATATTTTGTTCTTTCATTTCTGCAATATATGCACAAACATTAAGCATTTTTATTTATTTGTTTACTCAGTAAACATTTAATGTCCATGTATTAGTGATAAAAATATACAAATATAGATAAAATTAATAGTAGCTAATAGTTATTGGACTCTTCTTGGTCTTTGTAAGTACTTTTGCGTGTGCTGTGCATGTACCAATTCACTTAAGACTCACAACACCCCTACTAGGCATGTTATTTTTATTATTTCCATTATACAAATGAGGAAATTGAGGCATAGAATTTGAATAACAGCTAGTAAATTATGGAACTTGGATTTAAACCCAGCAAATCTTGCTCAGGATCCACATTTGTAATCTATCCTAGGAGTTCACAAAGTAAGAAAAATTAATAATTTGATCTGATGTATTTGTTAAAGGGTCTTTATGAAGGCTGTACTCTTTTCTAAATTGCAAAGCTAAAACAGTCCATTTTATTCAGTATAATTTTGTTTAGTATTAGAAACTAGAAACCAGAAACCAAACTAGGTTTGGTTTTCTGATGAAAATATAATTCTGAGGTTAAATCCAATTACATTTATCTTGAGGTGTCTGTTCACACTGTATTGCTGTAATAGGATTTTGTCATATTCAGTATTTCTTCAAATGTGTGCCTAAGTAGGAGGTTATATTTGCAAAGGACTTGAACTTTAATATATGGCTGTGACTGCTGATAAAAGAGAATAGTTATTATATTGGAAATTTCATTATAATGAATTTATAATCAAAAATGCAATATATAGTTTGTCACTATAATACAGTAACTGAGCCTTAATAATATTTTTGCTTAAATGAGCTTTTGGTGTTCATTGTTTATAAAGCAGCATCTCCTAAAGTGTGTTCCTTATGATATTAATATAATGGAATCTTAACTAGTCATTGTTAACATTTCAAAAGGGGGATTTATGTTGCCAAATAAATTTGAGAAACATTTAATTAAGTTAAACAGATTTCTTATTTTGTGATCCTTTTAGCCTTATAAAATGCATTATTTGACTATGGAACTGTTTTTGCAAAGCACATCCTGGCACTGGTGTTATACAGAGCTTATTTTGCCTTAATGTAAAACAATTTGAATATAGCAGGAAATTATACCAAATTTACTTAAAATATTTAGAGTGAGTTCAGTCTCGTTAAAATAACAGTTCTTACCAGAGATTTCAAAGTGTTAATTAGCTAAGCAGTATCTCTTTTAATTTGTAGGTACGAAAAAAGGACCAGATCAATATTGAAACAAAGAACAAAACTGTTCGTTTTATCGGAGAACTAACTAAATTTAAGATGTTCACAAAAAATGATACACTGCATTGTTTAAAGGTTAGTGCTGAATTATTTGAATTATTTTTAATAGACAAATTTAAAGTTTTTGTTACAGATGCTAGAAAAAGTGAAATAATTAAGAAATATTTGATTTATACAAAGGAAGGCAAGAAGGGGGTAAAAAGGAACGTTAAACAGGTGAGCAAAATAGAAAACAAATAATAGCCCATCCGGTTTGGCTCAGTGGTTGACCTATGAACCAGAAGGTCACTGTTTGATTCCTGGTCAGGGTACATGTCCTGGTTGCGGGCTCGATTCCCGTTGTGGGGCGTTCAGGTGCCAGGTGATCAGTGATTCTCTCACATCATTGATGCTTCTATCTCTCCCTCTCCCTTCCTGTCTGAAATCAATAAAAAAAAATATATATATATAAAAAGGCATTTGCTTAAAAAACAACAACAATACACCACCACCACTATATGCTACCTATAAGAGACATACTCTTAAATAGAAGGTTGGGCAAAAGTAGGTTTACAGTTAGAATATGAGAAAGAGCGGGTTTTTTTGTATTATTTATTTATTATTGTATTATTTATTTGTATAACGGTAAACCTATTTTGCCCACCCCTTTATAAAAATCAGAAAGACTAAGGTAGAAAGATGGGGGAAATATACCATGGAAGCACTTTTTAAAAAGACACCTGGTTTCATTATTATCAGACAAAGTAGCCTTTAAGGCAGGGGTCCTCAGACTTTTTAAACGGGGCCAGTTCACTGTCCCTCAGACCATTGGAGGGCCGGACTATAGTTTAACACATTGTATGCGGGAAACATATTTATACGTTTTATGTTGACTGGTAGTAGAGCGCGGGACACGTATTAATATGTTTTTTATAGACTAGCGGTAGAATGCGGGTAATGTATAAATACGTTTATTTTTATACTTTTTTATTGCTCTAAAGGGATGCTAACATGCAGATATACGAATTCCAAAGGACAAAATTTGGGTCTCTAACACATACAATGGTGAATTATGTATGTACTTCCAGGTATAACGGTAATCTATTCAACTGCGTAGAGTCATCCCTTCACACAATTCTCTGCCTCGCCACGCATTCAGTGTGATTCTAAGAAAAATAATTCAGTACACATTTTATAGTAAATCACAAAAAGTTTCATTGAAAAAATATGTAAAACTAAAGTTATCGTAATTTTACTGAACGTTGCCATTTGTGCAAAAAATTAGCAAAAATGGCCCGCGCCTCCTATTAGCGCATGATAAAAACTACCCGCAAACAATGTGTTAAAAAAACACTATGAACAAATTCCTATGTACACTGCACATATCTTATTTTGAAGTAAAAAAAAAAAAAAATGGGAACAAATACAATGTTTGTATTTGCATGTGGCCTGCGGACCATAGTTTGAGAACCCCTGCTTTAAGGGATGAAGCTGTATTAGAAATAAAGAAGGTTAGTTGGCCCTGGCCTGTGTGGCTCAGTTAGCTGAGTGTTGTCCCATGTACCAAAAGGTCACTAGTTTGATTTCCCATCGTGGACATGCTCAGTTGTGGGCTCGATCCCCAGTAGGGGGGAGCAGGAGGCAGCCAATTACATCAGTGTTTCTCTCTTACCCCCGCCCCTTTCCTTCTGCTCTAAAATCAATAAAAACATATTTTTAAAAAAACTAATAAAGAAGGTTAGTTGATAGTGATGAAAAGGTCATTTTAACACGAAATTGTTACTTCCTGAATAAGTATACATCTAATAATGTAGCTTCAAAGTATATAAAGAAACAATTGGCAAAAGAAATCTAATCTAATAAAAGACAAACATGCAAATTGACCATACCTTCGCTATGCCTTAAGCCAAGCCCACCAGCCAATCAGAGTGACTATATGCAAATTAACCCAACCAAGATGGTGGTTGGCAGCCAATGAGCTGGAGTGAGCAGAAGAAGGCTTGGTTGCTCCAGTGATGGAGGAAGCCAAGCTTCCCACAGCCGGCTCGGGGCTCCACTGAAGGCAACAAAGTTTCAATTATAGAAAGTAAATAAATACCAGAATAAAGAAAAAAAGGAGAGGCTGGGATCTTCCATCGCCAGGGGGCTTGGCCAGCCTGAAAACAGACCTCAGCCCCTCACCCAGGCTGGCCAGGTACCCCAGTGGGGACCCCCACCCTAAAAGGGGTGTGACCAGCCTGCAAACACCCATCACTCACCCAGGCTGGCCAGGCACCCCAGCGGGACCCCCACCCTGATCCTGGACACCTTTCAGGGCAAACCAGCCAGCCACCACCCATACACCAGGCCTCTATCCTATATAGTAAACAGGTAATATGCAAACTGACCCTAACAGCAGAAGGACTGGGAATGACTGGTCACTATGACACACACTGACCACCAGGGGGCAGACGCTCAATGCAGAAGTTGCCCTCTGGTGGTCAGGGTGCTCTCACATGGGAGGAGCTCTGCTCAGCCACAAGCCAGGCTGATGGCTGCCAGTTCAGCGGTGGTGGTGGGATCCTCTCCTGCCTCCTCAGCAGCGCTAACGATGTCCCACTGCAGTTTAGGCCTGCTCCCCACTGGCAAGTGGACATCCCCTGAGGGCTGCCGGACTGCCAGAGGGATGTCTGATTGCCATCTTAGGCCCAGTACCCCAGGGAGCGGACCTAAGCCAGTAGGTGGTCATCCCCTGAGGGGTCCCAGACTGCGAGAGGGCACAGGCCGGGCTGAGAGACCCCCCCTTCCCCCCGAGTGCACAAATTTTTGTGCACCGGGCCTCTAGTATATACAGAATTGAATAGCACAATTAACAGTTTTGATGTATTTGGCACTATACCCAGTAGAATCAGAATTTACATGGAAAAATATTCATGTTAGTCAAAACAACCAAGATATCAAATGATGTGATATGTCTGAATCTATTTGGTTTAGAAAATATGCATAGAAAAAGATTGGGAGAATAAATACTACCAAAATGTTGTGGTAATGTGTTGTGTTTATAAATTTTATACAATAAGTCTTTTGTAGTCAGAATATTAAAAATAAATGCTATTTAAACCAAAACAAAATAATTTAGAGAATGTAAGCTATATATGTGATGTGTTTAAATATGTGACATTTAATAATACATTTAGAAAGGGCTTTGATATTAATTTCCATATATCTATCTAAAACGAGCGGTGTCAGGATGGCCGGGTGGTCTAAGGCGCCAGACTCAAGGGACTCCCTTACCTAAAACGAAAAACATTAAATATATTGAAGCTTTTAGAAAAGATTTTTATGGCAAAACACAAAAGATGTCTATTGATGAGGACTGTTAAACTAAAAGACTAGCTTTTGTTTTTTATACTGACATTTTTAAAATTGTTACACACATTAGAAATATAATGTTTTTTTTCTCTAATAGGCTTGAAGTATTGTCTTTGTGGTTTTTCATCATTATTATTATTACAGATGCTTCTATCAGACTTTTCCCATCACCATATTGAAATGGCATGTACCCTATTGGAAACATGTGGAAGATTTCTTTTCAGATCTCCAGAATCTCACTTGAGGACCAGTGTACTTTTGGTAAGGGTTTGAGAATCCTAACAAGAGCTTGAGGTTGTTGATTTACTTCAGGGGTTAAAAATGTTGACCAGTCCCTGCTTGCTCTGTCATAAAAACATAAACTTTTCTACCTTAACTAGAACATCCTATACATATGAGCTGCCATTTCTGGAAAGCCGTTGGTATTTTTCTCGCTTGGCTCTTAGTGAGTTAACAATATTGTGAATGGGGATTAAGTTTAACCAAAGATAACTTTAAAAAAAATCTTTAATGTTGAAATTATTATAGATGTAGATATCCCTCCCCCCCTCCCCATTAACCCCTTCTTGCCTGCCCCCGCCCCAGGCCTTTACCACACTATTATCTGTGTTCATGGGTTATGCACATATGCATACAAGTTCTAACCAAAAATAACTTTGATAAATGATACAAATGAGCAGGTACTCTTAATACTATTATGTTAGGTTGGTGTGCCATAAGCACATCCTATATAATAAAAGGCTAATATGCAAATCAACTGAATGGCAGAATGACCAGTTGCTATGGCAGGCACTGACCACCAGGGGGCAGATGCTCAACGCAGGAGCTGCCCCCTGGTCGTCAGTGCTCTCCCACAGGGAGAGTGCACTCAGCCAGAAGCCAGGCTCATGGCTGGCGAGCACAGCGGCGGTGGCAGGAGCCTCTCCGGCCTCCGAGGCGGCGCTAAGAATGTCTGACTGATGACTTGGGCCTGCTCCCTGCAGGGACATTCCCCTGAGGGCGCAGGCCGGGCTGGGGGATCTTCCCCACACCAGTGCACAAATTTTGTGCACCGGGCCTCTAGTAAATTATAAACAACATATATAATTAAATTTTAAAATTAAAAAATATAAAATATAAGTCTAAAAAATTACCTTGTGAGAGAAGTTATTTCATAAGTTAATTAGAATGGTTAAATGAGCATCAAGTTTATTAATCAATTAAGTTATTATGCTTATTGGTAATATTCATGCAGTTTGCTGATAGCCTTTTGCCGGTTTGGTATTAGTGTTCAAGAGAGCTCTGGTTTAGGAATCCCTGGGCATACACTGTCATTACATCAGTGTTGCTGTTACAAAAGTCTTGATTGTGTCATTTTCTCTAGGTATCTTATTTTTTTAGAATCCAGTTGTAAGCCTGAGTTCTCTGCCAATAATATTTAAAAATGAAGAAACATGAGAATTTATTTCTCCTAAACGAAAATATTAATGTGAAGGCCATGAAATAGAATTGATTTCCAAATTCTCTTTAAGTTTATATCATATTAACCATATAATAGTTATTCCAAGTTCAAATTTTATAGTAACATTGAGAAAATTCTTCCTCCTCTTTGGCTCCTACTGATAAGGTTAAATGAGACACTGCATATAAAAATGTATTAATTGAAACATGTTCTTATTAACCAATGTTACCCAATATATTTAATTAAATAAAAATGTAATAGAGATGCTAGCAAAGCTTGATTTTTATTATCTACTTTTTATTTATAACATTGAATCCTTAATATTTACTTTTTGCTGGGGAAAATATTTACTAATTGTGGTAGTATGGATGAACGTCACATTGCTGAAAACCAGAGTCCTTCCTGTCTGACTGGTTTTCTTGGTTCAGTGGATCTTTTCCGCTCTTACAGCAAAAGAAGCTAGCCTTTATTAGTGATTCTCTTGCTTTCTGGATAGAAATCTTATTTATCATTTGACGTTTTTGTGAGGCCTATGTGTCAGGCATGTTTAGGAGAAGTGGTACAAAGTATACAAAGTGGTCCATATCTAGTGCTAATTCGAATACAGTGTTGTAAGTGCACTAATAGAGCTATGCAGAGAACAGTATGGGCTCATGAGAGGGGAGAGGGTACTTAAGCTAGACTGATGAACCAAGAAATATCTTCCCTAACAGCTTCATAGTATTCACTGAATACAAACTCTTATGTCAGACGCATGGGGTATAAAGATGAAAAGATAGTCCATGCTCTCCTGCAGTCTAACTCAGACAGAGGAGTAAATAGGCAATTGGAATACATGTGTAAAAGCAATATAGGGCGTAGATAGAAGAGACATTTAATCTAGTCTTGGTATGTCAGGATAAGTTTCCTGGAAAAGTGGTGTTTATTTTAGAGACTAATCTGAGTCTTCAAGGCAGAGAAGAAAGACGCATCTAGTCAAGCAGCTGCAGATAAAACTGGAGAGGCAAGCAACAAAGTAGATTTATAAAGAGCCCTGAGTCCTTTACCAGCAGTTTCCCTCTACACACTTAAAACCCAGAGTTCTTACCATGTCAGCAGAGTCTGTTATTACTTAGCCCTCTCTACCTCTCATATCTCATTTCATGCAATTTCTTGTGGGCAACCTCAATGGCCTTCTTTTAGTTCCAGTAACATATAACTCTCTCGCCTCAGAGCCTCTGATCTTGCTATTGCTTCTGCTGTGAATGCTCTCTCCATGGCTCTTCTCAACCTTTTGTCATCTTTTGGGTCATAACTTAGATCTCACTTTCTTAGAGAGGCTGTCCCTACCCCCCTCTACCTAAAGTATAAAGTAGGCTTCTCATAACTCTCCATCTTAGTGCCTTATTATTTTTCTTCATACCGCTGATTACAATTATTATTTAAAAGATTGTAAGTTTTTTTGTTGAATTGTTTTTTCTGTCTTCTTACGTCACACTGTTAGGCTTCACGAAGGTAGGAATCATGTCTGTCTTATTCACTGGTAGTAGTGCCTAGCACATAGTAAGTGCTAAGTAAAATGTTTATTAAATGACTGAACAAATTCAGTAATCTTAGTGTTTAGTACAGTGGTTCTCAACCTTCTGGCCCTTTAAATACAGTTCCTCATGTTGTGACCCAACCATAAAATTATTTTCGTTGCTACTTCATAACTGTAATGTTGCTAATGTTATGAATCGTAATGTAAATATCTGATATGCAGGATGGTCTTAGGCGACCCCTGTGAAAGGGTCGTTTGACTGCCAAAGGGGTCGCGACCCACAGGTTGAGAACCGCTGGTTTAGTATGATGCTATTTTAAGAATTGGGAGTGCTGTTTTAAGATCTTCAGCTACTCAGTGGTTCTCAACAGGCATCTAGTGGGTAGAGGTCAAGGTCGCACAAAAACATCCTACAATGCACAGGACAGCCCCCATTCTCCCACAGCAAAGAATTATCCAGTTCACAATGTCAAATTGAGAAAGCCTAAAGTAGATGATGATTGACTAGATCTGTGTTTTTAATCACCTTCTCTGAGTTGATGCTCTGGACAAGATATAAGACCTTGGGGGCTTTTAGTTTTCTTATCTATAGAGACATGTCAGGTTTATCTGGTACAGTATTGAATGGCACAAGCTCTGAGAATAATTTTTTTTTCTCAGTTGTTTGTGGGACAGCCAGCACCCCTTTATTCATATTTTTGGTTCTTAATTTCAATCACTCATATATATGAAACTTGTCATACTCAGAGGTCATGTAGTTTGGCAGAATTATAAATTACATTTGTAGCAAAATTCTCTGAATAAAGGCCTAAGACCAAGCAGTTATTAGCTAATTTGTTATAAACAAATGATCAGTGGCATAATAATTAGTCTGCTTGCACAGTCTTAGAAATACAGAAGTACCGACTGGTTGTTTTTTTTCTTTTTCTAGACCTTTATCCTAAAATCTTATCACTGAGAATAGGAGTTTTGTAGGAATAAAGAAATTTTAGAATGAAAGTATTTTGACTAGTGTAGACTTTTTATTTTAGGAACAAATGATGAGAAAGAAACAAGCAATGCATCTTGATGCAAGATATGTCACAATGGTAGAGAATGCATATTACTACTGCAACCCACCTCCAGCCGAAAAAACAGTGAAAAAGAAACGTCCTCCTCTCCAGGAATATATCCGGAAACTTTTGTACAAGGATCTTTCCAAGGTCACCACTGAGAAGGTAAATCTTAATGGAATCATGGAATAATGGTCAACGTGAGATTTGTGGTAGTTATATAATATTCAACTAAATTTTTTTCATCCTAATGATAATAGTATTAAAAGCAGTGTACTTTCCTTCTAGCCTGTGCATGAAATTTTAGGTCAGGGACATATATTTCAGTTTTCCTAGATCAGTTTATTTATAAATTGCTTCAGTGTCCCATAAATTATAGATAAGAAATGCAGGTACTTTGCATTGTTCACATTTTGTAAATGGAGAAATTAAAGCAGAGCTGTTCAAGTCGCAAGAGTGAAGTTTAGGAGAGTTGGGATCAGATCCCAAGTTCCATTATGATTGACTCTATACAAATCACGCTAAGAAATAATTCATATGATGATACATAATATATGGGACAATATTTTGTTTTCCTATATGATAACTTCTTAATTAAAGGGGCCATTCTTCTAAATTAAATTTTTTTTGAAACTCTGACTATGTCTCATATTCTGTACAGAATATGAGACATAGTCAGTTGAATATGAGACATAGAGTTTCAAAAATATATATAACATCAAAATTTAAATTTGCCTTTACATATTTTTCTTGAGAGTAGGGGATCTTAACCTTGAATGGGTGTTAGGAAGCCCATGGCCCTCTGAAATTACATAGTTTTGAATTCTGGGCCTGTCTGTATTTTGTTGGAGATAAGGTCTGTGGCTTTCTTTGGATTCTCAACAGGAGTCACTTTCCAGAAAAGTTTAAGAACCACTGATCTGTTAACTGAATTATTGTAGTTAGTTACCTTACTAGAAACCTCACTTTTAAGTAAGATATGTTGAGCAAAACATTTCTTGGTTTATTCTACAAGTTGAAACACTACAATGTAGAACTTCTTTCTTTTTAGGAGATAAAGTAATGGAAATTAACTTCTGGACAGAAAATACATCTGGGGAGGATAAAATGAAATAATACATGGGTGGGAGAAAAGGTAATAGGAATGATAGTGCAGCTTTGATAATTGAAACCAACTTTCAGAGTGTCGGAAAATAGTTGTTTGAAACAATAAGGATTTTGATAGCTGTTTAGAATTGACTAGAATTGTAATCATTTGGTAAAACTTCCTGTAAGCAGATCCCTTTTTTTGTAGGCTTATTATTAATTTGTGGACTATAGAGAAAATAAGTTATATGGGGCTGATAAGGGAGAATTGCAATTTAATGGTTTGATAGACTATCAAATATAGAAAAATAGAGAATACTTATGAAGTTGAGATGACATTAACATTGCCAGTGAAGCTGATATGAGAAAATATTTAGTGCTTAAAAGATGGATTGTGGATATAGAAATGAAAGGACTACTCTGCAATCTGCCAATAATATCTATATTCTTTCAGAATCAAAATGGATAGAACTTGATGATAGGTAGAGCTCTGCTAATTATCTCATTGACAGTATGGTCTTTGAAATCGTAATACCTAACTTTTATGGGGTATTTATAATGTGGCAGACATTTTCCTACATACTTCACATGTTTTAACTTGTCTAATCCTCACAACAAACTAGTAAGTACTTTTATTATCCCCCCTTTTACATATGAGGAAACAGGACACTGTAATGTCAGTCTTGAGGTTATGTCTCCATTTTAAGTGATCTTTTAACCAATTAACCTTGGGTTTATTTATTTATTAATGGAAATTTTTGATTTTTAAAAGAAGTGTCTAAGATTATTTAGATTAAATGAAGCACAAAAGAAATCTTATTTTTGGTGAACCTTGAAAATTTCTTTCAGTGACTTTAGTGTATGAGTGTATACTGTTAGCTTGATTGAAGACTTAGAAACTCTAGGAAATACGGGGACATTATAGAAAGCTGGAGGAAAAATGTGAATACCATTTGTCAATAATTAGAACAATCTCATGTTTAATCTCTAATGTGAAAAATCTGATAGAGGATCTCTGAAGTATTTCCCATTTCAAAAGTTCTTTATCTGCATTATCATAATAACATATCTATATTATTGGGTATATTGGATAATATACTTGTCTAGTAATTTAAACAAAATTCTCTTTGTTTAGGTTTTGAGACAGATGCGAAAGTTGCCCTGGCAGGACCAAGAAGTGAAAGATTATGTTATTTGTTGTATGATAAACATCTGGAATGTGAAATATAATAGTATTCATTGTGTGGCAAACCTCTTAGCAGGACTAGTGCTCTACCAAGAGGATGTTGGAATCCATGTTGTGGATGGAGTTTTAGAAGATATTCGATTAGGAATGGAGGTAACACAAACTTTCTTTAAAGTTGTCAAATTGGAGTTTTGGAAGAATTTAAATAACTTTTAAATCCTATTATTGAAAAATAATAATTTGAAGACCTTCTTTTATCTATATGGTGTCTTTTACTATTACCTCTTCAGAATTAGTGGTTTCTTAATAAACCCTGCTGTTCTAGATTTACTGTGCTTCCTTCTCTCAGGCTAATCCTGGGGTTTATTTTGCCTCTTTTTCTCAAGTCCAGTAAAGCTTATTTTGGAAGAATATAGTACATTTTTATTATTTCTGGGTTACTATTGGGAAAATAAATTTATTAATTAGAAGAATTGTAATCATTTGGTAAAACTTCCTGTAAGCAGATCCCTTTTTTTTGTAGGCTTATTGTTAATTTGTGGACTATAGAGAAAATAAGTTATATGGGGCTGATAAGGGAGAATTACAATTTAATGGTTTGATTGACTATCAAATCAGTTCACTTAATGATAGCTAAATACCAAATTTAATATTTAACATATTTTTTATTAAACTTTAACATTTTTTATTAAACTTTTAAAAAAATTGATTTAAATAACATCTATTGGCTGCCTTCCACATGTGCCCCAACCAGGAATCAAACCTGCCACCCTTTCATGCATGGGATCAACAGAACTACACAAGCCAGGACTTTTTTTTTTTAACATTTTGTAGATACACATTTCCTAAAGAGAGAAAAAGGATACTCACAAGTGACCACCTTATTAGAAAAGAAGCAAAGAACCCATTAAATTTTCTCTGTTCAGTGTTTCTTCAGTAATTGATACTGTCAAGTGACAGAGGGGAATTTTGCCTCTTTTTACCACATTACTGTTCTTTAATGCAAATCTTGTGTGTGTTTTTTTCTTTTAGGTTAATCAACCTAAATTCAATCAGAGACGTATCAGCAGTGCCAAGTTTTTAGGGGAACTTTATAATTACCGCATGGTGGAATCAGCTGTTATTTTTAGAACTCTTTATTCTTTTACTTCATTTGGTGTTAACCCTGATGGCTCTCCAAGTTCATTGGACCCTCCTGAGCACCTTTTCAGAATTAGACTAGTGTGCACTATTTTGGATACTTGTGGCCAGTACTTTGACAGAGGTTCCAGTAAACGAAAACTTGATTGCTTCCTTGTATATTTCCAGGTATATAAGCTGAAATATGCAGTTTGGCACCATTTAATACATTGGTTGTGTTACAAAAATATTCGAGCAGAAACATTATAGCATTCGCATATCACATATGAGATATGTTCATAATTAGACTAAATTTGATTTATTCTTCCTGCAAAGATGCTTTAGAGATTTAACAAATTTGATGAATTTTATAATATAAACATTCTAATTCCATTGTAACTTTTATGATTGATTGTTAATTTTGAAAATTATTTTGGTATACTTTATAAATTTGGAATGGTAATTTATGAATTATATTTGGTACATAACTTATGAATTAAAAAACTTGTGATTTTTATATGTACATTTTTATCACTCATCTGTGTTCTGGTTTTACGTATACAATTATTTTTAAATGATATAACTTTTTTTTTTTTTTTAAGAAAAAACTCACTCTGGGGAAAACGTTTTTAACATGGAAGAAACTCTTGAGTTGTGCTTTTCATATCTTAATTTTAGTTAATTATGTAAGCTTATGATTTAGAGCAAGTGTAGTATAAATTGAATTCAGGTACAAATACAGAGATGTTTCTACAATTCCTTTAAAGTAGGTGTTCCAAAAGTTAACTTTGTAGGTTGGTTATTTGGAACCCAATCACTATTTCCCATAAAATACTGAGCAGGGTGAACAATTCACTGTTGAATTGTCTAGATGTTGTTGAAAGAAGGTATCAGTAGTACCATTAAAGTCTATATGATCACTACTTCTAGTATTGTTTTCACTCATCCATTGATGAAGAAAATACATGTAAAACTAAAACTGGAGGTGTAAAAATACATCCACATAATGGCTGGTGTTAAGTGGGGGTAAATGTTCTTGGGGAAGAGCAGTTTATTAACTTTATCCTACCATGAGGAAGGGGATTGCACATTTGAGAATCAGATTTCCTTGGTCTCTAAGGACTGTCTTAGGTTTGAGACTGCCTGTATTGAAAACCAATTTTGCTGCAAAGTGTTAGCTGTAATTGTCAGCATCCAAAGTAGAATCTCTTTCAGAAGAGAATCCTTATTTTGCATTTAATCTGACATCCCAAGTGGAGAGAAAAGAGCTATCCCAAAATATCCAAGAGACAAAGAGA
Organism: Myotis daubentonii; assembly: GCF_963259705.1. Lineage (NCBI taxonomy): Eukaryota > Metazoa > Chordata > Mammalia > Chiroptera > Vespertilionidae > Myotis > Myotis daubentonii. Next base: position 95,120,770 of record NC_081840.1, read on the forward strand.
CAGAGGCATTTTCCACATTGATTAACAGGCAGAAATATGCAGCAGGCTTAAACTTGAGGGGATGAAGTAAGAAGTGAGGCCTGGGGATGAGGTCAGTGTGTTCTGCCTAGAACATAGAGTGAACAGTTATGTCTTGGAAGGCTAGGTAGAAAGGATCACCCATAGTAGTGCTTCTAAACTTTAATGTGCATACACTTTACCTGGGAATAGTATTAAAATGCAGATTATTATTAAATTGGTCTGGGGTGTTGACTTGAGATTATGCATTTCTAACAAGCTCCAGTTGAAGTCTGCAATTTTGAGTAGCAAGGACCTAGAACAAACTGGGGAAAGAAGAGTGAAGCACCCAGAGGATTACCTTTTTATACACAAGTAAATTCCTGGGTTGTGCTCTTCAATTAATGTTAACTTACAAAGTATAAAACAGAATGAGGGACCCAGGTGGGAGAAGAGAGGGAAAATATCTAAACAGTGCCATGTACACAGTAGGTGTTCAATAAATGATTGTTGATTAATGATTTTTATATTTAAAACCCTATATATTTAGATACTTTAATTGACCTTTTTAAAATTCAAAGCAGGTATTATAGGGAAAATGATGAACATTTATCAAAACTATGTTTTTGAATCTGGTTGTTTTGTAAACTTTAACATTTAAACCCAGTTTGGGAGTGGGGTTTCTGGCTTGTTCCATTATCTGAAAATTTATTTGGTATTTTATCCACAATTTTTCCTTGTCTTTAAAAAGATTATGACAATTATAATAAAACAATATTTAGATTCAAGTCACCAAATGGCTTAGAAACTGTGTAGATGGAGGGAAATAATTGGAATTAGGATCATTGCTGTCGACCATTAATGAAAATGGTAGGTGTCTTGTACAACTTTTTAGCTTAGTTGTTATAGTTAGGTGAAGTCACATTACTGATTATTATTTAAAATATTTTGTTATTAATATTTTATAGCTAAATTTATTTTTTATTTGTCATCAGCGTTATGTTTGGTGGAAGAAAAGTTTGGAGGTTTGGACAAAAGATCATCCATTCCCTATTGACATAGATTACATGATCAGTGATACACTAGAACTGCTGAGACCAAAGATCAAGCTTTGTAATTCTCTAGAAGAATCCATCAGGCAGGTACAAGACTTGGAACGAGAATTCTTAATAAAACTGGGTAAGCAATTAATTACAGAGAGACAATGAAAGTGATATTTGGCAGATTGTTTTTAGAATTTGCTTTATAATGTTATCAGACTTTACCTTTGTATACTTTCCATTTTTATATTGAGTGTTACATAGTATTAGGTAAGACATATGGTTTTAATTAGAGTACCTCTTACAATACAGTATGTAATTGCAACAAGCGTTATTTCTTAAGACATTGTAGGCTAGAAACTATAGAAGGGGACACCTGTTAGAAGTTTGGAACTACCCTACAGAATTTCAGACCTTATTCACTGGGAGAGTTGTCTCAATTTCTAAGGACTAGAGAAAATGTGAGAAATATGCTACAGGAGAATTGGTCTATTTACTTTCTCTGTGTCCTTTTGAGATTGTTGTGGAAGAAGAGGTAGCTCTTAAAAAAAATATGCTTATTGATTTTAAAGAGAGAGGATGGGAGAGGGATAGAAATATCGATGAGTAACTCAGTCGGTTGCCTCCTGCACGCCCACTACTGGGGATCAAGTCTTCAACCGGGCATGTGCTCTGACCAAAAATAGAACTGAGGACCTGTGGGTTCATGGGTTGATGCTCTACTACTGACCCACACCGGCTGAGTAGGAGTTAGCTCTTGAATCACTCTCATGAGGGACTGTAGGAGCTAACTAACTTTGTCAGTGGAAATAACTGGAACATGTAATCTTACTACTCTGATTTACTTACAGATACTTATTAGCAGGTTTCATTTTAGTCATTTTAAAATGACATGTTTTCAGGCTATTAAGTTAGTATTTTATTTCCTGCTAGCACTTGGGACCCATAAGGCTGTCATTAGGAGATTCTTACCTTCACCAATTATATTAATTGTATAAATTTGCTACATTGCATATCTGAAGAACTACTTTTCATGGTGAAAGCATTTGTACTTTTTCCCCTCTAAAACTATTTTTTCACATTACATCCAGCATATTAATAGGGTTTCTTTCTCCATAGGTAAATTCTCTTTTGGAGAATATGATTGCTGTTATCTATTTGAGCATTAATTTTAAAGGTGCTTCTAATTACGCAACTACTAACTTTTCTTACTACTCAAACCATAAAGACATATGTGCTTCTTTTTGTACTTTGCCCCAAATCATCTACTTTCTTTTCCTTTTTTAGACTTCTAGTTGTATAAAATTATCATTTTAAGCAAAGTGCTTATTTATTTCATTAACTTTTTATGCTTTGAAATAGTTGAGTCTTAGCCTTGTTTCTCAAAGATCTTTATGAATGATGCTCTGTATAGTGGGCATGAGGGAATACTAGTGTGACACCCAGTTTGGTAGCAGTAAAGAGAGCAATGTGCTTTATCCTTTATTGATTGAAGGTTAAATTAAAGGACATCAGACTCTCTTGAGGAGTCTGTTTAGAATAGGGAAAGGGAACAATAGGTCAGCGTTTGCAAGTGAAACTCTATAAAGATGATTGCAACTGGAAATTATGATATGAAGTTGTCCCAATTTAATTCTGTTTTAAATAGTCTAAGTATCAGGAAGAAGAGCTACATGAATAAACCTATATTAAATGTATTTCCTATTGATTAAATCCAGAAGATAATACAGAATCAAGGGCCTTTACTAGTTTTTCTGATTCAAGCACTTAACAAATTCATTATCTCAGTTTTATAGCAATATAATTCTAGCATAATAGTTAATGGATAAACACTAAAAATTTCTCATAATTATGCTTACCAATAGTTTTAGATAATTTTTAATATTATTAAAAGTAATACATGTTCATGGCAGAAATTTTGAAAAATAACAAGACAAAAATCACTGATACTCTATACTTAAGGATAATTATGTATTAACATTTTGATATATTTTCTTTTGTTCTTTAAATTTTTTTCTAATGTTTATACAGTTTTGTAAGTGGATTTCCCCTACATAATACATTATGAAATTTCTTCCTTGCATAAAGTATTTCTCTAAACCTTTATTATATTTTTTAAAAACTGGCTATATTCCTTCATATAAATGTACCATAATTTATGTAATTCCTGTTGTTTGACACAGATTATTTCAAATTTTGCACCACTATAAATAACACACTTGACTTATTTTCTTGTGCATCTTGATTTCTTAGTATAAACAGAATTATTGGCAAGTACATTCTCTTTAAATTTAATAACAAAATTAAGATGGTAATAAGCAATATTGTTTAATTCTGGTTTGGAAGTTCTAACTAGTCCTAAATAATAATGGCTAATATGCAAATTGACTAAATGGAGGAATGACCAATCGCTATGACACGCACTGACCACCAGGGGGCAGACACTCAATGCAGGAGCTTCCCCCTGGTGGTCAGTGTGCTCCCACAGGGGGAGCGCCACTCAGCCAAAAGCTGGGCTCACGGCAGGCGAGCGCAGTGGTATTGACGGGAGCCTCTCCTGCCTCCATGGCAGCACTAAGGATGTCTGACTGAAGGCCTAAGCCATCAGTCAGAAATTTCCGAGGGCTCCTGGACTGTGAGAGGGCACAGGCTGGGCTGAGGGACCCCCCCCTCAATCCCGCTGAGTGCACGAATTTCATGCACTAGGCCTCTAGTATTATAATAAAAGGAACAAAAATGAGGGAAATAAAAGTAAAAAAAGGAAAGAAGCCATAAGAATAAATTATATTATAAACTTAAAGAGTGTATTTCATAAATTAGAAATAAAATCTGTAGGATAGACAATAGGCCCAGAAATTGTCCAGTTAAATTCAGAACAATCATTTATGGTGAGCCAGGAATATTAAAGATAGGATAAGGGCAGCAGGTGAGCATTTGGGAGGAGAATTTGATAGAGAGCCACATCTTATATCGCCAAACTCGAGGTGGTTTAAAGAGTTAAATATTTGCCCTAACCAGTTTGCCTCAGTGGATAGAGCATCAGCCTGTGGACTCAAGGGTCCCAGGTTTGATTCCGGTCAAGGGTATGTACCTTGGTTGTGGGCAAATACCAGTAGGGAGTGTGCAGGAGGCAGCTGACCAGTGTTTCTCTCTCATCGATGTTTCTAACTCTCTATCCCTCTCCCTTCTTCTCAAAAAAATCAATAAAATATATATATTTTTAAAAGTTAAATACTTACTTTTTCGAAGTTAAAAATAGATCTGATTATCAAATATTTTCAGAGGTTAATTTTCTCAAATTTAAAATGATAGAAGAAAGCATATGTGTAGATTTAGGTTTTTAAAATGTACAATAAAAATTAATATGAAATTAGTTTTCTTGCTAAGTTGTTAACACTTACATAAAGAACACAGGTAAATTGGTAATAAAATAGAATACCCCAATAGAAAAATGAACAGGACATAATCAAATAAGGGAGAGCAGAGAAGAGTTGGTGTTTTTATTGAGTACTGCCTGATTGCAAGAATGATAGAGGAAGGTAATGTTACTGATTTTTGACAGATGAGTTTAAGTAAGCCAAATCAAAATACTAGGTTAAGCAATCAAGTCAACTCTGCTCTTTCTGACATGTTAAGTATATGGGGGAAATGCTCAGCATGTCTAGTAAACAGAGAAATGTAAATTAAAACACAATCTGAAAGGAAGTACTATAGTTTGTTACCATCTCCGTTATGAGCGTGAAAATGGAGGCACCAAGCATCTCAAATTTAAGAGGACAGTATTTGATTTCTATCTTCAAGTACACTTAATTCTGACACACACACTTAAATATTTTACTGTCTAGAGTTTGCATTTTGTCATCTCTGTTTTTTATATATACACTAGAAGCCCGGTGCACAAATTCGTGCACGGGTAGGGTCCCTCTGGGTGGCCTGCAGGGATCGGGCCGAAACCCGCAGTCCAATGCTGCCTGCAGCTCCTACCTGCTGCTCCTGCTCATCCCGGCCCCACTGTGCCTGCCGCAGGCTCGCGCCCAATCAGTCCCGATCAGGAGAGGCTCGTGCTGCCAAGCAGCCCTCGCCAGCCATGAGCCCTGTGTCTGGCAACCTCCCAAGGGGAGTGGCTTGTGGGATCGGGCTGAAACCGGCTCTCCGACATCCCCCAAGGGGTCCTGAATTGCGAGAGGGCACAGGCCAGGCTGAGGGACCCCACCAGTGTGCGATTGGGCCAGGGAGGGACAGCAGGAGGGCTCCGGGGCATGTCCAGCCCATCTCACTCAGTCCCAATTGGTTGGACCCCAGCAGCAAGCTAACCTACCGGTCAGAGCGTCTGCCCGCTGGTGGTCAGTGCACATCAGAGCTATTGGTCAACTGGTCAACTGTCTGCCCCCTGGTGGTCAGTGCACATCGTAGCCAGCAGTTGAGCAGCCTTAGCATATAATTAACATATTACGCTTTGATTGGCTGTTTGGTTGCTCTGCCATTTGGTCTATTTGCATATTACCCTTTTATTATATAAGATTTTAATTTGCATTCTTTACTTTAGATTGCAGTGCCTTATGGTTCAGCAACTGGATCGTTATATAGTTTAGCAAATGTAGAATATAATATTTATAAATAGTTTTTGAAACTAACTTGCAATGAAAATGAAAACATTATAAATAGCATGTATTTTCCTTACAAATTAGAGGTGTGATTATCAAAACAAAGACTTATACAATACTAGAGGCCCAGGGCACGGAATTTGTGCACGGGGGGGACCCCTCAGCCCAGCCTGCACCTTTTCCAATCTGGGACCCCTTGAGGGATGTCCGACTGCCGGGTTAGGCCCGATCCCAAGGATCAGACATTTCTCTCACAATCCTGGACCGCTGGCTTCTAATCGCTCACCTGCCTGCCTGCTTGGTCGCCCCTAACTGCCCCCCCCACCTTGCCGGCCTGATTGCCCCTCACTGCCTGTGCATGCCAGCCTGATTGCCCCTAACTGCCTCCCCCTGCCAGCCAGGTTGCTCCCAACTGCCCCCTCCCTACCGGCCTGGTCACTCCTAACTGCCCCCCTCTGCCAGCCTGGTCACCCCCAACTGCCCCCCCACCCCCCCGCTGACCTGGTCGCCCCCAACTGCCCCCTCCCTTGCCGGCATAGTTGCCTCTCACTGCCCCCCTGCCAGCCTAATTGCCCCCAACTGCCCCCCCTGCTGGCCTGGTCACCCCCAAACTGCACCCCCCCTGCCAGCCTGGTCGCCCCTAACTGCCCCCTCCTTGCCAGCCTGGTCACCTCATGCAGCCTGCTTATTCAGTCATTTGGTTGTCCCTCACTAACTCCCCTGCTGGCCTGGTTGTAGACAGCCATCTTGTGAGGGCTTGAGGGTTAATTTGCATATTACCTCTTTATTATATAGGATAGTTCTTCCCATGGCACATTTTAAATGGATATAACAAGCGTGTGATGGTATGTGAGTTTATCACCACTGTGATATTTTATTGAGAATACTTAGATTCATACAGTCCTAATAACTTTTGCCCCTGATAACTTTTCCGATATTTTGCTTCTTCATGTCCCTATAAATAAATAAAATCCTATCTAATAAAAGACAAAAAGGGTAATTAACCGTACCTCCGCTACGCTTCCCATTGGCTAATCAGGGCGATATGCCAATTAACGGCCAACAAAGATGGCGGCCAGCAGCCACGCAGCTGAAGCGAACAGGAGTCTTGCTTGCTCCAGTGATGGAGGAAGCCAAGGTTCCCGGCCTGCTGCGGCCCAGCTCTGAGCCTGAAGGCAACAATGTTTCAATTATAGAAGCTAAACAAACCCCAGATACCTGCTTTCAGCCAGTCGGCCACGGCCTCAGAGCAGGGAGCGCCAGTGATTGCAACAATGTTTCAATTATAGATGGTAAATAAATCTCAGAATAAAGAAAAAAATTAAGAAAGGAGAGGCTGGGAGCTTCAGTCACAGGCCAGCCTGAAAACGGCCCTCAGCCCCTCACCCAGACTGGCCAGGCACCCCAGTGGGGACCCCCACCCTAAAGGGGGTGTGGCCACCCTGAAAACAGCCATCAGCCCCTCACCCAGGCTGGCCAGGCACCCCAGTGGGACCCCCCACCCTGATCCGGGACATCCTTCAGGGCAAACCAGCTGGCCCCCACCCATGCACCAGGCCTCTATCCTATATAGTAAAAGGGTAATATGCAAACTGACCCTAACAGCAGAATGACTGGTCACTATGACACACACTGACTACCAGGGGGCAGATGCTCAATGCAGGAGCTGCCCTCTGGTGGTCAGTGCACTCCCACATGGGGGAGCTCTGCTCAGCCACAAGCCAGGTTGATGGCTGCTAGTTCAGCGGTGGTGGTGGGATCCTCTCCTGCCTCCTCAGCAGCGCTAAGGATGTCTGACTGCAGCTTAGGCCAGCTCTCCACTGGCAAGTGGACATCCCCCGAGGGCTGCCGGGCTGCCAGAGGGATGTCTGACTGCCAGCTTAGGCCCAATCCCCAGGGGAGCAGGCCTAAGCCAGCAGGTGGTCATCCCCGGAGGGGTCCCAGACTATGAGAGGGCACAGGCCGGGCTGAGGGACTCCCCCACCCCCGAGTGCACAAATTTTTGTGCGCTGGGCCTCTAGTTAACATATAAAGTCTATTTCTTTCCATGAAAACTAATAAATAGTAGATAGAAAATATTTAAGTTAAATGGAATTTAAATCTGAGACACCAACTTTCTTTCTCAGTATTTTCCATGTAAAATAGATCTCACTGAGCTTCATCCATCTTCTCAATTTTTTTCAAATTTCCAAACTTGAATGTATCTACTTTAATCACTCTGTACTTCTATATTTTTCTGTTTTTTTAAAAAAATGTATTTTTTAAATTCAGAGAAAAAGGGAGAAGGCGCAAGAGGTAGAAACATCAATGATGAGAGAGAACCATTGATTGGCTTCCTCCTGCACAGCCCCTACTGGGGATCGAGCCAGCAATCGCAATCAGGCATGTGCCCTGACTGGGAATTGAGCCGTGACCTCCTGGTTCATAGGAGTAATTTTTTTACTTTTATTGGTTGGGTTATTAAAACTCTCTGGGCTTCAGTAGTCCTCATAAAATGGAAGGGTTAAATCACATCATTAGTAAAATTTCTTTCTGTGCTAATTGACCAAGATTCTGTGAGTAAATAACTATTTACTAAACACCTACTGTGTATTTATCAATATATGGTCTCTGATAAGTTTTGAATATGCATATAAAAGAAGTTCTTTGTTTTTAAGGGACTTCTAATCTAATGTAACACTTCTGAAATAATTTTAAAAATATTACATGGTGTATATTCTTAAATGTAAAGTGCTCTGATAAACTCTCCAAGTGCTTTAGAAGCAAGTAGGGGGCAAAGTAATGGAATTTATATTGAGAAGAGTATTGATAAGCAAGATTGCACGGTAGTGTGCTTTTTAATGACAAGAATCTGACCTCACTACAGCAGAAGGCATGGGAGAAAACATGGGAAAGGGATCCGATGAAGCCATATTATGTGCCTCTTGAAAGTAGAGAAGTAGTTTGGCATTCAGATGATAAGAGGAATTAAGTAGATAGTGAAATGTGGATGAACATGGGGAGGTGGAAGCAAATTCAAGCCAGGGAGTTCCCTCAGGAGGAGAATACTGTTACTGAAGGAAAAAACTAAGTTCTGTGGTGGCACAGCTGCTAGGTGTGTCAACATATTGCTTTGCCTTTCCTTAGTCCTGATTTGCAGACATTCAAATAGATAGTCGAATGTGATTTCTCCATTAAAGTGACAATTTTATATCTTGAGTTTTTAGAGATTCTTGAAATATTTGATTAAAAAGTAGAACTGAAAAAAAAAAGTGGAAACGAGGTACATTCTATATGGCTGAGGTAGCATCTTATGTGCTGCTACTTTTTGCCTTTATTTTTTTGAGACTGATATAAACAGTTTGAAGCTCTAGAAAAGGGGAAAATGTGTTTTTTTCTTTTTTGTTAGTGACTAAGAAATATATCAGCTGAAATGAAGTTCTGTTTAATTTTTTAAATGTTTATCAAAATAGTTTAAAATTCTGTTCCTATTTTACTGTTGTTCTGAAAAAAGTGGCTATTGAATTTTCTTAATACATACTTTTAAATGAAGTGGTATTGAAAACTTGCCTTTATCTTTTTAAATGTATTTTTCTACTTTCTTCTTACTTCAAGGCCTAGTAAATGATAAAGATTCCAAAGATTCTATGACAGAAGGAGAAAATCTTGAAGAGGATGAAGAAGAAGAAGAAGGAGGAGCTGAAACAGAAGAACAATCTGGAAATGAAAGTGAAGTAAATGAACCAGAAGAAGAGGTGATGACTTTTATTTATAGCAAATAGGTACATTTGTACTAGAGTATTTTGACTATATGAGCAAAAACTTTCTTTATAAAATAAAATCTACCCCTCAGTTGCATTATAGCAAATGTAACTAATAGTATCTCTGATATAAAATCTCTGTATTAATTAAGGGTTTTTAAAAAGTAAATACTGATCATAAGATTGTTTTTATTATTATTATTTAATCAGAGAGGAAGGGCGAGGTATGTAGTAATTGTTGCCCGCTGACTTTGCTCTACATTTGGGAATAATAAAGAGTTATACAGATGTTTCAAAATCGTTTTAAGGCATGTAAAATGTAATAACCCTTTTCAAAATCTTTTAATCATCTAATGTCAAATAATTTCAGGAGGGTTCTGATAATGATGAGGAGGAAGGAGAGGAAGAAGAGGAAGAGAATACAGATTATCTTACAGATTCAAATAAGGAGAATGAAACTGATGAAGAAAATACCGTATGTATGGCTGAAAATTTGCTTCTTGAAATTGTGCAACATTTTCATAGTATTTCAGTTTTAGCCACCAAAGTTTCATTTCTTATAATTATTGAAAACTATTTCTTTAGGTATTTATTTTCAATTTGTTTTCCTAAATACTTTTCTTTAACAAGTTATTTTAATATTTATTAATGTTATATATTTTACTCACTCATTCCTTAAGTATGTTAAACAAGTTAAGTCATCAATACAAAAGGCTCTGTTATACAAAACATTAATGTTAAAATTTTTGGTCTTATTTCTTGGTTTTGTTTTATTTTAATAAGGAGGTGATGATCAAAGGAGGTGGACTTAAGCATGTACCTTGTGTAGAAGATGAGGACTTCATTCAAGCTCTGGATAAAATGATGTTAGAAAATCTTCAGGTATGAAATGTTGCTCTAGTCCAAAATATCTTCTCAATACAAAACATTGCAGCACATTCAGTTCTGGTTAATAGGAGGGTCTCTACTATCTAAACATTTGCCTCTGCAGCATTTTCCTTATTTGTACAGTTTGCAGCTGCCAGTACTTGCATTTCATGTCCTGATTTGTAACTTTCTTTAAGATAGTGTGGGGATAAATGTAGTAAATATAAGACCTGGAATAGAGTAATTTTATTGTACCAACTTTCACCTTTTCTTCCTGAATCATCTCTAAGACCCTTTACTTGCAGTTTGTTTAGGAGTCATACTTTGCAGAAGATAAGTATTTAGGGAAATTTAATTTTGTAAATTCCTAAGTTTGATATATAATTTGAATAACAGAAATACTTAAAGGAATATTAGTTATTTGATGTTTAAAGAAGTGTTAATTGTTTAATGTATTCATGACATTAATACACTGGATTTTAGAAAAAGCTCCATCATCCCAGTAATTTAGAGTAATAATGTCTTCCTATAGAGTTGCAATCTCATAGACTGTTTACTTTAGCCCTATACATCGTAGCTGTTGTTAAACACTTTGGTGACTTGACAAGAGTGCCTTTGTTGGAATGGTGGGGTGAAAGCTCCTTGGGGTGGGTTTAGTGGAAAATGAGAAGGGAGGAGGTGAAAATGATGGATAACAGATGTAGCTAACTCTTAAGGAGTTTTACTAGAAAGGGAACAGAGTTAAAAGAGGAGGATTGTTATTGAGATTAAAGATATTAGAGTCTGTATACTGGTGGGGAATAATCCTTGAGAGAAAAAATAATGGATTTTACTTTTATGGATGCTACTAAAGCTGGAAGCTATGATAATGTACAAATTACTACTAAAGGGATAGTAGGCCAATTTGCTTCTTGCTACCTATATAAAAATTTGTTCATATATCTAGAAAGCTCTTAATTTATTAAATAAATCTTATTCATGTCACTTAGGAGCACAAATCAAATAAAACAATCATTATAATCTATACTCCATGTGATAAGATAATAAAACAATTCACTTCATAAAGTAACTTTTCCTATCTTACATGAGTCAGAAGCCACTTACTTATTCATTTGTCTAGCAAGTATTTATTGAGCACCTACTGTGTACTTAACACTGTGCAGCAACAGGTTTACTACAAAGTAGTATCTAAAAACAGACCTGCTTTCTACTCAGAGAATGTAGTTTTATGGGGAAGGCAGATATTTAACAACTAAACAAACACATACTTTCAAATTTCGATAAATATTCAAGAATTAATAGAACAGTGCTTTGGTAGAAAGTAAGGGAAAGAGCCTTCTTTAGATAAGATAATCAGGGAAGGCATCTCTGAGATCATGACTTTTATTTTTAAAATAATTTTATGGGGTATATATAGGAGATTTTTAAAAATATATATATATTTCTATTGATTTCAGAGAGGGAGGGAAGGAAGACGGGAGGGAGGGAAGGAGAGAGGGAGGGAGGGAGAGGAACATATATCAATGATGAGAGAGAATCATTGATCAGCTGCCTCCTGCATGCCCCCTACTGGGGATCCAGCCTGAAACCTGGGCATGTGACCTTGACCAGAATTGAACCTGGGACCCTTCAGTACACAGGCTGATGCTCTATCTACCAAGCCAAACCGGCTAGGGCTGACTTTTAGAAAAGAGAGGTAAAATGGAGTCATTTAGGTGAAACAGGGGAATGATTTGTTGAAGTTCCTAGGCAGAAAAGAACTAGAAGGTCAGTATTAATGGAACATCGTCAATCTGTGGTAGGGTGGCACAGCATGAGAATGGATTATTGAACGGGACACCTTTGGAGTGGTTTAGCCGTATATGGAGGTGCCGCAAACAAACTAAAGCAGGGAGACTGATCAGGGAGGCTGTTGTGGTATGTGACATGATGGTCATCTGTCTTGATAATGCCAGGGCACCTGGAGAGAAGTCTGTATTTGAGCTGGATTTATTTGGTGCTTGATTGGGTAGTGGTATGGGGGATGAAGAGTCAAGGATGACACTCAGTTTTTTTAGCTTGGGCCACTTGCTAGTCTCTCTGACAGTCAACAGGGGCAGAGTGCTCAGGCATTCCACTTGGCCATGGTAAGTTTGAGAAGCCTGTGGAGATGTCTGGAGATCAGAAGAGGAACATAAACGGAGTAGTTGTGAGAGCATATTTAAAGCCATGGCAATGCCTAAATCACTCAGGTGTAAAGTGAGAGTAGAGAGAAGCAGATTCAGAGTTGAGCCTTCAGGAACCCCAATGTGTAATCCTATATAATAAAAGGCTAATATGCAAAATCTATACAGCAGAATGATCGGTTGCTATGATGCGCACTGACCACCAGGGGGCAGACACTCAATGCAGGAGCTTCCCCCTGGTGGTCAGTGTGCTCCCACAGGGGGGCCGCCGCTCAGTCAAAAGCCGGGCTCACGGCAGGTGAGCGCAGCAGTAGTGGCGGGAGCCTCTCCTACCTCCACGGAAGTGGCAGCACTAAGGTTGTCTGACTGAAGCCCTAAGCCAGGGGTGGGCAAACTTTTTGACTCGAGGGCCACAATGGGTTCTTAAACTGGACCGGAGGGCCGGAACAAAAGCATGGATGGAGTGTTTGGGTGAACTAATATAAATTCAAAGTAAACATCATTACATAAAAGGGTACGGTCTTTTTTTTTTTTTTAGTTTTATTCATTTCAAACGGGCTGTAGTTCGCCCACGGCTGGCCTAAGCCATCAGTCAGACATTACCGAGGGCTCCCGGACTGCGAGAGGGCACAGGCTGGGCTGAGGGACCCCTCTCAACCCCTCTGAGTGCATGAATTTCATGCACCGGGGCTCTAATTTATAGATAATTTACAAATCGATTCATCTAACATGATCCTTTCAAGTTTTAAGTAAAAAGTTTATAAATCTTATGAACCTAGGAGAACATCAAGCAAATTCTAACAAATTAGAACTTAGAAATAAAAAACAATAAAATCTTACACCTTTATTACCATTTTGCTTGATTTGCAAGTCTCTTGCAAATATTGAGCCTTTATTAAAAGACTATTTAAATTGTAGTACAGCCATTTGAAACCTTCATGGCTTTTCAGCATTACCTGCTTAGCTTTGAATAATCATATTTAGCTTTTTCCTCATTTGTGCTCCATTCATCAGACATAGAGGTTTATTTGGAGTTCCCTAAATGCACTGTGCTGTTTCATATCCTTATTTTTGCACCAGTTTTTTCGGTGCCTAAATTTCCTCCATATCCCATCTGCTTAGAAGAAGTCGTATGAAGTCTTTAATGTTCTCAGATGTCCCATTTTTATTCATTTTTTTGTGAAATCTCAGCACCCATCTATCCATTCCCAGTCAGCCAACTCCATCTCCAGCACAGCTTACTAGTATATAACTTGGATGAATCATATTTAATTAATGAGTTCTTTGAGAGTAGAGACTGTTCTTTTAAATATTAAAATCTCCAGCCTAACACAGTAAGTCTTCAGTGAAAGTTTGTTAAAATAAATTGGTTGATAAATCTAGTGTAAATGTTAAAAATAATTGATATTAACAAGCAGGAACTTAATGTGAGCATTAATAGATGCCATTTATTTGGAAATTTGAATTGAGTACTTGCTGTGCGTAAAGCATTGCTATAGAACACTAGGGAAAAGGGCATATACAGTGATGAAACCCACCAGTCTTGTGGGGAGAGTCACAAATAAACAGGCAGTTATGACACGAAAATTATGAGGGAAGGTGTATGCTGTGATTATGAATGAAAGGGCACAGTATATTAGAGGAACAGGGAAATTTAGTAGAAGCAACAACATTGTGTGTTTGGCATGGAGAGGCCGGAGTGACAACCAGGAGCCAAGTCACAGTTCTTCCAAGACAGGTTAAGGGTTTGGGGGCCACGCAAGACAGTGGTTTCATCTCTATTTCACAAAGATTACTCAGACTCTAATTATTGTGATTTAAGAAATATAACACTTTATGAATTGTTTGCAATTTACATTGACATATGTCAGTGTGCCTTGGAGTATTTATATTCTTTCATTTCTGTCTTTAAGCAACGAAGTGGCGAATCTGTTAAAGTGCACCAACTTGATGTTGCTATTCCCTTGCATCTCAAAAGTCAGCTGAGGAAAGGGCCCCCACTTGGTGGTGGTGAAGGAGAGGCAGAGTCTGCAGACACAATGCCATTTGTCATGTTAACTAGAAAAGGCAATAAACAACAGGTAAGAAACTGCCCACTGTATTCGTAATTGTTATCAAATATAAGGAGTAACTATATTTTTTAGGTTCTAAATTGTTTTTTTTGCCTACAAGGGGAAAAGAGTTGGAAATATTCAGTGGTAGAAATAATTTCATCTAGTATATATTCAGAAGACACATCTCTGACTTGTACAGAATGGTATTTTTGAATGGAAAGGACATTTATTTCAGTAGGGAAGGTTCCTAAGTGTGCTCATAATGGGAAAGGAAAAAATGACAGGTACATCTCAAAAAACTGCTCAGGCCCTGCCCAGATAGCTAAGTTGGTTAGGGCGTTGTCCCTATACACCAAGGTTGTGGGTTCCATCCCCAATTAGGGCGTATACCAGCGGTCCTCAAACTTTTTAAACGGGGGCCAGTTCACTGTCCCTTAGACCGTTGGAGGGCCGGACTATAGTTTAAAAAAAAACTATGAATAAATTCCTATGCACACTGCACATATCTTAGTTTGAAGTAAAAAAACAAAACGGGAACAAATACAATATTTGTTTGTAGTTTGAGGCCGTAGTTTGAGGACCCCTGGCATATGCAGTAATCAATCAATGAATGCATAAATCAGTGGGACAACAAATCGATGTTTCTCTCTCTCTCATCTCTCTCTCTCTCTCTCTCTCTCTCTTTCTCACACACACACACACACACACACACACACACCCTCTTCCTCTCTTTAAGAAAAAAAAAATTGGGTAAAAATTTTAAAAAATAGGTTGATAATGAAAAAAAAGGAAAATTCTCAATTGTCACGGTTTTTCTTAAAAATAATTGTTTTTTGATCATGAATGCGTCTCCATTCTCCTTAGATTGCGTCCCTCTTCTTTCCTGTACTTCACAGATGACACTCAGAATCATTTCCCTGACTACTAAGCTGTTACTTCAGGGATTCATACATTGACAGCTTACATCCTGCTGAGGGATTTAGACAAACATCATATACTTGCAGATAGTGAAAAGTGCTATGAAGAAAATAAAGCCCAGCTCTCAGACACAACTCTAAGATATATCATGCATTACAAATGCTGTAAGAACATTTTTGAAATCAAGCTGTTGCTTAGAGTTGATGGAATCTTGTGATAATTGACAGCATTTTCTTGTTTAGTGGTATGTAAAATAATCTTCTAATAGAATCTTAGATTCATCGCTTCTCGGCCTTTTGGCTAAGATCAAGTGTAGAATCTTAGATTCTATGAAATAGGGTAGCTACCACAGCTTATCTTAGAGTCCAATACCTGGCTCCCACACTCATTCAAATAGTCATTTAACAGATATTTATTGTTTACTTGCTACGCACCATGTACTATTTTATGTGCAGAACATTAGGCAGGCAAACAAAGTCCCTCCTCTCTTGGGAGATTTCATTCTATTTGTGGAAGGCAGACAATAAAATACATAATGTCAGGTTGGTAAATTGCTATGAAGGAAAATAAAGCAAGATAAGAGGATAGAAAGCGACTGGGTTGGGCCATGAGAGGGAGATTGCTAATTTAGGTGCATGATCAGGGAAGACCTCTAATAAGGTATCACCTATAATGGAAGGGATATTCTGTTCCCTCCCTACCAGTGCACTCTCAAAGAGATGATTGCCTAAATTTTATCTCTGCTTTTGTCATGTAATTTCATAGTTACACAAAGGATCAAAGTTGCACAGTATACCATTATTTTGCTGTAGTGCAGGTAAATCTTGTGATTCAAGAACTATATGCTAATTAGAATGTGGAATGAACGCTGGAAAGGGTTTATATCATGACTCATTTTAATAGTTAACTTCAACTTAGGTTCAGAGCCCTGTTGTAACTTTTTCAGACACTGTCCTCGTAATTCCTTTCCAGCCATAAGGTCTTTCTTCATTCTCCAATTACGGTGCGTTCAGGAAAGTTTCACCCTGTCCCACCCACAGGTCAAAGTTAAACTCTCGTCTGTCCTCCACTCATTCTCTGGAAAAATTAGGAATTCTTTGAACTTCGCACACCTGCTGTCCTCAGTGCACATGGAACTGCTAGTTTACCACAGTTATCAGGATACTCAAAGTTCAGACTTTTTGCTTTTCTTGGGACTAAGTTTTCTGTGTTCGACTTTTCTATTTCTGTCATCACATTTCAGGTCTGCTTCATTTTATTAGTTTTTAAAAGCTTTCAGTTCTTAATACCAGATGTTTGGGCGCCAAAAAAGGGGTGTTTTGCCTCCCCTCCCCTATTTATCCCCCTATATCCTCTTCCACCTACCCTCACCCCCAATCACCACACTGTTGTTTGTGTCCATGAGTTCTTTCTCTATTTTTTTCTTTTTTGCTCAATCCCTCTATCTCCCCAACATCCTTGCCACCCAGCAGAACTGTTTGCCTGCTTTTTATGAGTCTGTCTCTATTTTGCTTGTTAGTTCAATTCATTAAATTCCACAGATGAGTGAAATCATATGGTGCTTATCTTTCTCTGACTGGTTTATTTCACTTAGCATAATACTCTCCAGGTCTATCCATGCTGTTGCAAAGAGTAAAATGTTCTTCCTTTTTACGGCTGAGTAGTTTTCAATTGTGTAAATGTACCATCGCTGTTAAAAAGGTGTGTTTTTTTATCGCTTCTTGGCCTTTTGGCTAAGATCAAGTGTAAAAAGGTGTGTTTTTTTATTGTGAAGGGCAGTACATACAACTTCAGTTAGCAATACCTTGGTTCCTATTCCCTTGCAGCTCTTGCAGCTCCTGAAGGAATATCATTACACAAGAGTAAATAAGTTTTTCATTTGTCCCTCCATTTTGTGAGGCACACATGAAAATTCATTATACCTTTGTCATCTTGTTTACCCCATATGACCTTTTCAGAATGGATAGGCATAAATGAAATAAAAACCTGTCTTAAAAATACTTTTGCGCTTTGAACAATAAATTTATTTTAGCAGACTTAAATTCTAACTCATATGGTTCAAAATAAGACAGTGTGCTTATTTCTTAGAAGGAATATTTTTAGTTTAAAGTGGGTAGATTATATACTGTGTAACCCATGTAACTTTATACAAAATGAGAAGTCCTTCTTAAAATGTAAAATTTTAATTCTTAAGGAACTAGTTTTATTGAACTTTATTAACATTCTCAAACGTGAAGTGAGAGTTCAGAGTACTTGGTTATTAAGTACATTTTAAACTCAAACTTTATTTGGAATTTTGGAAAATCTTCAACTTTATGAACATTATTTGAAGAAACATCACTGGTCTTTTGTGGTCTGAAAAAGAAAATATATTTTGTTCAGATTTTTATTTCTTTATTTGAGTTTTGGGTGTTGGCCCTTTGGTGCAATGGTTTTTCTAGAAATGTGAAATGTGTTGCCTTTATAGGAATCTTTGGTTCTTAAGTGAAAGATCTCTTTGTGCACAAATTTGTGCTCAGAAATAACTTCCTCCTGTAGTCATTAGGAAAACAAAAATTTATACCATTGAGGTGAGTAGGTAGAAAGAAAGAAGGATAATTCTATTGATAATTTATTTCTAGGTTTAAATATTTATAAATTAGAATACTGAGTTGAAATAAAATGTTTTGATTACTAAAATGTTTTAAATTAATAAAATCATGATGTTTTAAAGCTATTTAATTATTTTAAACAAATGCACAATATATTATAGTTTAATGCTTGTAAACAACCCTTTTTTCAGTTAATATTTAAAAGGAATCATTTGTTTTACATGTCTTTTGATAGTAATTGATACTATCTGTCATAATAACTTGGGATTATGTATATGTATTTGGATACATATATGTATTTTTTCTCAATTTCAGCTACAGTTATGAAGTAGCTTTATTTTTAAATTTATTTATTTTTAATATATTTGTATTGATTTTAGAGAGGAATGGGGGGGAGAGATAGAAACATAAGTGATGAGAGAATCATTGATCATTCATCAGCTACCTCCTGCACACCCCACACTGGGAATTGAGCCTGCAACCTGGGCATGGGCCCTGACTGGGAATTGCACCTTGACCTCCTGTTTCATAGGTCGATGCTCAGCCACACCGACTGGGCTAAATTTATTTTTTATTGTTGACAGTTTTATAAATGTCCCCCATTTCCCCCCCACTTTTCCTCCTCCACCCAGCCCCTTTCCCCACCCCAGGCCTTCACCACACTGCTATCCATATCCATGGGCTATACAGATATGCATATAAATTCTTTGGTTAATCTGTTTCTGTCCCCTCCACACACCTCCCCTCTGAGATGTGTCAGTCTGTTCCATGCATCCAGACCTCTGGACCTGTTTTGTTCATCAGTTTATTTTGTTAATTGAAGTAGCTTTAAAATACAGTGTAAATCACCATTACCCATTATCATATTCCAGGAAATCTAGTTGAGTGACTATAGTTTTTGCCATCTAATTTGCTATAAAGTAGTACCTCTCAAAGTATCTTAGCAGCTTTATGGTAAAGGCACATGGAGAGGGTGGCGTCAGAAAATTTGTCTCTTGTGCTCCCTGTATTTATTACTGTCACTTTTCTATTCTTTTAAAGCACATACTACTTGAGAACTTTCCCTTTTGTAAAACTTGTGTCAGGTCATAAAGTGTTTTTGTCTTTTATTTATAACTAGAGGCCTGGTGCACGAATTCATGCACTAGTGGGGTCCCTCAGCCTGGACTGCAGGATCAGGCCAAAACCGGCTCTTTGACATCTCCTGAGGGGTCCCGGATTGCAAGAGTGTGCAGGCCAGGCCGAGGGACCCTATTGGTGCACAATCGGGGCTGGGGAGGGACGCGGGAGGTTGGCCAGGTAGGGAGGGACCGTGGAAGGGCTCCAGGTCGTGTCCAGCCTGTCTCGCTCAGTCCTGATTGGCCGAACACCAGCAGCAAGCTAACCTACCAGTCAGAGAGCGTCTCTCCCCTGGTGGTCAGTGCACGTCATAGCGAATGGTTGAGTGGCCTTAGCATATCATTTGCATATTACACTTTGATTGGTTTAACGGCCGACCGGACACTTAGCATATTAGGCTTTTATTATATAGGATTATTTCCCTTTAGAAGATAACTTTCTAGAAGAAATCGTTAGTCTTAGAAATGAATAGAAAGTCTTTATTTTTCACGTTTTTTATCAGATAGTTCCAGAATTTATTTTGCAATATTTTATGCTGTTTCATTAGTATGCTTAGTACCATCATCATTAGGCTTGACATTACTCATTTATGAAGGAAATTTTAAATGTTGTTCTCAGTAATCTCATAAGGGGAAAAAATGGCCACTCTATTTTCTTTCTGAGTGTGTTAATATGACAGATAAAAGCATATTAGAATTGCAGCTTGTGATTTCATGGTGATCAAGAAATTATCCATCTACATTTCTTATTGGGCTGGTATGATTGAGTACTTTGTAAAACAGTACTCTGTCATTCGCTCTGTGTTTGCATATATTTACCCTTGCCATCTCAAATAAGTCATCTTATTTGATACTAGGAACAGAGAATGTCTTAAAAGCTAATAGATATTTTATATTTTACTGAGTCAATACTCAACATTGCCTAGAATTTCTACCATAATAAAAATAATAAAGTAATTGTGATAAGAACAATAAGTTAAAATCTATTGATTTCATACTATACTTTAGATGTTCTTTTATATGCAATTATATCTTTAAAATTAATATATTAATTTATGTATCTCTGTCTGTTGATTTATACTAAAAAGGTACGTTTTACTTACCTTTACCTTGGATATATCTGCTAACCAGATTTCTCAATGGTTCTATTAAGAAATTACTTTAAATCCACATTCTGGAAATTATTCTCATAGTTATAGTCTTCCTCTCTAGAATTTGACATTATTCCCTCTTGTGTTATAGTAATTTGTCCCAGCTCTCTTTACAATGTCTACTTTAATGAGGCTTTTTTTCTACCAATAGTTTATAGCACCTGAATTTGAAATACAGGTGCAACAGAATGCTTTCCACATGAATAGTGCTGGAAAAAAAAAGAATTTCACTATGAATTACTATGACATTAAGATAACTACTGTTTAACAAGGGTAAATTTATTATGTTTTGTTTCACATATTGGATGCATATAAACTCATTCTGAGCTGAACTTTTTCATTAACTTGGGCAAGTCCTGGCAGATACAGTGCATTCTGCTATAGATCACTACACAGGCCTAAGGACAGGTGTATGGATGTAGTTAAGGATTTCAGTTTCTGCTTGTTGGTTATCAATGTCATTTTTCTAAGAAGGTGATTTTTTTAAAAAGTGACTTGTGAGTTTATTTTGCTAGTAGTTTTATTTTCAGAATGTATAGGAAATAGTGAGGGAGACTGTTATTCTGAACTTCAATACATTTAAATGCATTACCAATAGGTAATATTTATGGAGTACCCATAATGTGCTAGGTACTATCTTGTGCACTTTACGTATTTTTTACATACTCATTTAATCCTCACAGCAACCCTAAAAGGTAGTATTGATCTCCTCATTTTACCTATGAGAGAAAGGACATTCTTAACTGATTAGCTAGGTCACATTAATAAGTGATAGGGCAGAGATATGAACCCAGTCTGACTACAAAAATTCAGCACTGCCAGGCAAGTAGGTATTTCATGAAATAATTGATTGTAATGTAGAAATGAAAGGAAACTTGGAGAAGGGGCAGAAAAAAAGATAGTATAGAATTCATAATTGTGAAAGCAGGAAAAATTGCCCATCATCAGACCCATATACACTAGAATTAGGAAATAAGCAGCCTACAACCAGCAATTTTTAAAGGAGATATGGTTCAATAAAATGAGGTGCTTTCTTAAAAAACTGTGTCCAGGGTCATGGGGACAAGTAAGGGTAAATCCCACTGCTTGTGGAGAGGGTGTGGGAAAAACACCATTAACTTTTCTTTTTATCAAGAAGAAAGATTTCACCTTGAAAGGGCAAATTAAAGATTGAGTAAAATCACATAGTGTCAAAAGGGATAATTTATTTATTTTAAATGAGTCCTAGTTTTCAGGCATAAACAAATTATATTCTCAAGGACTAAAAGACTCATAGTGGGCAAATATTTCCTTTTGCAAAGAGCAGGAAAAATAAATTCTGAAAACTATACAGTCTAGTAAAGTTGATGTCAACTTTTAGCATAATTCTAGATTGGGTTTTAAAATAGATGGTTTTGGTGATTAGGAAAAGAAAATTAAAACTGAAAATATTACTGTATACTCACTAGAATGGCTAAAATAAGCAAGTATTGACAAGGATGTGCAGGAACCAGAACCCTCTTCCACTACTAGTAGAAGGGTGCAGCCACTTTGGAAAACATTTTCGCAGTTTCTTAAAAAGTAAAACACTAGCTAATTCCAGCAGTTTTCATTTAAGAAAATAAATGTGTCCACATAAACATTTGTACGTGAATGTACAACTGTATTTATAATAACCCAAAACTAGAATCACCAAGTGCTATCAACAAGCAAATGGATAAACAAATTGTAGTATATTTATACTAGGGAATACTATTCTACAATAATTCTACAATACAAAGAAATGAACTGCTGATACATACAACAACATAGTTGTATTTCAGAATCATTGTGCTAAGTAAAGAAGCTGGATAGCCCTGGCCAGCGTTGTTTAGTGGTTAGAGAGTTGGTGTGTTCACTGAAGCACCTCAGATTCAATTCCCAGTCAAGGGCACGTACCTGGGTTGTGGGTTCGCACCTTGCCCCGGTCAGGGCGCATACAGGAGACAATCAGTTGATAGATGTATATCTTCCTTCCTTCCTCCCTCCCTCCCTCCCTCCCTCCCTCCCTCCCTCCCTCCCTTCCTTCCTTCCTTCCTTCCTTCCTTCCTTCCTTCCTTCCTTCCTTCCTTCCTTCCTTCCTTCCTTCCTTCCTCTCTCTCCCCCTCTCCCCCTCTCTCCCTCTCTCACTCTCTCCCTCCCTCTCTCCCTCTCTCTCTCCCTTTCTCCCTTCCTCTCTCTCCTCTCTCTTCTTCTCCTCCTCCTCCCCCCCCCCCCGCCTCTCTCTCTCTCTCATCTTTCCTTCCTTCCCTCCCTTCCACTCTCTCTGAAAAGCAATGGAAAAAATATCCTCAGGTGAGGATTAACAAAAAAAGCGGAAAAAAAAAAAAAAGCTGGATAAAACAATATGGGTTGTATAGTTTAATGTATATAAAATTTTAGAAAGTGCAAACTAATCAATAGTGACAACAGGTCAGCAGTTACCTGGGGGTAGGATAGAGGAAGAGGTGGGTTACAAAGAGGGACAAGAGGAACATTTAAAAGTGATGAATATGCTCATTATCTCATGTGTATGTGTATGTCAAAACTCATCAAAGTTTACATTTAAAATATGTACAGTTTACTGTATGTTAAGTATGCCTCACTAAAGTTTTTTTTTTTTAAAGATGGTTTGAGCTCATAATAGAGAGTAATAGTTGCAAAGAATTCGTTATATCAAACTTAGTTCATTGGGGAGAGGGATGCGGTTTATGCTGGTAGCTAAATGGATTACCTTAAATATATTTTTGTTTCAATATGTGGGATATTTAATTATCTGTATTGTGATAAATACAAAATGTAGTTAGTTTGGTTTGTAGATTGTTTCACGACCGCACTTAATATTTTTCACTTCATTGTATCTGGCTTTAGTGTTCTGGGTATTAACATTTTAAGAAAAACATTGACTATGTACATCATAAAAGAGAATAAATACCAAGAAAGGACATCTGAGATAATACAGAGAATCAAATTGTCAACTCAGATTCAAATGAATTGGCGTCCTTGTGCAGTTTTAAGCTTTACTAATAATTTTAAGGATGCAGGCGTTTAAAAGGCATAGGTCAATCAGGCAGAAGTTTGGGATTCTGAGCACAGCTGTCCATGTCCTTCCTTTCTGCATCAGACATGCCTTTGGTTCAGAGTATTAGAGGAGGTCTCTTTAAGTTAGGGGTGCAAATTATACCCAGCAGAGAGAATTTAGGTTACAAAGCATCTCCATTTATTACTCAGATAGTTGCATAGGTTTTATCTTACTTTGTTTACCGTGCGCAATTATAAACCAAGGACATCCTGCTAAAAACAAAAACATTCCATAGATAAGGACTCTCTTCCATAACAGAAATAGATCTTGTATGTCAGTTCCTTAACTCTTCCTTCTTTCCAACATCACAGCTATCTTGAGAACTATGAAGGTCTGTGAATACTGAAGGTGGGCTAGATTTGTTCAGTATGGTTCAGGAGGGCAAAACTGGTTCCAGAGGATAGAAATGAAAAGGATGAGATTACAGTTTGCTACATTAAAGCCTTTCTGACAATTATATGAGAAGGTCTACAAAATGGAAATGCTCTCATTGCTAGGTGTGTGCTGCCAAACAGGGTGCAGGGAAGAGGAGCTTCTGCTTTTCATGCAGGTTGAACTTGATGGTCTCCACTTCCCATCCAAATCTAATAGGTTTGTCTTTAATAAAGTAGTATTATTTTCTGTATATGTTATTAGATTTTACTGTCTTTACTGACTTACAGGAAAGGAAAGACATTATTTTTCTAAACTCATTTAATTCTACTTGCTATTTTTTTTGAAATCTTTTTTTCCCCTCTTGATTTTCACAAGTCATTTGTGATTTCCTTTTCCCCCCCTCAGTTTAAGATCCTTAATGTACCCATGTCTTCCCAACTTGCTGCAAATCACTGGAACCAGCAACAGGCAGAACAAGAAGAAAGGATGAGAATGAAAAAGCTCACACTAGATATCAATGAACGACAAGAACAAGAAGATTATCAAGGTATAAAACTATTTATAGGACAGAAATATAAAAATTTGATTCCTTTAGGGTTTTTAAAATATAGAATATAAAAGATATGTTGACCTTTTCATACTGTGTATATATATATATATATATATATATATATATATATATATATATATTTAGTCTGAGAAGTTGAATGTTTTTTGTAGTCCATTCTATCTTCATTTTTTTCTCACCTATTTGTAAAATAAAAATAATTGTCATCATAATTTGCTAATTCCATAATTAATTTAGATTCTATACCATTAGAGCTATGTTTGCAGATGAGATAATAAATTTTTAATCATGTTGTCAGCCAAACTGTGAGCAAATTAACTCAACAAATATTTATTATCTTTTTTTGCCTATTTGGGAATCCTGGTCTTGAGGAACCTTTGTTCCTTCTGATTTGAGGGTATGCTCAAATTAGACTCTACTTTTATATAGACATACTTCACATTCTTGGATTAACTGGAACCTTATGCAAAGAATCCATGGATACCTCATAAGCCAGCTTTTTGGCATCTCTGTGGCACCCAGATTCTAGAGCCATAATATGGTCTATATATATATAAAAGCCTAAGCAACCAAATGACCAGTCGCTGTGATATGTACTGACCACCAGGGGGCAGATGTTTAACACAGGCGCTGCCCCCTGGTTGTCAGTGTGCTCCCACAGCCAACCTCCTGGGGCCCCTGCCCCTGGCCAAGTTTTTGCTGCCCTGATTGGCCCCAATCGCTGGCCAGGCCGAGGGACCGTACCCGTGCACGAATTTGTGTACCAGGCCTCTAGTTGTTTATATACTAGAGGCCCAGTGCACAAAGATTTGTGCACTTGTGGGGGAGGGGGGTCCCTCAGCCCAGCCTGTGCCCTCTCGCAGTCTGGGACCCCTCAGGGGACGACCACCTGCTGGCTTAGGCCTGCTCCCCCGGGGGGATTGGGCCTAAGATGGCAATCAGTCATCCCCCTGGCAGCTCGGCAGCCCTCGGGGGATGTCCACTTGCCAGCAGGGAGCAAGCCTAAGCTGCAGTCAGACATCCTTAGCGCTGCTGAGAAGGCAGGAGAGGCTCCCACCACCACCGCTGAACTGGCAGCCATCAGCCTGGCTTGTGGCTGAGCAGAGCTCCTCCCCTGTGAGAGCACCCTGACCACCAGAGGGCAGCTCCTGCATTGAGCATCTGCCCCCTGGTGGTCAGTGTGTGTCATAGTGACCAGTCATTCCCAGTCCTTCTGCTGTTAGGGTCAGTTTGCATATTACCCTTTTACTATATAGGATAGAGGCCTGGTGCACAGGTGGGGGCTGGCTGGTTTGCCCTGAAGGGTGTCCCGGATCAGGGTGAGGGTCCCGCTTGGGTGCCTGGCCAGCCTGGATGAGGGGCTGAGGGCCGTTTTCAGGCTGGTGGGCAACTGAAGCTCCCAGCCTCTCCTTTTTTTCTGTTTTCTGTTGTTTTTTATTCTGGGATTTATTTACCTTCTATAGCTGTCACTGGAGCTGAGAGCCGGCTCCAGCTCTGAGGCCCAGCTCCAGCTCTGAAGCTGCGGCTGGCTGAAAGCAGGTATCTGGGTTTGTTTAGCTTCTATAATTGAAACATTGTTGCCATCACTGCCGCTCTAAGCTCTGAGGCCGAAGCTGGCTGAAAGCAGGTATCTGGAGCTTGTTTAGCTTCTATAATTGCAGCATTGTTTCTTAGACTGCAGCTCAGAGGCTGGCAGCGGCAGGCAGGGAATGTTGGCTTCCTCCATCACTGGAGCAAGCAAGCCTCCTGTTCGCTTCAGCTGCCTGGCTGCTGGCTGCCATCTTGGTTGGCGGTTAATTTGCATATCGCCCCGATTAGCCAATGGGCAGGGTAGCGAAGTTACGGTTAATTACCATGTTTGTCTATTATTAGATAGGATTGTACTGACAAACTGTCTTAAAAATATATATATATATATATATATATATATATATATATATATATATATATTTTTTTTTTTTTTCTATTGATTTCAGAGAGGAAGGGAAACGGGGAGAGAGAAACATCAATGATGAGAGAGAATCATCGATTGGCTGCCTCCTGCATGCCCCCTACTGGTGATTGAGCCCACAACCCAGGCATATGCCCTAACCTGAATCTAACTGTGCCCTCCTTCTTGGTTCATAGGCTGATGCTCAACCACTGACCCACACTGGCCAGGCTGACAACATGCTTTTTTGTGCAAGAAATTGTTGTGTAAATAAATACTCAGTTTTCTGTCTTTAAATCCCACATCTAGCATCTCCTCTTGCAGTCGACAGCATTCTTTTTTAAAATAATATAATTTTTTATTGTTGAAAGTATTGCATGTCTTCCCCTTTTTCCCCCATTGGCCCCTCCAGCCCATGCCCACCCCCCACCCCAGACATTTACCCCCCTATTGTCTGCATAGACAGCATTCTTAATAATCCTATATAATAAAGAGCTAATGTGCAAATGGTCCTCGCGCTGGGGCCGGGGGACCTGAGGCTGCGCCCCCCTGCGGGGCTTGATGGGGGTGGGGCTGGTCGGGTCTGGGTCTCGTGCGATTTCAAGGTGCGCACGGGTGGGTGGGGACTTGACTCTGGGTCCTGCAGCGCACACCCGCCTCTGACAGGAGGGAGATTTTCATATACATTTTGCTAATTTTCTTTCATCTCTGACACTTCTATTATAGAGGAAGGACAAATAGCAATATTAAAAATATTTCCTCTAATTAATTCCCTCTTAATGTGCATGAATTTCGTGCACTGGGCCACTAGTCTATATATATAAAAGCCTAAGCAACCATCCAACCGTTTGGCCAATTTTCTAGTAGCTATGATGCACAGTGACCACCAAGGAGCAGATGCTCGGACCAGTAGAAGAGGGAGCCTGATTCCTTGTGGAACTGGCCGTGGGTTAGGTTGCTGTTGGGGCACTGTTGGCCCCAAATCTGCTTCACCCGTACCCTGAACCCATCGGGGGATGTTGGAGGCCCGGTGCACTGATTTGTGCACTGGTGGGGTCCCTTGGCCTGGCCTGCACCCTCTCACAATCCAGGACCCCTCGGGGGATGTCGGAGAGCCCAATCCCTGCAGGCCAAGCCGAGGGACCCCACTGGGCCTCTAGTAAATAATAATAGCTAATACTCAGTATAACTATGGGCCAGACACTGTTTTATGTACTTTTTCAAAGAATTTAATCCTCACAATTCTATAAATGATTATTATTCACATGTTACATTTAGGGAAACTCAACCCAAAGTTCACAAGTAATTAGTAGCAGCGCTGGGATTTGAACCAATACTATCCTGTTCCAAACACTGCTTGTAATTACTATATACTGCATCTCATACTGTTTTACTGCCTCACAAGATACTTACATAGAGCCAAATTGACAATAAGGGAGACATTGGGTTTTAAAGAGTGCATCTCATTTCTTGATATAATCTTTCAGTATTTAATCATTTTAATCTGTTTAATGGTCATTTTTCTTTAGTCAGCAACCTGACTGAACTTGATCTCCCTAGGGTTTTATATGCTTCATGGGGGAGAACATTTACCAGAGTTCACCACCTTTTCTGTTTTGCTCCTCATGACAGAAATGCTGCAGTCTCTTGCCCAGCGCCCAGCTCCAGCAAACACCAATCGTGAGCGGAGGCCCCGTTACCAACATCCAAAGGGAGCGCCTAATGCGGATCTAATCTTTAAGACTGGTGGGAGGTAGGACTGTTCCTCTCATTTCTCCCTTAGTTCTTCTGTGAATAAATTAGGTAATTCTGGATTATAGTTAATGATAAAGACCTAATTATTAGCAAAATAGAAAAGTCTGTGTTGTAGGTATTTGAGAAAAGAAACCTTATTTATAAAATAGTTACAGGTTTTTGGTTTTTTCTTAAGTCTTGATTTCAGCCACACTGATTTTGGCTTTCACTCTCCAAGGGGTCTTTTCCGTTTTTAAGTTTTTTCTTTTGCAATTTTAGAGAAGACTGGTTTATAGATTAGTCTGAGAGAAACCATAGGCTTTGTGTTAGGATCTCTCAGGTCAGTGTTTAGTCATCTTAATATTTACAAAAACTCAAAACCTGCTTGCTATACTTTCAAGCAAGCAGGTTGCGTTTGTTTTGAGTTATTTTGTTTGTTTTTTAAATGATGAAATGTCCTGCTGGGATTTATGTCATTTCTACTTGAACTTAAATTGCTAAACCTTAAATAATTAAAACTCTATAAGGAATTTCACATAGAACATGTTTCCTAATAAAGCCTCTGTTTTTTTTTTTTTTTTTAAATCTGCTTTTAAAGAATGAAATTATTCAAAGATATTCTGGGACCTCATCTAAAACTTATACCATCAACTCAATTTTCTTTCTTGTTGTCGGGTTATGACCCAAAGTGGCATTAGCTTTGCTGCTCTTACTGAGCTCTCTCTGAGGATTAGTGTTTAGGCTGAAGCCATACAACAGACCCAAGATGTCACCTTGTTTTGGGGGGCAGATGAACAGGTGTAGAAGGAAGTGTGCTGGGAGTAGTAGCAGGAGTAGCTTATTGTTGAGGAGAGTCATGAAAATGCAGATGTTGTTTGAACCTATGTCTTTTACTCACTAATATACTTGTGTGTTCCTAATGATGGTTTTCTTTGAACTATATGTTCAGGCAACTTGAATCAAATTGAAATTTAGAAAATTGGTTTGTCATGACTGTTTAGGGATCTGTTTTTAACGTCTATTAGCTATAATGTTTTTAGAAATTCAAATTAGAAATGCTGGGGAAAAAGGAAAAGAAATGCTATACAAACCCATCTAATTAAGCATAGTAAGATATTAGGTTATATTTAATTACCCAAATTTCATTAAAGTTCTTTAATAAAATCTTTGATTGCTGCCAAAATGTAGAGGCAGCTAGCTAGATTAACATGCCATGGAAATATTAGTTTCCTGCTTTTATATTTTTTTAGAGTAGCTTTAAATAAATATCACAGTGTTCTTGATAATATCTGTTTCCTTTTTTTGTCTTGTGATTGGAGGAAAGAATTGTTAGAATATTTTTATCCTGATGTTCTCTATCAAGTTCACCTGTCCATATTGCAAGTGTAGCATCTTCCTAATTGATACACAATTGATATCTGTAGTAGGGTTTGCTCCTCTCAACTTACATGCATCCAGCACCTACCAGGGATTCAGTCCTACACTATGGAAAACTAAAAAATTGGGGGAAAAACATGTTAACCCTCAGTCTATTTATATAGTCCACTGGGAAAACCAAGTACAGGTAACTTGAGAGAGCTAATTCTGCCCTAGTCATATCCTTTAAAAAATCATTGAAAGTCTGTTAAGTACCAAGCATTTCTTAGGTGGTAGGGAACAAAAATATTGGAAAACAGTAGAGTAAACTTATATGTTATAATGGATGTATATATGAACACAAAGGCATGCCTTTCTTAATTTGGCACCAGTTTTTCAGTCATTTTTCAAAATTTTTGTTAACATTTCTGTTTTTATTTCCTCCCTCCAGCTCTGCCTGCCCCTAGTTAGGCAAACTTGGGAGAATTGGCCACATTTGTTCTTTCTCACCTTTCACTGTGAGGCTAACTGAAATCTGCTGTCTTCCTGCCTTTTCACTGAAACTGCCTTTCAGCCACCAAGCTGCCTCTGAATGCTTCGTTCAGGAGTCTTTGAGGCTATCAGAGCACTTAGCATGTGGACCATCCTTTTCTTCTTGGCACACTCTCTTCACTTCACTTGGCTCTGCTGTCTTCTAGTCTTTCTTTTCTTTCACTGACTCCACCTACTTCTGTCTCCTTGTTCCTTTCTGGACTTGCCTCTGCCTAGAGATACTGTGTCTTTAGTTTCTGACTATATCCAACTATCTTCTAGACAGCCACCTAAATGTCTCAGAGGAACTTAAACCTCAGTGTGTCCCCAACCCCCAAGCCACTCTGCTCCCGTTCTCTGGCTTAGTGAATAGAAACACTGCCCACCCAGTTGTTCAGACTACAAATTTCCCTCAATTTCCATATCTAGTTAATTAACAAATTCTCTAATTCTACTGCTGTATGGCTCTTACACTTTCCCATTTTATTCCACTTCTACTGCAAGATCCTAGATCCAGCTACCATCACCTCTCATTGCATCATTGCCAGCAGCCTCCTGATCTACTTCTGTTTCAGTTTCAACCCCTTCTATTTTATTGTCTCTGCTGTACCCACAGTGTTCTTTCTAAAATGAAATCCGCTGTTTGATTATGTGAGCTCTTTAGTGGGTCCTCATAGCTTGTAGGATAAAGTCCAAACTCCTCCACTTGGTTAACATGTTGAGAGTGTACTACCTTATTGGTTTTATCTCTTGCTATTTCCCCCTCTACTCCCAACCAAGCTGGCCTTTTAGTTCTTTTATCGTTTTTTTACCTCCCTCTGTTTGGAACCCTCTCGTGCTTTTCCCCGGGCAACACTGCTCCTCCAGCAGGTGTCTCCTTGGTATTCTAAAGTCTGACATAGGTCAGTATGTATTTGCTGCCCTGGCTCAGGGTCTTTCCAAAGACACTGCTAATCACTTGCTAGCTTGCCTATATTCCCCGTGAGGTTGAAGAATGGGGGCAGAGGCAAAGCCATTATAATTCCTCCGTAGCTTTTAGTGCCTAGCACATAGATGCTCAGTAAATATTTATTGAATGGACAAAGGGTCTTTTACAAGTCTATGTGTAGTCATTTAATAAACTTTTTCCACCTGTTCTGCTCCCTAGCTCTTCTCCCTCTTATTTCCTGATTTTTTTATGAGAATCCCAACTCTTGAGCTACCCTCTGTACCTGGTTTAACTATCTTTTTAAAATCATAACTCAAAAAGTAAAATCCTAACTTGTCCATCACTCTTGAAAATGGCTCTCTGCCAACTATTGTGATATTTCCAAAACTAGTGCTGCTGTTACAGTGTCCTTGGGATAGCAGTGTAGAGGAACAAGCAGACATGTAAATGTGAGCTTTTTTTAGTCTGTTGAGCACCAAATGTTTTTTAAACTTGTTTTTAAGTGAACAAATGTAGTCACACTAACTGATGGGGTGGATTTTCCTGGTGGTTTGGTGCCTCTTTGTTTTCTTTTATTTTTAACGCCGGGCCAGACTTAGCAGAAAGATGTATATGTAGAGCAGTGGTTCACCAGATGTCTTCAGGAGAACATGCTGAGTGGGGAATTCCTATACAAAGGAATAAAAAGAAAATTCTGTGAATGAGGTCTCAAAAACTGTTTTCAATTTGGCTCTTAACCTAGCTAGTGCTTTAAAAATAAGTTATTAATATTGTTGATGCTATATGGCAGATAAAGGGAAGATTATTTAGAAACTGGTTATCAAACCAGCTTAATGTTTTCCTTACCTGTGGATTTTGATAAGGTTCTGAGGCATTATGGTTTTTTTCATTTTCTAATCAGGATTGAAAGGGGCTATAAGTTAAAATCTCAGTCTTTCTCATGGGGTAGTAATGCTCTAACATTTGTTTATAACAAATTAAAATACCAGAAATGCTCTAAGTAAACAATTATCTGGGTATCTTATAGTGCAGAACAAGGTTGTTTTCCACTCTGCTAGTGTTGAAAAAACTACAACTTAGCATCTTTGGCAGGTGTTAGTACTAATGTGGTTAATATGCTGCAAATTCATATGGATTATATCCCTGCTCCTTAAACTTTAAAATATGTATTTTAATCATCTTGACTTTTGTTAAACTGCTGGTTCTGATTAGTTTCTAACAAGCTCCAGGTAATATTAAAACTGAGTAGCAAAGGGTTACAGACTATCAGACTTTTTTTAACCCATCTTAAGGAGAATGTGCATATTTTATTAGATATTCTTTTTATGTTCTTATTGTAAGGTTAAATAAGTGATAGTTTTGTTAAAAATAGAGTCCCTCTGGAATCCAGAGTGTAAATTATAAGTACTTTTTGGGCTCTTACATTTTTTAAATCTCTCAGAATCATTGTTTGCTTATAAACTAGTCAAGTGGCACCCCCTACACTATAAGTGATATAAGTGTGTCTTATTTACCAAGGACTAGGAACATTTTTTGCCTATCGTTCATTGAATTTACTTAAAGTATTCTATTTTAGACCATTGCTTTCTCTTGATTTCAGGAGACTTTTCTCTTTCTCTCAGGGAATACTTGTGTTAATTAACCTTTTTACCATTTAGTTCAGTTCTGCATGAATATGTACTTTTTTATATTTGGATTTTATTCTTTGGAAGTTTCTTGCTAATGTACTTGTCTTGTGGAAAACTGATTGTTAGTTTGCTAGAGCTGCCATAAGAAAGTACCACAAACTGGGTGACTTAACAGAACTGTTTGCCTCACAGTTCTGGAGGCCGGAAATCCAAAGTCAGTGTATATGCATAGTTGGTTCCTACTGACGGCTGTGAGGGAGAACTGTTCCAAGCCTCTCTCTCAGCTTCTGATGTTTTGCCAGCAATTTTTGGTGCCCTTTGGCTTCTGCATCATCATCTGATCTCTGCCTTCATCTTCATGGGCAGAATTCTGCTTGTGTGTCCAAAACCCCCCTTGTACTAAGGACATGGTTATACTAGATTAGGGGCCCATCCTACTCTGATATGGCCTCTTCTTAACTGATTACATCTGCAATGACCCTGTTTCCAAAGAAGGTCACATCCTGAGGTACCAGGAATTTAGACTTCAACATGAGTTTGGAGTGTACACAATTCAACCATAACAAAAATCACAAATTCTCAGCATCTTAGAAAGTAGTTGTAGGAAAGATACCCTGATCACTGTCAGAATTGCTTTTTTTAGTGCCCCTTTTCAGGCTCCTATTGTCTTAATCCAATAAGAGTTTGTGTGCTCTTTAAAAAGCACTGATTAGTAAACAATGGCTGGTGGTATTTAGGGGTTTTTTCTTGCCAGAGGTTTGTCCTCAGTACTAGTTCTTTAACCTTGCCCTGTTTGTGCTTCTAGGAGACGTTGATCCAGCAGCACGTGTCATTTCATTAGGTCCTGTATCTGATGTTGTGGATAGTGGAGTCCTCCAGCAATTGAATGAGAGCAGTGGACACATCTCAGCATGTCGGTCTAGAGAGTTGCGAATCTGAACAACCTGGGACAGGCTGGGGCCATGAGGCAGAAACAGCAGCCTCTGCCAACACCGGAACAAGCCGCTTCCAGATAAGGCATAAATGGCCTTTTGTAATGGAAATCACGTGAGGGTTAATCTTCTCTGAGAATGGCAGTCAAGAAATGAGATGGTTAACTTGACTACTGAGCAGTTACACCCAGAAGAGCGTCTGAGATGACTGAGCAGGAGAAGAAGTGATTGTAATGGTAATGGTATGGGGGAAATGAACTTGAGTTTTAAACTTGATTTGAGTTACAGTGTCTCTGAATTGAACATCCCATGTTGGAAGAAGATACATTTGGGGGCTCCAGAACTACAGTAGGAAAGTATAGCGCAAGCAGTAAAATCTTCTAGTAAAAACTTACATGCAGGACAACAAAATGATGAAAAATATCAAAGTACCAGATAATCCACCAGGAAGGCTTTTGTTTAGGAATTTGTTTCAAGCGGAACAAGGGATGAGGGACAAAAATCAGTTTTATCCATCAGAGTCAGTGATATAAAATTGCCTATTTGGGTAAAAGAAAAATGTGAAAGACTGTTAGTATAACAAAGAGCATGGATTCAGATGGCTTAGGGAAGTCACACCAGCCCGAGAAGAGGGATTCTGAGCCCATTGTAAGTATCATTGAAAACAAATGTGCCAGTCAGCATGTCACAGAAAATGGACGAAGGACAGCAAGAAGTGGATCAGAAGATTTTGTTGACCTTCATGGGTTTACAGCCTCTGTCTCTAAACAAAGTATGGAAACAGTAGAGCTTTTATTTTGCTTTTGTTTTTGTTTTGTTTTGTTCCTTCCCCCTCCCCCCAAATAGAAATGAGGGTTCTTAGTCTGTTTCTGGCAATCTGTTAATTTATTAGGATAGTTGTCTTTCGTTTGCTTTTCAATAGGCATAGTAAATTTAGTTAAAGAGCACATCTGTATGCTACAACTTGATTACATCTTTTTTCTAGCTATTTTGCATTTTTTCTTTTACCATGTTTCAGTTTCTGCATGTAGAATTAAATAAGAAACAAAACTTGTAAAGTTGTAACATTTCACATGGAAATGCTGCCCAATCTTCACCAGCTTCAGAAATCTGACCTTTGCCGATGCTGCAATAAAGTGTTGTAATTTAGATATGCTGTAGTTGGGTTTTATTTGGTTTTGGAAACCTACTAAATGGATAAATCAG
This sequence comes from Myotis daubentonii, assembly GCF_963259705.1. Classification (NCBI taxonomy): domain Eukaryota; kingdom Metazoa; phylum Chordata; class Mammalia; order Chiroptera; family Vespertilionidae; genus Myotis; species Myotis daubentonii. Next base: position 95,155,282 of record NC_081840.1, read on the forward strand.
TATCTTCCAAGGTCATCTTCATCCTTTATAAAGTTGTCTCAGAGACAATTTCTTTAGCATGTCACTAGTATTGTTGCTCTCACTTTAGCATTCTGTATTTGCATTGTTTTCCTGGGTGCCTGAGTTATTAGCTTACCTTTGGGTCAGTACAAAAAGTAGCCTGTGGAGTTTAATGGAGTAAATAGGCTTAAAGCTAATTGAGATAGAAAATGTTGGCATGGCACAGTCTAACATAAGGAGCATTTATGTTTTTACCAGAATGTGTGCAAACCTGGGTGATACAAGCCATTGTAAGGCAGGCAACTCAGAAAGGAATCACAAGAACCATTGTTTTCCATTTCTTTCTAGGTGTTCATTCCAGGGCTGACTTACACGATCCAGAAGAGTGCCTGTAATCACTATTGCTAAAATTTTTAAAATTCAGCTGAGAGTCATTAGAGTTTGAAAAGAAATAGAATTTTAATTTTATAAGAAAGTTTTTAAAGTCCTTAACAATTGTTAACCCTGTTCTCAAACACTTCTCACCATCTTCATTGCTGACCTATATGCTATTTCTTACTACTTTGTGTTGGGGAAAATGGTTTACAATTTTGTCATTTCTGTTTTAAATTGTTGGGGGGGAGCCAGAGAGAATTATACTGTACACTGAGTGGCCAGATTATGACGACCACCTGACGTTTGTAGGCAAATTAGCTATAATTTCGCGCTGAATTGCTAGAGGGCCAGACCATTATAAATAGGGAAGCAGGTTGTTTACCACGACAGTAGAAGTGATTTTTTTCTGAAGATATGGGTAAACACCGTGATTTAACAGCCTTTGAACGTGGGATATATTTGAACGTGAGTGGCCAGATTATTATGACTACCCCATCAGTACTTCGTTGGGCCACCTTTTGCTTTCAATAATGTGGTGATTCTTCTTGGCATTGACTCCACGAGATGTTGAAAGGTGATGGGAGGAATCTGACACCATGCCTAATGAATAGCACTGTCCAGTTCTGTGAGATTTGATGGTTGTAGAACCAGCTACAACCTGATGGCTCTTTTAACTTTGTCCCACAAATGTTCAATTGGATTGAGATCTGGTGATTGTGGGGGCCACCTAAGCAAGGTAAAGTCTCCCTCTTGTTCTTGAAACCACTCCTGCACAATACGAGCACCGTGGCATGGCGCATTGTCTTGTTGGAAGAAGCCATCTCCATTGGGATACGCCATCAACATGATAGGATGAACTTGATCAGCAACGATACTTAGGTATGTTGTGCTATTCAGATGTTATTCCACATGAATTAAAGGGCCCAAATCATGCCAGGAAAACATGCCCCAAACCATAACACTGCCCCCACCAGCTTGAAGGATTGTACTCATGCATGTGGGGTGCATGCTTTCCTGCTGTTTCTGCCAAATTCTCACTTTGCCACCTGCATGATGCAACTGGAAACGTGATTCATTGGACCACATGACTTTTTTCCAATGCTCGACTGTCCAATCCTTGTGTTCCTGTGTGAATTGGAGACGTTTTATCTTGGTAACTGCCGACAGCAAAGGTGTTCGAACAGGCCTTCGGCTTCCATATCCCATACGATGCAGTGTACTGCTAATTTGCCTACAAACGTCAAGTGGTCATAATAATCTGGCCACTCAGTGTATATATACCCCACGTTCAAAGGCTGTCAAATCACGGTGTTTACCCATATCTTCAGAAAAAAAATCACTTCTGTCATGGTAAACAACCTGCTTCCCTATTTATAATGGTCTGGCCCTCTAGCAACTTCAGAGTGAAATTATAGCTAATTTGCCTACAAACGTCAGGTGGTCATAATAATTTGGCCACTCAAGTGTATATAATATGCACAACGCAGAGGATATCTGAAAGTCAGCTGTAATTCACCTTCATTCACATTTCATATGTCATCTAGAAAGAACAATTGTAGTGTGTTTTGGGAACCATAAAGAAAGATCAAATAAGATGGTACTTTACTCAGTTAGATTACTGTAACAAAAATAGCTTACTGGTGACCAAAAGATTAGTGATATGTAAGGTAGATTCTGTGTTAACCACCAAGAAGCTTGCTTATATTAGAAGAAAAAAAAAATGGAAAGCCACCTGATTTTTAGAAAATATTGTTATTCTCATAATTTTGCCAGTCTTTTGGACCTCTCCCCCTTGTGGTCTACCAAAGGAAGCAGATGTTAGCAAATCAGGTGTTAGCTGACAGACTTTGCCCTTTAATCCTTTGATCCCAAAAGGATTAAAGGGCAAAGCTAAAAAGACCTCTGGGAACCTAAGAGTCTGTCCTGGTGAGAGCTGCCCAGGCCCTTGCATATTCTTAGTCTCTATACTTGACCCATGGAAAAAAACCTGATGGCTAGACAGAAGAAAGGATACACATAGCACGCAGTATCTAGAAAAGCCAAACAAGAAGCAAGACTAGAAAAGAAAAGTGAACACATAAGCAAAACACAGAAATATAAAGAGGAGAGATCCTGGCCCAGACCCTGCGAGGCCCTGAGGTGGTGGTTCTGGAATGGGTGGAATGTTAGCATTAGAAGAAACCCTTAGTTGGTAGAGGTGTGAGGGCTACTCCTTTCAGTGCTGTGAGATCAGTCATTGGTAATGTCAGAGTTTTTTGTAATGAATAGAAATAACTTCATTAAAAGAAGGAAATAGGCCTAGAGTGGTGAGGCCACCAGCAAAGAAAGGCAGACCTCAGATTTCTTAATAACTGCTGCCATGTCATAAAATCTATATGTATAAAAAGAGGAAATATGCAAATTAAGCTGGGATACCATAACGGGTCACAGCCGGACAGGAGGAGGTTGCGTGTGCAGGTGAGGCCGGGAGCGGAGATGGAAACAGAGCCGGGGGTGGGGGGCGCTGGCTAGCCCCCGTGCCCTGGCTTGGGCCGGCTCCCCAAAGCCAGAGTGGACACAGGGACGGGTCTGGCCCGCAGCCTCTGTGGCTAGGCGCAGGCCCGGAGAGGAGACGGCGGGCCCCGTTCCCGTGGAAGCAGCGTGGCTCCCGCTGAAGCAGCGGGCGGCCTACTGCTCATGATATCGTGCGATGGGCTACTAGTACCTTTATAATACTCATACTGGAATACCTGAGGTAATGGTTGTTTGTTTTTATTGATTTCAGAGAGGAAAGGAGAGGAAGAGAGAGATAGAAACAACAATGATGAGAGAGAATAATTGATCGGCTGCCTCCTGCACGCCCCCCACTGGGGGTCAAGCCCAAAACCCAGGCATGTGCCCTTGACCTGAATCAAACCCAGTACCCTTCAGTCCACAGGCAGATGCTCTATCTACTGAGCCAAACAAGCAAGGGCTTTTCTTTTTTTTAAATATTTTTTTTTAATAAAAGGCAGAGATGAAATATAACTTAGGTTCCATTACAAAATGGCTTTAAGTTTTTTACATTCAATTTTTTACTTCCAACTGTCCAGAAGCCAGTACAGTAGGTCCTTGAGTTACGTCGGAGATCCGTTCCCTACAGTGTAACGTAAGGCAATTTTCGCCGTAAGGAACCCACCTACATAAGCACCTATGTCACATGGAGCACATACACAGCAGTAATAAAGTGAAACAGTAAAAAATTAAAGATAACAATTCCTGACCTTTACTTGTGGTAAATAAATAATAAAAAACATAAAGCACATATGTACATACATCGAAATGACGAAAGTTTTTTTTTTATATAAATAAATGGGAGATGGCAACGTAACCATGAAACGACGTACATCGAGCCCGACATAACCAGAGGACTGTCTGTATATTATTTAGTTGCAAATGAAAGATGCCCTATTTAAATTCTCTTAAACTCATGGGAGATTATTGTAAGGATCCTAAAGTTTGAAGCCAAGACAAGAATGTTGTTGGGCTTTAGAAATGACTAAATGCAGTCTCAACTCTCATGTGTGCTTTCTGTCTCAGCTTTAGTGTTCCTCACTGTCTTAGTCTGTTCTGGCTGCCATAACAATACCACAGACTGGGCAGCTTAAACAGCAGGCATTTCTCACAGATTTGGAAGCAGGAAGCTTGAGATCAAGGTGCCAGCATTATCAGTTTCTGGTGAAGCCTTGGCCTGCGATTGGCTGCTTTCTCAACTGTGTCCTCATATGGCCTTTTCTCTCTGCAAAGGACACCAGTCCCATCGGGTCAGGGACTCACCCTTATGACTTCATTTAATCTTGGTTACTTCCTTAAAGGCCCCATCTCCAAATACAGCCACATTGAGGGTGGAGCTTCAATCTATGAATTAAGGGGGAAGAGAGGAGACACAATTAAGTTCAGAACACTAACTGTAAACTTGGCTGCCAAATGTCCCTGACTTTCATGTCTTGCAGGTACAGAAGTGACTGGTGCTCTGCAGCAAAATCTGCATACCCACAGAACTGCCAGTCCCACTTGGCATAGGTGTCTGTCCTTGGACCAGTGATTGTGGTCATGGGGGTGGGTATGGCCGCTCTCCAGGATCCTCATAGTTACCTGGGGAGGACCACTTCCTACACTCACTATGCAAAATTGGGGCTCTCTCAGGTTTTAAATGTGGATTTTCCACATAGCTGTACGTGTATTTCTAAAGCTTGGTTTTTAAAGAATTCTGAATTTTTTTTATCAATACAAGCTCTCATTAAAACATCCTTTTTATTCTATGGCTGGCCCCTGGGTGTAGTTGTCCCAGCTTTCAATCTGGTGTTCTTCCCTAGACATTAAGACAAAATGGAGGTGGAGTCAATTTACAGTAAATTTAGAAATCCTTAGCATGTTACAAGTAAAATCATATTTTTGGCATTCTTATTTAAGTGTGTGTGTGCGTGTGCGTGTGTATGTGTGTGTGTTTTACTTTGGAAGTCCAAAGGAAACTTGACCATCTTCTGTTATCTCTATGCTTCTTTCTGGAGGAGTAACTGAAAATTGGATTATTTTTCAATTGTTTGTTTCCTTGGAAGTGGTTCTACTTTATAGTTACTGGAAAAGCACTTCAAATTCTGTTGAGTGTGTGCATGTATGTGTATAAGGACTCATGGTTTTACCCTTTCTTTGGCTTCCTACATACTGTATAGTCAGTTTTATTTGGGATGCATGGGCACACAGTGTAATATGTATAGATCATGTATCATAGGAATATACACATGAAACCTATATAATCTTAACCAACATTACCTCCAATAAGTTTAATTAAGAATAAAATAAGACCAAAATATTTATATAAATACTTGGCAATCAATTGGAAGAGAAAGGTTTGTTGACAAATACTTATTGGTACATTCTGTATCAGAGACTGATCTAAGCACTGGGGATATACACTGGTGGGGAAAAAATCCCTGTCCTCATGGAACTGACATTCTAATGGGGGAAACAGACGACATGAAAAACTCAGTTAAATTAGTGATGATACCTGCAAAGTGCTTACTGCAAGGAGTGGCACATAGGAAGGATTTGTTTGATGATAGCTACTGTTATTATTACACATTTGCATCTGCTGTTTCCTCTGCTGGGAATATCCTGTTCTGCATTACTTGGCTCATGCTACTTGCCTCTCAAAATTCAGTACAGACTTTGCCTCCTCTAGGAAACCTTGCTATGTCCTCACTACCCACCATTTGATTTAGGTGCTTTTCTTAAGCTTTATTAAAATGCCTCTCTGCCTGCCTGCCCACCCCAGGGAGGGAGTAGATGAGGTTTACAGAAGTGTGGTTGCTCTGCTGCTGTTTTGCAGAAGAGACAAGCAGAGACTCTTATTTGGGGTCTAGAAATGGAGGATCCCTGTGAAGTGCTCAGCAAATGCTTCCCTCCAGACTATGGGAATTCTGAAGTATCTGCTCAACCCCAGGAAGTGCGTGTGGCCATGTTTTGAACCACTTGGCCCTGCCACATTCAGAACAGGACTTCTGCCCTTGATCCAAATTCTGCCTGACCTTTGCTATTACTTGCCTCGCCTGGCTTGATCAATTGAGTTCAGGAATTTGGAAAGTGAAAACAGGTCCCACTAGTCTGCCATTTCCTGGTTCTCACTGACTCTGGATGGTAGCAAGGCAACTTCGGGGTCAGTGCTGGCAGGAAATTTCTCATCTGGGTTGATGGGTAGAGAATGTCATTAGTTTCATGAACTGTTTGCTTTGCAATCGAAGAGGTGAACAGGTGAGCTTCATGTATTTCCCCAAGAGCGCTATGCACCTGTATACACTTGCCATTGGGGAGCACTCAGGTCTGGTACATTTTTTTCAGTAGAGGCCCAGAGGCAAGAGATACCGACTAGGTTCTGAGGGGCAGTGAAGGCACCAGGCTGACTATGGTCCTTCACTCACTCATTAGATGTCTATTGAGCATCAGCTGCAATATTTCCTACCTGTATGACCTTGGGTAGTTATTAACCTCTAGGCCTCAGTTTTCTCTTCTGTAAAATGAGGATAAGTTATTAGAGTTGGGTGAGGAATCAGTGGGATGGTGGACATGAGAGCCCTAATACACTGGCTGTTGTATAGTGAGTGCTCAGTAAAGGTTAACTGATAGTAGTGGTAGTATTACTACCACAGCTTCTATGTACCAGATACACTGTTGGATACAAAGTTGACCAAGCCAACTTTGCCCTGGGAGAATTCATAAACCCTTCAGGTGTGCAAAGAGTGAATATGAAGTTCAATAATAATTTCCAGTAAACTATACTTGATTGCCCACAGAAAAATGTGCCTGAACAGCAAGCAGCAGGAATGCCACCTTTCAGGCCACTCTGACCTGGACCGAGTCCTGTGTCCTTGCCAAATCTATACTAATAAAAGGGTAATGTGCTAATTAGACTGGATAGACCGGGCGTCCTTCTGGACAAAGCCGCAGCGGCTGTGAGGGCCGAGGAGGGCTGGCGGCCGGCAGTAGCAGCAGCAGTGGTGTGATGGGGCAGCGCCTTCCCCTGATTGGCTGGTTGCCTCCTGCAGAGGGAAGCCAGAGGCAGCAGCAGTGGTGGGATGATGGGGGCAGCACCTTCCCCTGATCTGCTGGTTGCCTCCTGCACCAGGATGCCAGACTGCGGCTTAGGCCCACTTCCCATGGAGAGTGGGCCTAAGCCATCAGTAGGACCTCCTCTGAGGGCTCCTGGACTGTGAGAGGGGTCAGGCCAAGCTGAGGGACCCCCCCTTTTCCACCTGCCCCAGTGCACGAAGGCCTCTAGTAGAGAAATAACGTCTCTATTCCCCAGAAATCACTGGCCACTTAGATTCAAGCATAAATCTTTCATTTTCTCATGAATTTTTTCCTGTATATTTCTTCCTCAACAGGGGTTGGTGCTTGATTTGAATATTAAAGACAAATACATGGCAGTCCTAATTCATATGACTCCAAAAGTATCATGGCAGTTCCTGAGTCCAGTGTCTCCAATAAGAGTGAGCTATTGGGTCAAACCACCCTGAGGGTTTTTCTAAGATATATCATGGGTGGGGGTCAGATGGACAAAATTTCAGAATGGCCTTTGGAAGAGATGGGGATCCTCAGAACCACATAGGCCGGTGACTTGTCTATCAGCAGACAGAGTGGGCCAGGAAAATGCTCCAAAGTCATCTTCAGATTGTGGTGGATTTTTGCTGGGCTTCTTGAGGGCATTAGCAAAGAACAGGAAGTGAAAGGAGCCAACCAGGAAGCAGTTTTGACATGAGAAAGCAGAATTGTTTTTCAATTTAATCAGCTTTACCCCTTGCTTGTGTGTTTAGCACAAGGGCCTGAGGGGATTGGCTTTCAAATCAGTGAGCCCACATTTACTAGGACTTCTGTGTGCAGAGGGGCCATTGATTAAGCATTGAGACTAGGAGGAATTGTAGGGAATGACCCAAATCCTTTAGTAATTTATAATCTTGTTCAAAGCCACACACGGAATGTGTACCCTCCCACATCAACACAAGACCAGCTACCACACTGCCCCATACCATGATTCCAGTGTGGTGGGGTGCTGGCTGTGAGCTAGACAGAGCTGACTGGCATCTTGGTCCTGCCAATTACTGGGCAAATTTCTTAACCTAAGCTTTGTTTAACTCATTTTTGTACCATGAGAATCAAATTATTAATCTTTCAAGTGGTTGTGAAAATTAAATGGAAAGCATTCATCACTCATGAGGTCACAGCAATACACAAAGCAAAATCCTGCTTCTATGGCACTTAAACTCTAGAAGAGGAGACATACATAAATGAAATATTCAGAAAAATACCAAGTAGAGATAAGCTATGATGGGAACTGTGATGTGCCACCCAGACTGTCTTCTCTGAAGGCCTTGTTCTAGGAGCACTATTGGCAAGCAGCCTTGAGCTGTCAGTTCCTTCTGGGATGGGCTCAGCTGCAAATGTTGCTGGAGATGGCCTAGGGAGGCCCACATGCAAAGACTGATCAGTAAAGAAGTACAAAGACCTGGCCACCCTGAATCCAAGTCCGGGGTCATTCCAACTGCAGAGCTCCACATGGGAGCTGTTGTTGAGTCTGCATCACAGCCAACTTGCCCCTCTTGCCTCCCCTTCTTGCTCCTCTTCCACAGTTGTTGATCCCACAAGAACTCCCTAATGAACATCCTGTGCTCTCAACTCCTCTTAGGGTCTGCTTTCCTGAGACCCAGACTGCAATCCAAGTACTCTGTTGGGTGAGGTGCTGCGACTGCTTGGCCTTTTGAGATTGGGCCTGTAGAGAAAGAGTGCTCCCTGCAAAGACAGGCTGGACTGTCTTGAAGATGGGGAAAAACATCCCAGACAAGATAAGGGAGAAAAGGAAGAGCATGACTTATTTGAGTAACTGAGGGAAAAAGTGAAAGGTGGAAGAAAGAATCAGAAGAGATTTGAGAGGCAGGGCTTGTATCAGAGAGGACTTTGTCAGCCAGGACGACAAAGTTGGATTTTCTTTTAGGTATGACACAATTGATTTGATCTGATTTTAAAGGATCACTCTGGCTGCTGAGTGGAGAGCGAGATTGAAGGGGCTAAAGTAGGATTGGGGAGACCTATGAGGAGGGAACAACTGGAGACAATGGGTGTGATGGTGGAGAGAAGGAGACAGATTCAAGATACATTTCCCAAGTAGAGCTGAGAGGACTTGATGATGGAGTCTATGAAGCAGGGGTGGTATGAAGGGATTGGTGGGCTCATGGCCTGAGCAATTGAGTGGATGGGGTATTGAGAAGGTACACAGACAGTCCCCAGGTGGTGTCACTCATTGAAAGGGAGAGCTGTCAGGAGGCTCCCGCTTCCTTCATTTGACTAATTTGCATAGCCTGGCTCCATACCTAATGTTTTTACAAGCTGCCAGTGAAAATGGCCATGGTTAAATTGACCTGGTTCCTGGAGACATCCTGGCCTGCAGGTGGGAAGGCAAAGGTCTTAGCCAAAGAGCTGAGATGACATTGCTCTGGGAAAGGGAAAGGAGCTACAAGAAGAGGGTGGGAGTGCTCTTTTTTAGAACTACTGTTCTATGTGAAGCTTTTAGAGCTCAGGCCCTGCCTGTCCTCTTTGCACCCTCAGGCTGGGGCCTGAGCCTGGGCCTGAGGAGTGAAGGTAATGCTGGGTCACTGGTGAGAAAGGGGCTGACTGTAAACTGATCTCTTTCTGTTGGGCCTGACCTGGATTTTCCTTTTCCTTTAATTTGACTTTTGTTTGTTTGCTTTGCCTCTTTTCCTGAGAGGCTCTGAGACATAACAGAGGCAGCACAAGCTGTAGGTGTTAGTGGTACTTGCTCACCTGCATCAGGCTAGAAGTATGTTTGTGTTTCTACATAATATGATCCCATGCATAGAATCATATAACCCCATTACAATCAAGATACAGAACTGTTTCATTGCCAGAGAGGAGCTCTGATATGCTACCCTTTGTCACCTAGGATATTAGAGGTCCTAGAGAAACAGAAAGGATAGGCTATTATATATAGATTAGAGGCCCAGTGCACAAAAATTTGTGCACTCGAGGGGGGTGGGTCCCCTCAGCCTGGCCTGTGCCCTCTCGCAGTCTGGAACCCCTTAGGGGATGACCACCTGATGGCTTAGGCCCACTCCCTGGGGGATTGGGCCTAATCTGGCAGTCAGACATCCCTCTGGCAGCCTGGGAGCCCTCAGGGGATGTCCTCTTGCCAGTGGGGAGCAAGCCTAAGCTGTAGTCGGACATCCTTAATGCAGCTGAGGTGGGAGAGGCTCCCACCACCACCACTGTGCTGGCAGCCATCAGCCTGGCTTGTGGTTGAGCAGAGCTCCCCCTGTGGGAGCGCACTGACCACCAGGAGGCAGCTCCTGCATTGAGCATCTGCCTCCTGGTGGTCAGTGTGTGTCATAGTGACCAGTCATTCTGCTGTTAGGTTCAATTTGTATATTACCCTTTTATTATATAGGATAGAGGCCTGGTGCACAGGTGGGGGCTGGCTGATTTGCCCTGAAGGGTGTCCCGGATCAGGGTGGGGGTCCTGCTGGGGCGCCTCGCCAGCCTGGGTGAGGAGCTGAGGGCTGTTTGCAGGTTTGCCCCAGCCCCTTCAGGATGGGGGTCCCTGCTGGGGTGCCTGGCCAGCCTGGGTGAAGGGCTGATGGCTGTTTGCAGGTTGGCCACAGCCCCTTCAGGGTGGGGGTCCCTGCTGGAGTGCCTGGCCGGCCTGGGTGAGGAGCTGAGGGCTGTTTGCAGGCTGGCCACAGCCCCTTCAGGGTGGGGGTCCCAACTAGAGTGCCCGGCCATCCTGGGTGAGGGGCTGAGGGGCTGAGGGGCTTAGGGCCGTTTGCAGGCTGGCCACAGCCCTTTCAGGATGGGGTGTCCTGCTGGGGTGCCTGGCCAGTCTGGGTGAGGGGCTGAGGGCTGTTTTCAGGCTGGCTAAGCCCCCCAGTGGGGACCCTCACCCCATGAGGGTGTGGCAAGCCTGGGTGAGAGGCTGATGGCTGTTTGCAGGCTGGCCACTCCCCCCAGCCACCCAAGCTCCCAGTGGAGGCTGGCTGGAAACAGGTATCTGGGATTTATTTGTCTTCTATAATTGAAACTTTGTTGCCATGAGCGGAGGCCACAGCTGGCTCAAGGCAGGCGGGAAGTTTGGCTTCCTCCATCACCTGGGCAACCAAGCCTCCTGCTTGCTCCAGCTCAGTAGCTGCTGGCTGCCATCTTGGTTGGGTTAATTTGCATATAGTCGCTCTGATTGGCTGGTG